>NW_027187299.1:6293441-6301937 GCF_028583685.1 Petaurus breviceps papuanus
ACACACACACACACACACACACACACACACACACACACACACACACATATACTCCTTTCCTTTCCCCTCGCTTCTGGGTATTCCCTTCCAACTCAGCTCGGCCACCTTGTCTTCAGAAGCATCCCTGGATGTTTCTTGAATGACGTCATCTCCTACAATTTGCCCTGCAAGTGAAACTTGTAAATCTCCCAACAGGGATGCTTCCTAATGGATACTATTTGCACATGGCCCAGATAGCGCTCCGCTGAGGGGAATTTGGGGGGCAAGGAAGGGATTGTGTCTCCTTTGAGGAGGCAACCTGGGACAGTGGAAAGAACAGTGTCACTGGAGTCAGGGGACTTGTGTGACCTTAAGCAAGGCCTTGATTTCATCTTCTGCAAAATAAGGAACTGAGCATGGACGACCTCAACACTCTCTTGGGTAGCTCTAGCAATAAGATCTAACATTTATATTGTATTTTAAGGTTTACAAAACACTTTATTACAGCCATGCCTTCCACATCGTGACTTTCCCCATTGTGGTTTCAATATATCATGGGTCAGCATAAGAAATTAAGTGGGAATTTTTGCAGTTTTGCAGAAGCCACAGACAATATGCAAAGGCCAGCAGACAAGACAGAAAAAGCTTAGAAACTCAGAAATGCATAAAATATACTATAGTATTGCATCATATCAACATATTTTATCTTTTAATACCATGACAATTCAGACTTTCTCTCTGGTACAATGGGAGGGCCAAAAAATTTTATGTAGACTTTCCAGATCTCAGGGGTACCAGACTCTAATTCCTGAGCTGTGGAAGGGATAACTCTATTTCATTGATTCTCACAATAACCCTTAAGGAAACTGAAGCAGACAGGTTATGTGACATTCCAGGGTCACGCAACTAGTAAATGTCTGAGGCCGGATTTGAACTCAGGTCTTCCTAACTCCACATCCTGTACTCTATTCACAAAAGCTCCAAAGATAGGTGCTAAGGAATATAATACCCCATTATCACCAAAATCTGCTGTCACATCAATCACTCACATATTTCCTCAGAAATCTGTGTTTCTGGGAGAGCTCTGTTTGTAAAGAAGAAATCAACATCCACAGCCTTGGGGAAAGGAACAAGAGTACTCACAGTGACTGGAAACTAATGGGAGGCTTTCCATTTTAAAATGCAAATTTGAGAGCTATTGCTAAAAATTGATTTTAGAATTATAACATTTAAAAAGACTTCTATAGATTACAAGGATCTCAGGGCCTAGACTGTGTCTTCCTCATCTCTGTATGCCCCTAAGGCCCCTAGCATCATGACCTGAACATAGCAGGGGTTCAATAAGTATTTGTTGAGTGAATGAATGAATGAGTGAGTGAGTGAGTGAATGAATGAGTGAGTGAATGAGTGATTAAAATACATAGCATGTTTTCAGTAACTCCTGTCTATCACATTCTACACAGAACACAGACTTCAGTCTAAACAGACAGGAGCACATCATGGCAATATACAGGAGAGGCAGCATGGGAAGTGCTGGTTGGACCTGAATCATGAGACATCTGAGTTTCCACCTTGGCCCTGGCACTTTATTAGCTATCTAGTAAGTCCCTTACCTTCTTTGGGCCTCAGATTGTTTTTTCTGTAAAATGGGGATCATAATACATACATACTTCAGAGGTTATTGTGAGAAAGTCTTTTGTAAACTTTGGAATGTCCAACAAAAACTAGTTATTATTATAAGGAACAAAAAAATGAAAAGTCTAATGACTCCCCTCTCCCCCAAGAAAACCCCCAAAACTTTAAATGCAGAAACTTATATTATAGAATATAAAATGACAACAACTATGCAAATGGGGGACAGCGAGGTGACAGTGGATAGAGTGCTGGGTCTGGAGTGAGGAAGGTTTATCATCCTGATTTCAAATCTAGCCTCAGAGATTAGCTATGTGACTCTGGGCAAGTCACTTAACCCTGTTTTCCTCAGTTTCCTCATCTGTAAAATGAGCTGGAGAAGGGAATGGCAAACCTCTCCAGTATTTCTGCCAAGAAAATTCCAAATGGGGTCACAGAATCAGGTCTGAAATGACTAAACAACAACAATTATGCAAAACAACAATACCCCCTATATACCAGGTGTCCCAGAAGTCTTGGTGTAGGCTTAAGTTCATAGCTTAAACCTGCACTAAGACTTCTGGGACACTTTGGATCCACAGTATGGATATCCATACCAAACATACAAATCTGAAAGAAACTGATAGTTATTAACAAGTTGATTATGAGCAATGATTGGAAGTTATAGAGAGGAAACTTAAGGAATGATGTAAGGAAAATCTTCCTAAAAAATGATAGCTGTCTATAAACAAAACAGATTGCTTAGAAAGGTAATGAGATCCTTAAGAAGCAGTGTGGTGCAATGGTCAGGGGTGTGCAGTATACGTTTAACAACCAGCTCTCTGGGTAGAGGGGAATGTACTGATGCCAAATTTTAAAATTTAATCTGCATTATCAACATTTTCCTCATAGTTTTCTGAAGGACTTAGGCATCAACTGACTAGTAAGTCAAACCTAGTGTATAGCCTTTTCTGATTTTTGAGGTATACTCACCTCAAAAAGTTAACAATCATCTCTTAAAAGGTGATAAGTTGTGTTCTGTTATTTTTCAGTCATTTCTGACTCTTCGTGACCCCATTTGGGTTTGCTTTTCCTTCTCCAGCTCATTTTTACAGATAAGGAAACTGAGGCAAGCAGGGTTAAATGACTTGTCCAGGGTCACACAGCTAGTTAAGTGTCTGAGACCAAACTTAAACTCACAAAGATAACTCTTCCTAACTCCAAGCCCGGCACTCTATCCACCGCATCACCTAGCTGCCCTAGAGCTGGTATGAGTTATGAGCTAGCAGCTCCAAAACACCTCTGAAAGCAGCACAGGATTTAAAAATAGATGACTTGGGTTTACATCTTGTCTCTGCCCTTTATTCCTCTTGTAACCTCAAGCTATTCATTTGGTGTCACTAGACCTATGCATCTGTGAAATGACGAGGTTGGACTTGATATTGGGCTTGGCCCCTAAGATCTGATCCAGCTTCAAAGTCAGGATCCTATGATACACCTCCTCTCCCTCCAGCCTCTTATCCTTGAGTGGATGCCAAGTGACCGGGCACTGTTTAGACTGGATCACCTCTGAGGCTGCTCCTAATGCCGAGATTCTGTGGTTCAAGCCTACTTGTTTCTTATAGGGTTCAATATTCATTGCATTCTTTGGTTCCTATGAAGTTACATAGATTTATAATATGGGATATTTAAATAAATAAATAAAACAAGAAATACAGTTGTTGGTTTTTTTGTTCTTTTTTATTAACTAATTTTTTTTGTTTACAACATCCACTTTTTAAGATTTTGAATTCCAAGGGGTGGCTAGGTGACACCGTGAATAAAAACACTGGCCCTGGACTCAGGAGGAACTGAGTTCAAATCCGGCCTCAGACACTTGACACAATAGCTGTTTGACTTTGGGCAAGTCACTTAACCCCAACTGCTCTCCAAAAAAAGCACAAAAAAAAAAGATTTTGAATTCCAAATTTTCTCCCTCTCCCTCCCCTTCCTCTATCCTAAGACAGCATGCAATCTGATATAGGATCTACATGTACACATTCATAATAAGCATATTTTCAAATTAGTCATGTTGTAAAGAAGAATTAGAACCAATGGAACCATGAGAAAGAAACAAAAAAAAAAACGAGAAAGCAAATAGTATACTTCGATCTACATTCAGACTCCATAGTTCTTTTTCTGTATGTGGATAGCATTTTCCATCATGAGTCTTTTGGAACATCTCAGATCTTTGCATTGCTAAGAAGAACTAAAAGACAGTTGTTTTAAGAGGGAAAAATGAAGTGAGAAAGTTTTCATGAAATTCATAGTAACAAAGCACTCTGGAACTCAATCTACTAGCAAGTATTTTTTTCAGTCCTTACTATGGTCTTCAATACTGTGTCAGTGGAGAATACAAGAAAAAGCATATATATATATATATACATATATATATATATATACCTTTTGCCCTGCCCTCAGGGAGTTTATAACCCAGCTGAATAAACAAAACTAAAATACACACACACACACAAACATAAACACAAACACGCACCTGTGTACCTGTGTGACCAATTGAAGGAAGAGAAACTCAGATTCATAGAATTTCTGACTGGAAGGAACCCAGAGAAATCATCTGGTCCAATTTCTATTATTTGACAGATGAAGAAATTAAAGGAAAGAGACCTCACTTCTCAGGCTCCATGCCCTCAAAGACCTTTCTGGTTGGTGTTTGGGCTTGCCAAGAAGAAAGATAGATGGCTAGTTATGGAGTAAGACAAATGGTACAACGCTAGTTGGAATCCATATCCTCTGGTCAGGACAAAACAAAACACATGTTTTGTATCAGGATCCTTGGCAGAGTCTTGGGTTATAAATTAGTTTGTAATGAAGAATCTGTAAGGGGAGAACACGTACCTAATATTTTGCTTTGTGCCTTCTTCGTTCAGGTCTTTTCTTCAGGGAACTCAAAATTACTTTTAAATAAATATTACCTTTTTATGCTGGCAAGCTTAGATGGAAGGAAATTTTACTGTTGTGTCTTTGGCTTTAAGAGTCCATTGACTGAGACTACCAAAAAACCCGGATGTTAGTGGGGAAAATAAAACAGAAGTAGATTGCCTGCCCTATTTGGCCTTTGGCATTCTCTAGCAGGTCATCTTACCACCCATCAAAAGTAAAGAATTGAATTATTTGTTCCTCTCTTCTATTCTTTGATCCTCTCTCAATTGGTACCATATTCTAGCCTTAAAAAGAGAATGTGCTACTGTGAAAAAAGTGTTTGATTTGGAGTCAGAGGGTTTGGATTTAAATCCTGCTTCTTCTAGTATTGTCCATGTGACCTTGGACAAGGCACTTAACCCCTTGAAAAATAAAGGAGATGAACTGGATGACCTCTAAGGTCCCTTGCAGTTCACAACCTATATTCCTAAGGACCACTTGTTCTAGTACTCAAAGCAAATAACAATTGATGTCAAATGAATTGTAAAGAATGATTAGAGGTGGGGAGAGGGGAAAGGAAGAATGGGAATTTTTGGTGGGATTATATGCACCAGGATCTTATTTATCTATGGTCTACTTCTTATTCAATTTGTGGATAATTTAAGCCTGAATTCTTTGACCTTTCTTCTTCTACCTAGCATTTGGTCCTGTCACTTTTCATTTACATTGCTTCCAGAAGATATAAGAAAGAAAAAAAGAGGTAAATGGGATCTTAGTTCTAGAGCCAGAAGTTGAAGATAATCTAGTCTAGCATACTCATTTTCAGAAAAAGGAAACTGAGGCTTAGAAAGATTAAGTGATTTTCCCAAGGTTATTAAAATAACCTTTTTGTTGTTGTTCAGTTGTGTCAGACTCTTCATGAGCCTGTTTGGGGTTTTCTTGGCAAAGATATTGGAGTGGTTTGCTATTTCCTTCTCCAGCTCATTTTTTTAAACAATAAAGAAACTGAGACAGAGTTAAGTGATTTGCCCAGGGTAACACAGCTATTAAGTGTCTGAGGCCAGATTTAAACCCAGAAAGATGAGTCTTTCTGATTCCAGGGCCAACACTCTATCTACCGAGGCAGCTAGCTGTCATGTTGCCTTTACAGAGCCAGGATTTAAATCTAAGTGTTCTGATGTGAAATTTGACATTCTTTTCATTATTAAATAAAAGTCAATCAATTCCATTTCAGTTTCTATAGAGGCCTTCTGAGGGAGAACGTAGAAACCAATGAAATGGTTGTCATGTCTAGATTTTACTTTCCCCACATTTTCACTTCTCACCAATTTGTGAACTAGTCTGGCATTTATTAATCATCATAGTGTTGTACTTCATAAGGCTCATCCCAAATTCAAGGAAATAGGATCCTGTAGCAAAACATAACAAATCTTACCATTTAATTTGTCCAAGAAAAAATAAGCCTGGCTCTTCACCATGTGATATCTACCAAGGGAGTTCTATTACCATTGAGCCTGACTGGAAGAAATAAAGCTAAACCTTACATAAAGACTGCTCACATTGCTCATCCTCCTCCCCTCCATCACCCCCAAACTGTTTTAGCCCCATTTCTGTCCAAGTATGTATCTTACATTATCATGGTAGGAATTACCAGGGAGAGGAGAAAAAAGTTTGGGTGAGAAATGAAAAATTAACCAGAAATTAACAAGCATTTCCTAAGTTCTTACTATGTGCCAGGCACTGTGCCAAGCTGGGAATACAAATAAAAGCAAAAGAAAGATTGTCTCTGGCCTTACAGAGCTTATATTTTGACGAAGGAAGACATTTAAAATAGAGTTGAAAAGCATGAGGGTGGGGAGAATATAGTCACTCCAGCTAAGAGTGAAGTGTGAGAGAGAAAAGTGAAAGAAGAAGAGGAGAAAGGGGGTACAGCGCGTGCTGGTAAACATGGCTAAGTTGGGCATTTCCTCAAAATAGTAGTTTTCAGAGGAACCCAGTAATAGGAAGAGGGGGCCGTAGGGGAAGAGGGATCTTCTAGGGGAGATGGCTGCATTAGAAGGGGAATCTCCCAGGGTCAGAAAGGCAACAGAAAAAGATACATCTTCTACAATGGGAAGGAAGGAAGGAGGGAGGGAGAGAAGGAAGGAAGAAGTGAAGAAGGAATCTAAGAAAGAGAGGGAGGGAAGAGAGAAGGAATGTAGGAAGGGAAAATAGCATTTATTAAAGTACCTACTATGTGCCAGGCACTGTGCTAAACATTTTACAAATATTACCTCCTTTCATCTTTACAGTAACCCAAGGAGGTAAGTGCTATTGTTATCATCACCATTTTTATAGATAAGGATACTGAGGTAGACAGAAAATAAAGGACTTGAATCACACAGCTAATGAGTATCTGAGGCTGGATGTGAACTCAGGTCTTCCTGACTCCTGGTCCAGAGTTCTATCCACTTTACCACCAATCTGCTTCCATGCCCTACCTTCTGGGGGAACAATGAAAAAGTCCAAAGAGTGAGGAGCTGGGAAAGGAATGAAAGATGAAGATGGCTTGGACACTTCCTCAAAATAGAGGGTTTTTTGGAGGAACCCACCAAATGGAGAAAGAGTACATAGAGATAGAGGGATCTTCCAGGATGAGAAGACTGCTGTGGAACGGTGGAGAAGTTCAGGAGTCAGAAGTAGAACTGGAAGAGGAGGGGCAAAACAAGCCTTGTTTAATCTGCCACCTTAGACAGTTAGCTTCATGATGTTCCATGACTCCTTTTTGCCCATACTAAACACATACATATGTACATGCATACATACATAAACACACATGTGCACACATATAGCTCTATCATCTATCTGTCTACATTTGTTATATGAACATTGTGGTTGTGGAAAGAGGCAGAAAAAAGAATTTGAATAATAAATATTGAAGAAATATGGTCCCTCAGATAAAAATACTTGAAAGACATAGACTGTTCTGAGGATCTCAGATAAAACTGACCCCTCAGATAAATGTACTGAGAAGACGTGTTTTAAGGCAGATCACTCATTAAGTTCAAGATGGCTGTAGTTCATCGTGACCAGTCAGCTCCTTTATGTATGACTGTTTTTAAGAGTTATGAAGTATTGAGCTGATAAACTATAAAGCAAATAACTTTTGAGAGGCTTTTCATAGTAAAATTATACAGGGTATCCCAAGAGTCTTAGCATGGTTTTAAGTTTTACCATCTTAAAACCACACTAAAACTTTTGGGACACTCCACAGCAAAAGAAATCATTCTATCACCTTGACAAATTTATCTCCACGTTAGAAATGTTCTTTCTTCCTTCCTTTCTTTCTCTTTCTTTTCTTTCCTTCTTTCTTTCTTCTTTTTTCTTTCTTTCTTCCCTTTTCTCTTTCTTTCTTTCTTCCTTTTTCTCTTTCTTTCTTTTTTCTTCCTTCCTTCCTCTCTTTTTCTTTCCTCCCTCTCCCTCCTTTCCTTCCTCCTTTGCTTTTTCCTTCCTTCTTTTCCTCCTTCTTTTCTTTTTCTTTCTTTTCCTAGGATCTCAGTGTCAGTAAGTCTCTCAGACATGATCAGATAATAAGTATCATTTGATCCATCATAGTCAATACCCTGGAGTTTCCTTCAAGGTGTTTTTTTTAAATAGAACAATAGTCTCCCTTTGCCCACCTATCTGGAGCCCAAACTATGGCTCATATTGAATAAAACTGAGGTTTAAAATTTGGCTTCAAAAACTTGCCTTTTGTACTCAAGGGATATGAAAGTGATTTGCTAAACCATGAGTCAGATGCTCGGAAGAGGGTAACTGTGTATATAGACAAAGCAGTCATTATATGCTCAGAAATTTCCCTTATGCAGCTTTGGGCATTTGAACCTATTTCATTGAGGGGAAGTGACCAGGGCAGTGGGGTGATTCCTGGTTCTTTTTGAAGAATGCCATGGGATCTTTCACACACACACACACACACACACACACACACACACACACACACACACA
>NW_027187299.1:6301947-6302425 GCF_028583685.1 Petaurus breviceps papuanus
ACACACACACACACACACACACACACACACACACACACACACACACAAAACCCTCCCCCTTCCCCGGGACAAGCAGAAGGAACCCTGATTTAATGCCTCCTTTGTGCCAGGGGGTAGCATTATTAGATTACCCATTCTCTTCGTTACCCAGTTGCATAATAGTAGCCCAGTTCTTATGTGTAATCTGACTGACCATGACACCCTACTTCACTTTATTTCTGGGTTAGAGATTTGTGACAGATGGCTTTCCCAAGCCAACAGGGATTCAGAAAGTTGCCAAGTCTGGGGTCTGATGACTCTGAGGTAAGATCCTTTCTGTTCCTTGAACAAGACTCTCTCTCTGTCTCTCTGTGTCTCTCTGTCTCTGTCTCTGTCTCTGTCTCTCTCTGTCTCTCTCTGTCTCTCTCTGTCTCTCTGTCTCTCTGTCTCTCTCTGTCTCTCTCTCTCTCTCTCTCTCTCTCTCTCTCTCTCTCTCTCT
>NW_027187299.1:6302525-6331420 GCF_028583685.1 Petaurus breviceps papuanus
TCTCGCTCTCTCTCTCTCTCTCTCTCTCTCTCTCTCTCTCTCTCTCTCTCTCTCTCTCTTGTGAGGACATTTTCACTCCTTTTGAGGTAAAAGTGAAGGGGTCTATTCTCATCTAAAATCCAGGAATATCCTTACCCCTCAGTTCCTCTTTTAAGACCAGAAGCTAGAAGAGCACTTAGGGATCATTTAGTCCAACCCCACATCCCTTTATTTTTATAGCTGAGACTCCAAGAGTTTGAGTATTTCCAAAGTTACTCTGCTAACTCTCAATTCAATGTTCTTTTCATTTGATCACAGATTTAGAACTAAAGAATTATATTTAGGAACCAATGAAACTGCCCCCCCACCTCCCCTCTCATTTTATAGATGAGGAAACTAAGGTGCAGACAGAGTAGTTAGGTATCTTATGCAGGGTCACACAGCTGGTAAGTGTCTGAGTGAGGATGTGAACCCAAATCTTTCTGATTCTTAGTATGATGCTCTCCCCTCTACACCACGCTGAAAAAAAAGGAAATGTAAAAACCACAAACTCCACATTCCTCCCTCCTACCCCAAGATCACAGAGTTAAAACTAGAAAGGGCATTAGAGGTCTTCTAGTCCAACTCCTTCATTTTACAAATGAGGGACCTGAGGCACAATGATAGTAAGTGACTTGGCCAGAATCCTACAGAGCTAGCCAGGGTCTGAAGTGGAATCCAAACTAAGTCTTCCTGACTCCAGGTCTAGCACTTTACCCATTATACCATGTTGCTTCTATGTATCCTATGAATGTTTGAACTAAGAGCTGGATTCCTAGTGGGAAAACAAAAGGAACTATACTTCTTTGACATAGTCACTGAACTTGCAGAGTGCCTACCAGGAGTAAAGAAGAGAAGGTTAACATTACCCTTGTTCAGGAAGGTCCTTATCTATTCATGCCTAGATTATTGCAATAGTTGGTCTCTCTGCTATATGTCTTTCCCCACTCTAGTCCATCTTCCATTTAGCTGCTAAAGTGGTTTTCCTAAAGCACAGGTCCAGCTGTATCACATGCCTCCCATCCACCCCTGCTTCCCACTTAATAAGCTCCAATAGTTCCCTGTCACCTTCAGGAACAAATACAAAATCCTTTTTGGAGTTCAAAACCCTAACCCCAACCTGCTCTCTTTTCATATTTCTTAAAACTTACACCCTCCTCTATTCAGTGATACTGGATGCCTCACTGTCTCTCAAACAAGATGTTCCATCTTTGGGATGCAAGCATGTTTACTGGCTCTCCCTTGTGTGTGGAAAGCTCTTCTTCACCTGCCCCTCCTGGCTTCCTTCAACTAAAATCTCATCTTCTATAGGAAGCTGTAATGGGAATGCAAATTTGGAAGATCTTCCCTGCCCCTAGGCTAAAGTGCACCTGAATCCTGGGGTGGGAGGCTTGTTTTTCAGTAGATACTTTTTGATTGGCCAGTGGGTCAATAAAGTTGTTACATTCTCTGAGCCAGGAGAAGGCTATATAAGCCCTGATGTGTAGCTTTGTTTTGGGGGCTCACTTTGAGAAGTGTTCTGTGATTTGATCTGTATTCTGGGAAGCCGTTGTCCAGGGCCCCCCCGGCTTTGAAAAACCCAGATGTGGAAACCCAGATGTTGACTGGGTATGGATGTAACGGTTGGACAGTTTGGAAATCTGTCTACTTGATCTGTTTCTGTCTTGATAATTCTGCCTGTATACTTTGAAGTTCGGGGTGCTGACCTTCTCCCCTGAACAAGGTAAACAATATATGTCTGACTGATTAAAGTAAGCTTGTTAACCCATTTTGAGTTGCTTTCCTTTAACAAAGCAGATCCAAGAACCTGTATGGGCAGCCACCCTGAGGATGCTTGGGGTGCTTGCCGCTACAGAAGCCTTTCCCAACCCCTCTTAATTCTATTGTCTTTCCTCTGTTGATTATTTCTTATTTATCCTGCATAGAGTGTATTTGTATGTAGTTGTTTTCAGGTTGTCTCCCCCCCCCCCTTAGATTGTGAGCTCCCATAAGGCTGGGACTCTTTTTTGCCTTTCTTTGTAACTCCATTGTTTAGCACAGTGCTAAATACATAGTTGGTGCTTAATAAATGTTTTTTGGGGGCAGCTAGGTGACGCAGTGAATAGAGCACTGGCTCTGGAGTCAGGAGGACCTGAGTTCAAATCTGACCTCAGACACTTAACACTTACTAGCCATGTGACCTTGGACAAGTCGCTTAATCCCAATTGCCCTGCCTTCCCCCCTCCAAAAAAAAAAAAGCAAAAATAAAAAAGAATAAATGTTTATTGACTGGCTGACTTTTCTCAGTCTTTTGTATTGCCTCCATATTTTCAGAGCCAATTGAATTTCACTGGCAACTGGCAATAATCTATGTAAATAGGTCACCTCCATTCCCCAAAGAAGTTGCCTTCATACCCCTTTCAACATCCCAAAGTTGAAAGGCCATTTACTTCACCTGATGTTTTACTGTCCTAAGGAAATCTCCATTAGATGAACTTGGCATTTTCTTCAAGCCTATGGCCCTAAATTCAAACGTTTACTTGAATGAAAAGACAAATCCTGAAAGTCATTATGGTAGCATTGTCTGTCTACTCAACTAGTGAAATTGTGGCACTTTAAATAGTTAAAAGTCAGCAAAAGATGGCATAAAATTGTCCTTGAAAGGAAAGTCAAGAGTAATGAGGCTGAGTTGCTGTGGAAAGAGGACTTACCACATTCCCTCCTGTTACCTAGGAGGCCTGCTCAGCTCATTAACCTTGAGAGTCATTTTAATGACTTACCTTTCTATTGCTTCTTCCTGCCAGTCAACACAAAAGACTTTGCAGACATTGGCCAATTCCAACCCTAAATTACTTCTGAGTAATTTGAATCACTCTTGGAAGTTGTAACCATTCTCAGAGTCCACTGACATGATTTGAGAAATTGCTATTTCTGGGTATCACATTATTTTGTTGATCTGAGAGAATAAAGGAACCTTCCAAAGGTGTGTAATTTACAACCAGGAAGGGAGTAGAACCACAACAAGGTAGAACCACAACAAGGTGGTCTTGCCCAGGGCACCAAAATTCAGAGGGTGAAAAGATTTACATTAGGTGACCTTCTGCAACCTTTTGGGATCTCTCCCTTCATGGGGGCAGCGTTCCAAGCATCCTCCACCCTCTCCTCCATTGACTTGAGGGCAATATTTAGCACTATATGGTTAAATGATAATTTTTTTGAGATAAGAAGTGGGGGAGGTTCATTTACTATGGCTCTATCAGAGTAAAAAGTGTGATAATGCAGCCCATTAATCTGATTGCTACCTTAGACCAAACTGAAATGCATTTTGTCCAGCAAAAGGGAGGCAATAGTTGTGGCATGATCAATTTTGGTCACATCTAGATAACTGTACTGTATTTAGTTCTGAGCAACACATTTGAGAAAGGTAAAGACAAGCTGGAATACATCTGGAGGAGGGCAACTAGAATTTATGTCCAGATGGTGAAGTGAGGGGCTGCTTTTCAGTAAAACTCCTTCCTCTGCCCTCTCAAAATAAGAAATGTGCCAAATACAGAAATTAAAATTATGAAAAGAGAATAAAGTACTATACTCTATGTAAAACTTTCTGAAAGGATAGCAGAGGGGTACGTGAAACACAAATTCCCTTTAATAATGCCCATACCATCCTATACCCCATATGATTGACCCTGACTAGGTTGCATTTTGAGCTTAGTGGTGTTGGCAGTTTCTATCCTGTCCCCTCTAAGAAGTGACCCAATCTAATCCCTTCACCTTGACCCTTAATTAAGGGAGAACATTAAACATGTTTAACCCCATGATGGAAAGAGTGGACGCTTGGGGAGAAGGGAGAGACTCAGAAGAGCAGAACCAGATCTGTTGCCATGCTGGGAGATTTCTCTGCTTAGGGAACAAGTTGGGATATAAAACTAGCTATAGTTATTTTCCTGTTGAGTTTCTTTTTAATAGTTTTGCTTTACTCCAAACTTCTATTCTGAACATTATTTAGAACTTTTTTTTTCTGAATTCAATATCTGAGCAGATAAGATATTGGGGACTCGAAGTGAAACCATGAATCTCTACTATATCCAGCTTGACTTTTTAAATATATAATAAACTAAATGTTACTTCAAAAGCTGGCCTATTCAATCTGTGTTTCCTTCTGAATTTCCTTCTGTTCATTTTAAAAGTTTTCCAATAATTCTTTTCTTCTTCTTTCTGATAATATTATTGCTCTCCAAATCTCCCCCCCCCAAAAAAAAGAAAAATAGAAAAAAAAAGCCCTTCTAACAAATGTGTGCAGTCCATCAAAACAAATCCACTAAATGGCTATATCTGAAAATATATTTCTTATTCTGCACCTGGTGACAATAACTTCTCTATCAAGAAGAAAGCACCATGCTTCATCACTGGTCCTTTGCCAACTCTGGTTTTCATTACTGGATAAAAGTTCACAAGTCTTTCAAAGCTGTATGTCTTTACAATGTTGTTATCTCACAAATTGTTCTCCTGGTTCTGCCCACTTCATTCTGCATCAGTTCATAAAAGTATTCCCAGGTTCCTCTGAAACTATCCCTTTCATAATTTCTTATAGCACAATAATATTGTATTATATTCCTATACCAAAGTTTGTTCAGCCATTCCCCAATTGATGGGTATCTCTTTAGCTTCCAATTTTTACCACCACCAAGATCTGTTATAGATATATATTTTTGTACACATGAATCCTCTCTTTTTTTAATCTCTTTGGGGTATAGGTCTGGTAATGGTGTCTCTGGGTCAAAGGATAGAGAGAGTTTAGTAAAACTGAGGTATACTTGTGAATTTCATTCCAGAATAACTGGACCAATCCACAGTTCCACCATTAGGGCATTAATTTGCCTGCTTCCCCATAGATTCCAACATTTGACATTTTTCTTTTTTTGTCTTCTTTACTGATTTGATTAGTATAAGGGAGAACCATCAAGTTGTTTTAATTTGCATTTTTTAAATAATTAATGATTTTTTCACACCTATTGGCAGCTTGAATTTCTTCCTCTGGATACTGATTTGTTATATCCTTTGAACGTTTATCTATTGGGAACAAACACTAATATAGAGGTTACTGAGTGCCCAGCACATTATAAATAATTCGTGTGATGATCCTCTTAACAATTCTATGAGGCTTGGGGCAACTAGGTGGCACAGTGAATAGAGCACCAGCCCTGGAGGCAGGAGGATCTGAGTTCAAATGCCGCCTCACACACTTGACACACTTACTAGCTGTGTGACTTTGGGCAAGTCACTTAACCCCAATTGCCCTCCAAAAAGCAAAAAATCAAAACAATTTTATGAGGCTTAAGTTCTGTTGTTATTCCCATTTTACAATTGAGCAAAATGAGACAAACAGGTTAAGTGACTTGCCAAGTGTTACAGAGCTAGTAAGTATCTGAGGCCAAATTTGAACTCAGGTCTTCCAGACTCCAAGCCTACTGTGTTTCCCCGATAATAAGACCTATCCCGAAAATAAGCCCTCCCCTTACTGTGTAAGATTCCTCTAAAATAAGCCCTCCCCCGAAAATAAGCCCTATTGAGATTGCTACTGTAGTGAAGGTGATCCCCTGTGCTACACGCTACATTACGGTACCCTCTGTATGCACCGTCCCCCCCCGCCCCCTGTGAAACGCACGCTGTGCTCCGAGCTGCATCCAATCAGAGCTGCAGCAGTGAGCGCATCATCCTGTTCTTCCCCAGTGATTTGCTTGCTGGCGCCATTGAGAGCAGTGCCGCGGAGGAGAGCTGAGGCAGGACAACATAAGCCCTCCCCTGAAAATAAGCCCTCTGGTGTTTTTCTTTCCAAAAAAATTAATAAGACAGTGTCTTATTATCGGGGAAACACGGTAGTACTCTATCTATCATGCCACCTAATGGCTCTTTCACACGAACACAAACACACACAACAATAAATTCCTTATATACCTTGGGTATGAGACCTCTGTCAGAGAAACTTGCTACCAAGATCTTTCCCAATTATCTATATCCCTTCTAAATTTAGCTGCATCAATTTTGATTGAACAAAACCCTTCCAATGTTATGTAATAAAATTGTCTATTTTATCTTCTGTTGCCCTATCTATCTCTCATTTAATCATGAATTCTTTCCCTATCAAAAGCTGCAAAAACATTTCCTTTCCTGCCCTTTTAATTTGTTTAGGGCATATCAATTTATATTGATGTAATTTACCAATTGATCTATCAATCAAACACTTATGAAGCACCTACCATGTGCTGGACACTGTGTTGGGCACTATGTTGAACACGGGGATACAAAAAGAAGCTCCTCGAGGAGCTTGTAATTTATTTGAAGTTTGTTTTTGTATATCATATAAATGCTGGTCTACACCTAATTTCTGCCAGACTCTTTTCCAGTTTTCCTTTTACTGTTTAATCTCTTCCAGGAAATCTAACAGATCTGGTGGTTAAGCCATGCCTCTATCTGAGGCTCTGCCCATAGTCTTTGTGGAGTTACTTTTTACCTCTAGCCTTTTGTCCTGGATATCCTTGGATCCATAAAATCTCATTGTTGCTGAAATTTTCTTCATATTTTAGAGCTTTATTGCCCATATTGGGATTTTTTTTTTTGCCAAGATCAGGCTCTGTCTTCCTGTATTCTCAGATGAAATGGTGGCCCCTTTCTTGAGTTCTTCTTTTGGCCCTCTTATCTAATAGTATCTGCTGTGCATCAAATGCTCACAGGTGCCAAGCTTTTGCATATCTTCCAGGTACAGAGGATTGATCCCTTTGAGACTGATCAGCAGCAGCTGGTGTCAGCCTGCTACAAACTTTCAGAGCCCTCAGGGCATGTAACTCATCTGAGTCCTCTAGGAGCTTTGCCACTTAGCAGAGTCGCCTCTCCACATCAGGTCCAAAGTTTTGTGGGTATTTTTCTATTCTGGAACCTCCTTGCTATACAATTCTGGTCCTTTGGTTCCAAAGTCAAGAGCATGCTTGACCCCACTTTGGGGGTTCCTGGCTGAAGTGCTCTGGGGTTATGAGAGGCTTCTGAGCACAGAACTTGAATTACTCAGTTACTCTGGTTTGGTCCCCACATTAATCCCTACAGGTTTTGGGGTATCTCCTTTTGCCAGTTACTATAATTTTACCATTATTCAATCTGGCAATCTTTTATATTACCTTTTCTGGAATATATGTATGGGAATTGGGCTCTTCTGTTCCTATTTATTCCACCATCTTGACCCGAAGTTCATTGAGTTTCCACATAGGATCTAATCAGACCCTACCTTCTTGTGTGAAGCACTGAAGCAGTGGTATAGATAAAATAAAGTGAGTGATAGTGGGTGGATGAGAGGTCAAACAATGAGGAGATTTTTTACAAATCTATATGGAACAAAAAAGAAAGCAGACAGGAGGTTGAGAGAAATAATAGATATAAGCTATCTATCCTCCAAGCAAATAAGCCATCAGTAAGACTTATTAAGAAAGAAGGAACAATGAACAACAACAAAGAAAACAGCATAACAATTTGTAAATATACAGGAAAGGATAAATACCCCCCCAATAAAATTACATCAATACAGCAATCCCTATAGAACCGTGAGAAATAATGGAATAATGGCCAGACACAAAGAATTATTCATAAACATAAGAAAAAATTAAATTATAAAAAGATGGAATTTGAAGCATAAATAAGAGTTCTCAAAGCAAAAATTTAAATGAAAAACAAAAGAGTATATAATTTAGAACATATTATAGAGACTTTCACCCCAACAGTGGAACTTCTGGAGGGGAGAATGGTAGAATTGTAACTTAAAAAATTCAGAAATGGAAGAAAAGTTGATGGAACAAAATCAAAAGGCAGAATATTTCAGGAGTTGGTAATTTTTTGTCCAAGGGTCAAATCTGGCTCACTGCATGTTTTTGTATGACCCACAAATTAAAATAGCTTTTATACTTTTAAATAAAATTTTATTTTATTTGGCCTACAGGCCATAGTTCACTAACCCCTAATACAATGGATAGGGTCTTAGGCTTGGATTCAGAAAGACTTGACTTCAAATCTACTTGACTTCAAATCCTACCTCACACATTTATCAGCTGTGTGACCCTGGGCAATTCACCTAATTTGGCTCTGTCTCAGTTTCCTAACATGAAAAACGAGGTGACTGTATTCAGTGACCACTAAGGTTCCTTCCAGATCTAAATCTAAGATTCTATGAAAAGACAACAACAGTGGAAGATCATGTGAATTCTAAACAAACCAAAAAAACTGACCTTGAAAATAAGATGTGCAGAGATAACCTAAAAGTCCCAGGCCTAACACAAAAGCAAGTTAACTTAATTATTGTAGTTTAGAAATAATTGAAGAAAATTGCCTAGAAACATTGGAAACAGGGCAAGGTACAAAAGGATAGAATCCACAGATGATTGCAAGAGAAAAAACTCAAGTTTATGTCAACAGAAATTTAGTAGTCAAAATTCAGCATATTTTTGCAAAACATAAAATATTTGAAATGTTTCTAGCTCTCAAGGAAAATCCATTAAAAGAGCTCTGTCTATGAGAAATGTAGTGATTATATGATATTTCCCAAAGCAATTTAGGCTACTCTCCAAAATAATACATCATATAAATCTGAGCCTAATCATCAACTAAAATAGACTTTCAACAATAGGAAAGAATTTGAGTTATTTAAAAGAAGTGAAATATGAAACAGATATGTGACTTTGATGTTGTTAGTCATTCCAGTTGTGTTTAACACTTCATGACCCCATTTGGGGTTTTCTTGGCAAAGATAGTGGGGTGGTTTTCTGTTTCCTTCTTCAGCTCATTTTACAGATGAGGAAAGTGAGGCAAACAGTATTAAGTGACTGACCCAGGGTCACACAGCTAGTAAGTGTCTGAGGCCAGATTTGAACTCAGGAAGAGAAGTCCTCCTGAAACCAGGCCCTGAACTCTATCACCTAGTTGCCCTTACAACAATGCGAAATGGAGTGGTTATAATATGATATTCCCCAAAGCAAAGAAAATCAGGTTGCTTCCCAAAATAACATAACCTGTAAATCTGAGCCTAATCATCAATTAAAATAAATAGACTTTCAACAATAGGAAAGAATGAGTTATTTAGAAAGAAATGAGATGTGAATCAGATATGTGAATTATAAACATTTCAAACCAAAGAAGCACAAGGAAATTAATATAGTTAAAAAGAAAAGACTTAGTAATTAAATGAATGTAGCAACATAATGAAGTAAATAGAGAGCTGTATTTGGAGTCTGAGGACCTGATTAACTCTTGAGACAGACACATCCTACCTTTTTGACCCTGGTTGCATTACTTCTGTGGGCCCCAGTTTCCTCATCTATAAAATGAAGGCATTGGCCTCTAAGGTCTTTTCTGACTCTACAATCCATGATCCTATGATCTATGATTTCATTTTTCTTGGCAAGATTAGGGTTTTGTTTAAAAAAAGATTAAAAATGAAGCCTCTCCCATTGGTTGGGTGAACATCTAAAGAAACTAGAAGAGTTATAAGGACCCAATAACTAAAACACAGAAGAAATTGCTGATGGAGGAGGGGAAGCTCAAAAGAGGAGTCAAAAAGGCATTCTTATCTTGAGTAAAGAGGAAGTGGTTTCTTCAGTCTTTCAACCAGCCTAGAGGGCTATGGAAGGGAATAGGTTAGGAGTAGTAAGAGAGGGGATCTGGGTGCAGCATAGTGAGAATCAAGTCTCCTCTTAGAAGGTGGAAGAATGGGGGAAAACTGAAGTCTATCACAAGGAAGTTAGCAAAAAGTGATGGGACTCTCACTATGGGTTTCATTAAAATGGGGGGGGGGGAGAATGAATATTATAGGAGACTTGTGTCAGGCATTATACTTTTCAGGGCCATATTCCAATCAGTCAGTCAATAAGCATTTAATGAGCACCACTATTCCCAGGGTTCATTCAGATAGAGAATAGTCCTAGTTCCAAGTCCAAAATCTCTTTTAGGTTCAAGTCCCAGGCTCCCTGGTTTTCCTAGGCTTCCCTACCATTTTCCTAGGTAAGCTACAACATCCTGCTTGCAATTAGGCTCCAAGGTCACCAACAGCTCAAACTCTCAGTTTAAATGTACCTAGAATGGAGAAGGGCAAACAAAATTGAGACAAAAAAACACCCTCAGGGTCATTTCTCTGAACCTGGATTGGGGAAGGTATCCTCTCCTCTATCCCTGCTTCCTGATTTCCATTTATGATGCTGCCTCTGTGGATTGGACTACGAGTGATCTCCCTAATAGGAAAGAATGAGCCGTCCCAGTCTGGACAGTTTATTCTAGCTGGAGATACACCCTATTCTAGGGTACCACCATATTACTGAATCTGGGCTAACCAGGCAAGTCACCAAACAAGAGTAGTTGCTTTTGCCTGTTTGTTCCTTTTTCATGTTTTCATCAAGGAAGCCCTCAATATAGATAGACCATTCTCATAAAACTTATGCAAAGATGAAAAACTACGTATATGGTTAGTTATGTAGTTTCATTTTCCCTCTCAAGCTTTTTCAATGTATATTCATAGTCAATATTAATATTGACTATGACTTTTTCTATGCTTTTGGAATATTCTGAAGAACTTTGGAATAGTCCTGGCCAGGCCTGGACTGGACGCTTTGCAAGAGAACCTAAGTTGCTAAAGATTATGAGTTCTATATCTTCCCAACTTGGAAAGAGAGGAAATTAACACAAGATCAGAATGGGAAGGTAGAGTTTTCTACTGTATTACTGTACTACCACTGTACTGTACTACTGAGAGAAAGAAGGGGAGAGGACACACTTAGAGGAGGAAGGTGATGGTCTTCCCTCTCCCACCTCCAATAACAGCTGAAACATCTGTGACAGCAGCAATAGCCATATTGTCAGTTTCCCTCCTAAAACCCATGTCTCCTGGGAGACTGGAGAGGTAAAAAGCTAAAAAGGAAAGCAGAAACTAAGACGACTGTGTTTTTAATCATGGGGTCTTGTTCAGGGGACTTCAGAGGTATGCTGCAGCTAGCCCCTGCAGGCTTGCAAAAATCAATTGTTAGGAGTGGCTAGGTGGTGCAGTGAATAGATACTGGCCCTGGAGTCGGGAGGACCTGAGTTCAAATCTGGCCTCAGACACAACACAAAACTAGCCATGTGACCTTGGGCAAGTCACTTAACCCCAATTACCCTACCTTCCCCTCTCCAAAAAAAACAAAACAAGAAAAAATCAATTGTTAAATTTTCAGTGTGAGCATTTACACAGTGGAATCCAGGAAATTCTACAAATTCAGTCTTAATTTATTGTTTTGTTGACTGTCCACATTTAAAAAAGCAATGGAGAAAGTGTTAACAATTAAGATTAAACATAAAAGTGTGTCCTGTGTACATTTTTCTCCCAGCAAATTGGTGGGATTTTTTTTTTCCCAAGCAAGTTTCCAGCATACTTCTGGGTGCCTTGTGTGATGAGTAGAAATAGATGCAGAGAAATGGGCAATCTTTATGCCTTTCTTTAGGGGCAGCTAGATAGTGAGGATTAGAGTGCCAGGAAGCCCAGAGTCAGAAAGACCTGAGTTCAAATTTGGCCTTGAACACTTACTAGTTGTGTGACCCTGGGCAAGTCACTTAATCCTGTTTGCCTTAGTTTTTTCCTCTATAAAATGAGCTGGAGAAGGAAATGGCAAACCATTCCAGTATCTCTGTCAAGGAAACACCAAATGGGGTCATGGAGAGTCAGACATGACTGAAAAACAACTTAACAGCAAAAAAAATGTTCTTCTCTTGCTTTATTTAAACTGGATGTAACTAATACTCTTTTCTAAGTGTGTTACTAGCTATGTAATCCTGGGAAAATCATTTATCCTCTGTTTGCCTCAATTTCCTAATCTGTATGATGAGAAAATCAAATAAGCTCCGGAATTCTGAACTTCAGTGCACTAAACCAATATGGTGTCTGCACTAAGTTCTGGACTAACAGACTGAGCCTGGGGGACTGGGAGGGAGGGAGCAGTAAAACAGAAAGTTGCCTAAGGAGGGGTGAACCAGCACAGGTCAGAAATGGAGCAGTTCAAAATTCCCTAGCCAGTCAGGGTGGGATAAGGCCATAAACAGCCTTCTAGATAAGGAGGAGTGGTCTTAAAATAATGCTATATATATAGATATATATATATAGAGAGAGAGAGAGAGAGATAAATAGATAGATGATAGATAAGTATAGACTTATTTGTGAATTCAAGATCTGATATGTTTTGAGATTAATATTGTATGTATACTGAGCAAGTTTATTTATTTTGTGAATATTATGCTTACCATGCTATATATATACATATATGTATATACACATATAGTAAAATTTCCATGAAATAAAATTGTAAATTTTCTTTAATTGGCAATTACTTAACATCCAAAACTCCATGGCATACTTGGCAAACCCACAACAAGCCTTTGAGAAGAACCACCAGTTTATACAACAGATAATTTACTTAGTTTTTCCTGTGTGGACAGTTATGCCAAATTCTTCTAAATGATCATATTAAATGACCCTTGCTACATCTCAAAATAAAAAAAAAAGAACTTTTCATGACATAAAAAATATACCTGATTTTTAAAAATTACAAGAAATGGTCCTTGTGGGAAATATATCTGATAAAAAATTTGAGAAACAGAATATAAAAAGAATGGATACAAATCGACAAGAGCAATATTCATTCCCTATGGATTAAAGGACATGATCAGACATTTTTCAAAGGAAGAAAATAAATTATCTTTAATCATTTGAAACATTGTCTAAACTCTCTACATCTAGGATGTAGGACAACTGGTTGAAGTTTTGACGTTCTATTCCTCTCCAGGAAAGGTTACCATGTTACTTACTATTCGGCATATTTTGTTCTCTAATCATAACTGGACCTGCTGTGAAGATCTACTTAGGTTCTTTTCATAGAGTGCCTTGAGCTCTCAGTTCTGACTACCCTCAGAAGGAATTCACTGATTTGTGTTGGGTTTTTTGTTTGTTTGTTTTGTTTTTCATTTAATCCAGACCAGTTCTTTTGCTTCCTAGTAGGGCTTTTTTTTTTTTCCTTATAAGCAATCGGGGTTAAGTAACTTGCTCAGGGTTACATGGCCAGTTATTTCTGGGTATGGTGCTTAGTATCTGAGCCCAGATTTGATCCCCAGGTCATCCTGACACTGG
Organism: Petaurus breviceps papuanus; assembly: GCF_028583685.1. Taxonomy (NCBI): domain Eukaryota; kingdom Metazoa; phylum Chordata; class Mammalia; order Diprotodontia; family Petauridae; genus Petaurus; species Petaurus breviceps. The sequence continues at coordinate 6,315,703 of NW_027187299.1, forward strand.
AGCCAGTGCTCTTACTCGCTGAGCCACCTGGCTGCCCCTCTACTAGGGCTTTTTCAATTCACTGAAGCAGCCTTTCAGAAAATCCTTTGTTTCCAGAGCAGTGACATTTTTCAGTGAAAAGACAGGATCCAACAAGTGTTCTCTCCTAACTCATCAGGAAATTTTGTCCTCTAAATGTGTATTTGGCAAGTCCTGCTGATCCACACACCAAGACAGCACATTTGGTCTTTCTTGTTTCAGAGTGTATAAGAGGTGCTACAGACAATGTAAGTCAGTCTAATGGAGAAAAAAAGGAACCTTATGAACAAGAATGAGACAGTTCAAAGGATGGACGAGTTTAATCCCCTTTGTGAACAGCTTAGCTATGTGGTATTTTCACATAGGTTAGGAAATCTAACATCATCGGCTTCCAAAAAGAATAATTAAAATTATGATGCAATCAAAACTTGATTATCCATTATACTTGAATAGGAATTGTGCTGGTGGGTGGGGGGTCATGGAGGAAAGTGCAAGAATAGTAAGAGGAGCTAGGACAAGGTCTTTGTGGACTCTAGCCTAGGTTTGAAAATTGTGTTTCTCTGGGAGTTCCTGGGCATCTGAGGTCCTGAGTTTTTGCTATAACCCAAGTAATTTGGCTCATGAAACAAATGACATATGTAAGCATAATAAAATGCAGTAGCTAAGGAGAAGCAAGGAGACAGACAGAGACAGAGAGACAGAATGGTAGGGGGAAGAGTATCAGATAATGGTACTAGGTCACCATTATGAATGTTTCCTCCCAGTTGTACATGACTGGGTGACTCCAGCTGATCATGACAATTCATTGATTTGTTGGGAAGAGCAAACATATGTTTTAAGTAAGTGGCAAACTTTAAAGCATTAAATAAATATTATTTTTGTTTGTGTTCTTCTTAGGCAACCAGATGACTCAGTGGATAGAATCTAGGAGTCAGGTAGATTTGAATTCAAATCCTACCTCAGATATTTTCTAGTTCTGTTGACCCTGCACAAGTCAACTTTCAGTTTCCTAGCATGTAAAATGGGGATAATAATAGCATTTACCTCACAGGGTTATTGTCAGGATCAAATGAGTTTACACATATAAAGCAATGGGCAAACCTTAAAAAGCTATGTAAATGCTATCTATTTTTGTTGGTGGTGTTATAAATGAAGGAAACACTGACTACTTGCTTGATGTGGTTCAAATGCTGCTGATCTCATTATCACTCTCAAGGTAACATGATCCAGTGAACACCAAAGCCAAGGGTCAATTCCATCCTTTTATGGTTTTCACAGAGCTAATGCCCTCCACCTGCTATCTCTGCCCCTTACTAGATGGCCATGATCATTCCACTAATCTAAGGCTGTAATCTGCATGGATTTATACAATTAGTTTCTTGACTCAACCCCTGCCTGGGAGACTCCACCCTCTTCCCTTCCATCCTGTATTTCAATAGATTCTAATCATATGAGCGTGGCATCATTGAATCAGCTCACACCAAGCATGAATCAACTGTTTGTAGTTGTTTGCTCATGACCAGTGAAACAAAAGGAATAAAGTTAAGTATATTTAAAAAAAAACTACAGTATAGATTGAACAAGTACATACTTTCCCAAACCTAAGCAACCTAAAGTAGTCTGAAAGCATCCCCAAGCCCAGGAGTTCAAGAAAAGAAACAGGTGAGATGTATTGACTCAAACTTCCCTTCCAGATGCAGCAGGGAGGATGAAGGATTAGCCACAAATGAGGTTCTGGCTATCTAGTTACTTCAGGATCCTGCTGGCTCCCCCATACAGACATTCATCCCCATATGTTTCTCTTCTACACTAGGAGATAGAGAGGATATGGGTCTTCATAGGACATAACCAACTGGGGTCTCCCACTCTTGTATAACAGCCAGGGGAAAACATTCACAATGCTGTCCTGGTGCATTACCCAGTATTCTCTCTATTCCTGCTTCTTTTCTTGGCTGTCACCTTTTCTGCCATTTCTGGCCTACTTGGTCCACTAGCTGTTTAGCTGTTCATGTATTATCTTGGCTTTAAGGATGGGACCAACCTAGGCATGGAGTTCCTAACTCATTCTCTTCTTAGCAACTTCTGTTAAAGCAGAGTATAGAGGGGCATGACACCTATAGGTAGTAGAAAGCAAAACTCTCAGGAATTCAAAATATGGGCAATTATTGAAAGTGTACCTTGTAGAATTTTAGAGCAATAAATAGCAATTTTTGCAACCATGACAAGTCAAGCATAATAATACCCTCATTACAAATGAGTTAGGTGGGCGGCTAGGTGGTGAAGTGAATAGAGCACTGGCCTTGGAGTCAGGAGGACCTGGGTTTAGATCTGGCCTCAGACACTGAACACACACAAAAAGCTGTGTGACCTTGGGCAAGTCGCTTAACCCCAATTGCCCTCCAAAAAGCAAAAAAAAAAAAAAAACAAAAATGACATTATTGGTAATTTGGGGTGGCTAGGTGGCGCAGTGAATAGAGCACCAGCCCTGAAGTCAGGAAGACCTGAGTTCAAATCCAGCCTCAGACACTTGACACAATTGCTAGCTGTGTGACTTTGGGCAAGTCACTTAACCCCAATTGCCCTCCAAAAAGCAAAAAAAAGAAAAAAGAAAAAAAAAAACGAGTTAGGGATGGACATGGAGAATCTGGAATACTGCCTGGGAAGACTCTAAGGGGTGTAGAGACCCCTAAACAGCACTGGATGTGGAGTAGACTCCAGTATCCTACTGGAAAAGCCATAGGGGAATGGGACGTTGCAGAATCTGGGACATTACTAAAGATGTCTGGGAGAGTGTCAAAGATCCTATAACATTGATGGGTAGGCCAGTGTAATGGGAATGTAAATTTTTAAGATCTTCCCTGACCGTAGGCTAAAGTGCACCTGGAGCCTGGGTGGGAGGCTTGTTTTTCAGTAGATACTTTTTGATTGGGCAGTGAGTCAATAAGGTTGTTACATTCTCTGAGCCAGGAGAAGGCTATATAAGCCCTGATGTGTAACTTTGTTTTGGGGCTCACTTTGAGAAGTGTTCTATGATTTGATCAGATGAGACTCTAGGAAGCTGTGTTGAGAGCCCCCCAGCTTTGAAAAACCCAGATGTTGATGAAACCCAGATGTTGATTTATTATGGATGTAATGGTTGGACAGTTTGGAAACTGTCTACTTGATCTGTTTCTCTGTCTTGATAATTCTGTCTGTATATTCTGAAGTTCGGGGTGCTGACCTTTTTCCCCTGAACTAGGTAAATGATACATATTTCACTGATTAAAGTAAGCTTGTTAACCCATTTTGAGTTGCTTTCCTTTATCAAAGCGGATCTAAGAACCTGTGTTGGCAGCCACCCTGAGGTCACTTGGGGTGCTTGCTGCTACAGCCAGCTTGGGGAAAAGAGGATTAAGTTTTGTTGTTTCTACATTACTAAAATATTACAAATGTTTTTAGTGTTCTATAAATATAACACCCTTGTGCAAAGCCCCTATTTCCCTTACCTAGTTATTGCTCTGGTGAATCATGCTGCACATTGTACCTTGCGGTTGCTTCTTTGCCCTTTTACCAGATCTGAGAGCAGGCATAAAAGAAATTCACTGGTGACTGAAAAAACCTTGGGACAATCATTCATTTCAAGCCCAATCAATTAATAAGCATTTATTAAGTACTTAATATGTATCAAACAGTGTGCTAAGTGCTGAGGATACAAAAACTAAAGTGAAATAGATCCTGCTCTCAAGAACCTTACATTCTAATGAGGGAGATAATATGTACACATATTAATATAGAGATAATATGTAGTATTCATTTACATACACATATATACATACATAGATACACACACACACACACACACATATATATATATATATATAAAATACAAGGTAGTTTGGAAAGGGAATGAACTAGTTGCTAAGGGAATCAGGAAAAGCTTCATACAGCAGGGGGTGCTTCAGCTGAGTCTTGAAGGGAATTAAGGATGCTAAGAAGCAGATGTGAGGAGAGAGAGTTCTCCAGGCAGGGGGTACAATCTATGCAAAAGAATGGAGTAAGAGTGACTATGGCTGGATCACAGAATACAAGAAGGAAATTAATGCCTAAGAAGACTGGAAAGGTATGAAGGGGATTCGATATGAAGATATATAGATGTCAAATAGAGGAGTTTATATATGATCCTAGAGATAACAGGGGGCTACTAGACTTCATTGAACAAGGAGGAGACATGGTTAAACTGTTTCAGGAAAATCACTTTGGTGGCAGGATGTAATGGGGGAAGGCACCAGTTTCTGCCCTGAGGAAGTCTATATCCTCATTAAACATAAAGGATCAGATCAAGAAAAAGCTGTCTGTCAATTAGGTAGAGTTTCTCAGCTAATAGAGGGTTTATCTATGGTATGTGGCCAAACGACTCTGTTCTTTCTTCATTATGTCATTCATACAAGCAGGCCTCTCTCTGTCACCTGGCCACCTTCCAATAACTTTTTTCCCCCCACATACTGAAACCTGTTTCTAGGAAGGGAGTTTTCCCTCAAGGTTCTCCAGGGTTCTGCCTGGGGGCACAACAGTTCCGGTTTGGGCCTCATTTTAAAATGAGAGAGGTAAGCAAGAAGCAGACTGGGAACTTATAGGTACCCTGTATTCTCATCCCCAAAGAGCCTTATTTCCTGTTCCATGACTGCTCAAATGTCAAAATCACTCGTGCAGAATGTAGACAAAGTGCTGGTTGACTAATTAACCCAGACCTTGGATCTGATCCAGAATCATAGGCCCTAGATCAATAATTACTGATTAAGAAAATGGATGGGGTAATAGTCAGACAAGGGTGAGAATCGACATGATTAACTCTGGGAACCCACCATCCTGTCACTGTTATTTGGTCAAGAGATTGGCCTGCTGGTAGAACCAGTGAGATATGGGGCAATACTCTTTCATATGTGTCCTCTTCTCCCTCCCCATTCCAACATCTCTCTCCCCATTGGTCTTGCCATGGTGTCTGGGAGTACTATATCATTCATTCTTTAGGACTGACATTGAAGATAGCTATGAAAATACAAATACGTTATTTAAGAGGCCTAATGCATTCCACTATCACAACACAGTATGAATTAATTGATCTGATTAGCTAAAACTAGGGCCCTAAAGGGATAGCACACTTGACACTTGATTGAAGGAAGGGTCAGGAAAGATCCACTAAAGGTATAACTTTTTGGAGAGAATTCCATCAACTGAATTCTAGAGATAAACTACTAGGGTTGCCACCACTCTAGAAATAATAAGTGACAATTACATAATTTCTTTTTAAGTTTACAAAGCACTTTACATATATTACTTCATTTGTGGCTCACAACTTATTTAATAGGTATGTACTACGGAAATTATCCCCATCTTACAGATAAAGAAACTGAATATCAAAGCTTGTCCAAGGCCACCTCTAGTAAGGATCAGAGGTAGGATTCAAACCTAAAACATCCTGACTCCCAGGTCCATAGCCTCTCTACTGTGTCACATTGCCTCAGCACCAGAAATAGCAGAAGCTATTTGCTTTTTGTCATGTTTCTTTTCCTTTCCTTTTTTAAAATTCCTTTCTCTATATCTCTCATCTCTACCACGCTTCCAAATTAACAATCTGCCATTCTGGCATTTTAAGATTATGGTGATGCTGTTCTATAAGCATAATGCATGAGATGATGTGGTATCATGGAAAGAGCACTAGACTCAGATTCAGACAGCCCTTATGATTTTCCTGGCTCTGTCCTTTCTAGCCATGTGCTCATGGATGAATTACATCCTTTCTGAGCCTCTGTTTTCTCATTCATAAAATGGGCATAATAATGTTTACACCATACACTTTCCAGATCTGTTGAGAAGGATGCATTTTTCAAACTAAAAAATGTTATATAAATTACTTTTTATGTGTTTAGGCTCCTATTGGAAGGACGATAGTGAGATTGGCTACAAAGTGCCATGGTTGATAGGGATGGGCATGATGGATGAATGGGGTAGCATGAAGACATTAGAAATCTTGGGGGAGAGGGGAGAAAGGCTAGATGAAGAGAAAGAGGAGGAGGAGGAAGAAGACCAGTTTTGTCTGAGCTTTGTTTATTTAAGACAGGCCCTGTGGCCAAGTCTCTCAATCTGTTGATATCTGCTATGGTTAAGAAACATATTAGGAATGTTAAGTTGGGACCACTTTGGGACAAACTACCCAGATATTTTATTGTCAAAGGAACAGAAAATCAGTCCAGCTTTGAGGAGCACTAGAGCCCTTGAAGGGGTGGCTAGGTGACCCAGTGGATAGAGTACTGGGCCTGGAGTCAGGGTCTCATCTTCCTGAGTTCAAATCTGGCCTCAGACACTAATTATGTGACCCTGGACAAGTCATTTAACCCTGTTTGCTTCAGTTTCTTCATCTGTAATGAGCTAGAGAAGAACCTGGCAAATCACCCCAGTATCTTTTACCAAGAAAACCCTAAATGAGGTCATGAAGAGTCAGACTACTGAAAAATGACACAGCGAAAACAAAAGAGCCCTTGAAATTAAAACTTAGAAACTTGAAAGGGAGGAGAAAAAAAAATACTCACCCCACACCAAGAATGGCCTTCTGTGATCCAAAGGCAAAGGAAAGCAAGGCCTTCCTGCACGGAGGTGCTTCTTCCTTGCCCAAAGCCCACGTCAAAAGGAAAGAATTTGCATGTGATTCCTATTATAAGGGAAAGATGGTTTTCTCACAGAGCTCACGAGGGCCCATCAAAATGTTAAATTTGGTTAAAATCATCTCTTGCTTTATGAGTTCTCTCTCTAAATACTTCTGTGAGGCAAAGTTTGATTTGCATGTTTAGTGATTAAAAAAAAAAAACAACCCAAGAACTTTGCCTCCCTTCAGAAGAATTAGTTCCACTGACTTCAACACAATGAGGCAACCCTCTGAAATCCTCAAGTGAAAGGGTGTTGATTTATATGAAATTAATAGGTTCACTCAACACATATGGCCCATACCAAGACCCCATGGGTTTGTGGGAAGTAACTGCCATTTTTACACTAGGCAACACTGACTCTTCAAATGCACAACCAATCATCCAAGCCACAGGATTGCCTCCCCTTTCCTTTTTAATTCCCCCCACATATGCTTATTATTTCTGGTTAGGATTCTTTAGGCTTTGTGTCTCTTCTTCAAAAAGACTTCAATTTGCTTACCAAGATGTGCACCAATTCCCTTCTCAGCCTCTCTGCCCCAACAAGCAACTGCAATACCAGCATGTCTGGGCAGCGGCTGGCAGGGAAGCTGCTGGGATGCCAGGATAGATGGGCTACCCCACCCATCCCTCTCAACCAGGGGTTCTTGACCTTCTTATGTCATTCCCCATTTTGGTGAAGCCTATGGACCTCTTACCAGAATAATGTTTTTAAATTCATAAAATAAAATGCATAGGATACAAGGAATTACAAAGGAAACAAAATTGTGGAAATACAGTCATTGAAATATTTTTTAGAAAGATTAAAGAACCCCTAAGGGTCTCAACCTTCCCTGACAAAAACACATTCAGGCCCACAAAAGCAATTCCAGAAAAGAAGCCTCACTTTCTAGAAAAGAAAAAAAAAACCTCTTTCTAGACTAGAGACAATAGCCTAGGTTCTCCTGGGGGGAATTTCAGTGTAGAGGGCTGGGAATAATACACATGGATTCCCAGCCAACCCTGGAATCTTGGGGCCTAGCAGCATCAGTGCCTGCTGAGCTCAGCTAACCACCAGAAAGAGACTGAATTTTAAAACAGGCTCGACATTAGGTCTTGCTTCTCTCTCAAGCTGATGCTCTGGGTTACTTATGGAAGCAGACACCTGATTATAGAGTCAAGCATGAGCCCACACCCCAGGAGGGGTTTTTATCTATGTGTGGCTTGTTTTTAATATATCTCATTAATTCTTCCAAGAGGATTCTTTCTGAGGGGTTGGCATGGTTGCCGATGTCCTGGAAACTGCGGGTTTGTCAGCATTCTTTTTTCTCTTCCTTTCCTAGACTCCCCTTGTGCCCCAATTCTTTTGCCCCTTAAAGTTTTCCTGCTATATCCTTACTAATGACATTTTAAGGGGCAGGATATAAGTGAAGGAAGGCATGCATCTGAGACCCTATGTGAAGGACAAGAAGCGAAACAACAGTCAAGTACCTGGCATCTGCCAGTAAATATTGTTCACAGCTCTGTCCAAAGGCAAAGAGCGTGTGTAAGGAAATTGAATTAGCGATGGCACCTACAGAGACATATTGGTCCTCCTCAGGGCTAGTAAGCAGGCAGCTTCCTAGTGATGTGATTTGAGGGGCCCCAAATCACTAAAAAAAAAAAAACCTTAACAAAAAAACTTCTTTCTACTCAGTGAGGCAACTAGGTGGTGCAGTGAATAGGGTGTTGGGTTTGAAATCAAAAAGGCGGGAGTTCAAATCCAGCTCTGGACAGTTACTAGCTGTGTGACCCTGGGTAAGTCATTTAACCTGTTTGCCTCAGTTTTCTCAGCTGTAAAATGGAGCTAATAGCACCTACATCATAGGGTTGTTTTAAGTATTAAATGAGATAATATTTTCAAGAATTTAGCACAGTGTCTGGCACAGGTGCTTTACAAATGTTAGTTATTATTATTACTCCTAAAAAGATGAGGTACTATGTTCTCTAGCTAGAACAATATGTTAGCTAATAAGTCCCTTACCACAGAGTCATTTCTCCCATTAATCTGATTGTTGGTTGTCTTCCAAATTAAATTGACGCTAAAAGGAGGAAAAGGAAATTTAAAAGGACAAGCTGCAGTTTTTGAAGATAATTCTCAAAAAGGGAATTTCTAAAGTATTAAGTCATAGCAGCATTTAGGCCCCTCAAGCACTCTGTTCCTGACATTGTTGATTTCAAAAACCAAGGTTTTGTGGATGACCTTGTGTAAGGTGAAGGTCAGTGGAACCCAAAGTGGGGATCAGGAGATGCCATAGCAGGGGTCCTTGGGAGTTGTACCAAGCCAAATGAGGACACATGTATGGGAGTAGGGGGTTCAGGATAGAGGTACATAGCACCAAAATTAGGGCAGAAAGCAGAGGACTGGAAGGCCAAAAAGGTTAATTAAATAATTCTTATACTCCCCATTTCACAAATTTGTATGCCCTGGCTGGAAGCAGAACTGGTGATCTCCGGGAATGAGGAGGGTGCTTCCACTCTCAGGCTCTCATGAGCTCTATTCTACGATGACAGTTGGTCAGCAGTTGGCACTGATGGCAAAGAAAGTGATCTCCTTGTCCACAGTGCTAGAAGCAGGGATGGAGATCTGCAGCATCACTTATCCAAACTCTCAGACTTAGTTTCTGGGGTCATTTTCTGAGGGGAGCAGGTGAGTGTGTCACAAGGGTAGAAGGATGTCCCAGTAAGTGAGGAGGCCCTAACTACCAAGGGAAGCTCCAGGATAAGACAGCAGCAAAAGCATGATTTTGAAGTCCAGAATGTCAGGAACAGAATCCTTAAGGGGCTTAAATGCTGCCATGACTTATAATATTTTGGAAATTCCTTTTTTGAGAATTATCTTCAAAAACTGAAGCTTGTCCTTTTATATTTCCTTTTCCTCTTTTGAGCACCAATTTGATTTGGAAGACAACCAACAGTCACATGGAGTCCTGTGAAAAAGAGGAGAAAGCAATCCGGGTAATACTGTTTGGGGTCAAGAACAAGTTGTGCCTTTAAAGTAATTTGATTACTTTTCCTTTGTGATTTGTAAAATTGCTCTGAAGGCAGCTGTGATAAAGGAGCCTTCAAAATCATCTGAGCAGCAGTAGCATCATTGGAATAAGCTTCACATGGGGACTACTCTGGAGGAAAAGACTCTTTAATTAGATGTTTTGCAACATTTATTTAAAAATCATTTTGACTACTACATCAGTCCACCCCCTATTCTACATCTTACACTGTGAAGGTACCTCTCTTATATCATATACTCTGCTAGATAGAAACACCTCAGAAAAAAAGAAGCCTAGAAACCTGGCTTCTCTTCCCTAATTCCTTTGTGACAAGTTTTTTTTATCAGCCTCTCCCCTCCCACCCCCCACCCCCCACCCCCAATCAAGAATAAATAAAACAGGAAGGATAGGGATCGACAGATTGAGCACTTATTGACTATAATGTGGGTTTGGTTCCTCTCTTCTGATTCTTTACTTTGTCATGAGCAAGCATTTATGGAAAAGGTAATCAGATCAATATTTATAGGATATTTGGCTTAGGAAAGAGATCTTGGCATCAGGGGCAATGGTTCCCTGAAGACATGTATGAAAGAGTTGTCTGGAAACAAAATGTCTAAGAAGGGAACAGATAGCACCAGACTGAGTATTAAAAAAAAAACCATAACCTGAACCTTATACTAATGCACAGTGTATCTTCATTCAGAAGCCTATATACATATCTGATCAATGCCTCCCAATCAAAGCAATAGATGGCATTTATAGAGAGCTATAGGGGCAGTTAGGTGGCTCAGTGGATAGAGAACTGGGTCTGGAGTCAGGAAGACTCATCTTCTTGAGTTCATATTAGACTTTAGACACTAGCTGTGTGACCCTGGGCAAGTCACGTAACCCTGCTTGCCTCAGTTTCCTTACCTGCAAAATGAACTGGAGAAGGAAATGGCAATCTACTCTAGTATCTTTGCCAAGAAAAACCCAGACTAGGTCACAAAGAGTCAGACATGACTGAACAACAACAAACTAAGGTTTGCAAAATCCTTTATGATATTTTATTCAATTTTATCCTCACAACAGCCCGTGAAGGTGGGTGCTTTTGAATAGGAGGTTCACTGAAGCTCAGAGAGTTTAGGTGCCTTACTCAGGGCACACAGCTAGTAAGCATCTACAGTGGAATTTAAATGCAGAACTTCCTGACTCCTAGTTCAAGGATATATCCATTGTGCCAAGCTGCCTAGAGAAAGACATAAGGGACCTTGGAAAAGTCTAGGGAGACTAAAATGATCAAAGGGGCCAATGGACTTTCCTGAGAAGAAACTAAAAAAAAAAAAAATGAGGACCCTCCCATTAAGAAAAGCGAAAGCTGAAAGGAGATATGATAGAAGTCTGTATCAAGTATGAAGTTTATAGATAGGGTAAATGGAGTTGTTCTCCATATCCTGGAATACTAGAATTAGGGGGTACCTTTTGAAAGAATCCAGGAAAAGTAAGAACTACCTTGTATAACAGGTATAAGTATATGTAACTCATTACCCCCAAACACCATAGGATGTGAGATTTAGATCCAATTCCCCACTAGATTGTAAGTATCTCGAGGGCAGGGACTGTCTTTTGTCCTTCTTTCAATTCTCAGCACTCCGTACAGTGCCTGGCACATAATCGTCACTTAATAAAATTTCATTGACAATCTGATTTTATAAATGAAGAAGTGAAGGCCCAGAGAGGTTGAGGCGATTTTGCCAAGGTCTCACAGGTAGCAAATGGCAAAACTGAGATATTGTTCCCCCTAGGTAAACTTCAGATATTCATGACACACACAAAAGATGAACTCCTGGACTGGATGACATTTAGGGTACCTTTTATCCACCAGTGCTGTAGTTATATTATTACCGTGTTGAAATATTTTCACTTGTATTGCCACTTCAAGTCTTATGCTATTTGTAACCTGGGGATTGTGTCTTCTTCTCAACTCCCTTTCATTGCTTTCAAACTCCTACTGAAGGTAAGAAACTCTGCTCCCCCTCACACAAACTAGTTTTTGTAAGGGATTTTGAAGTCTTGAGATGAAGAGTAAACACCAAGAAATGTATCGATTGTTCTGAGCTTTTGCTTCCAGTCAGCTGTTGGGACCTTGGGTTTCCAAGGGGCACAAGTGGAAAAGGAGGAAATGATGCAGTCTCACAAACAGAAAGGCACCTCCCTGGTTGGCTTTGAAGTTCTATGTCCTTATCTCTCCCCTGAGTCTTGTAAGGCTCACCATCCCTAATCACTCCTGGTACCAGAAGTAAGTAAACATGCTTAAACCTCTCAGTCTTCTAGGGCAAGGGCATTGAGCTATAATTTTGACAACTTCCTCTTCCTGTTTTCAAATTGTTAAATACTTGGTTCACATGAAAAGTCCCTGTTTTAATATAGGCCAAGTTAATTGTCCCTGTTACAGTCTTCCATTCTGCTCTTGCCACCCCAAAATAAGGCACCTCTTTTACAGGCTAGGTGCAGGGGGGTAGGGAAGAAGGTGAAGCATAGCAAAATTGGGACTGCTGACCTCCTCTGTGTTAATTACTAGACCACACTCACTCTGCCTTCAAGATTAGCTCCCTTTCCTGAACAAATTTTTTAAAATCCATTTATTAAGCACTTACTATGTGCCAAACACTGTGCTAACTCCCAGTTTCTCTCCTCACTCTTTGGACTTTCTCTCATCCTCAGGGGCAGACTTCTCACTCTGAAGATCCTTTGACTTTCTTCTAATTGGTGAACCTAGCCTGGAAATTCATTTCATTGAACACCCAGACTATGCTCATTTCACTCTCAGTTCCACTCATCACTCTCCAGACTCCTCCCTCCCCCATTCCCTTTCCAGATCTCTTTTATGTATTATTGCCTTTCCTCATTAGAATGAAAGTAATTTGAGGGAAGGAAATATCCTTATTACTTGTATTTGTGCTTTAGTAAGTAGTTCAGTGCCTGACTCATAGGGTTTAATAAATGTGTTTATCTATCTATCTATCTATCTATCTATCTATCTATCTATCCATCTATCTATCTATCTAGTGATAGGAATACAAAAGCAAAGGCAGTTCCTGCCCTCAAGGAGTTTACATTCTTTTTTTTTTTCTTTTTGGAGAGCAGTTGGGCTTAAGTGACTTGCCCAAAGTCTCACGGCTAATAAGTTAGGAGCTTACATTCTAAAGGGAAAAACTATTAAAGAAAATGGAATGGAGGAAGGGGCATTTTGGCCTGGAAAGTTACCAAGATAGGGAGTAGAGCTAGAGGGAAGCAGACTGAATACCCTATCCAGGAACAATGGTAAAGTTCATTTGATCTTAGTTCAAGGCTCTAGAATTGGCATGAGGGGAGGAAAGGGTGGGAGGGAGAAGGTGGTAAAGGAGCATGAGGAGAGGAGAGGACAGCAGAGGAGAGGGGAGAGGGGCAGGGAGGAGTGAAGCATGCAAGAGATCTTTTGTATTAAATTTAGGGCAAAGCATTCAAATCCCTTAGATCAGGGATTATAAACCTAGCAGAGTCGGTCAGTAATCTCTATCATATACATCTCTTTTCTCTCTCCTCTTTTGTTGTCCCTTCATCATCTTTGCTTTCCCACTTCCTTTCCATTTCTCCTATTCCCTTTCTTCCTGAAGTTAGTGAGAACAGCAAAAGCCTCTCTCTCCCTTCACTTATTCCTTCTTCCCTCTGTGGTTTAGCTACCCACTGGTACTCCTTGGTTCTGTTGGTGACCTAGTCCCAGAGGGCCAAAGAGACTGTTAACTTCAGGCTTAAAGAAGTTCCTCTTTGCTTAGCCAAATATCCAGACTAGGTAAGAAGCCAAATGTCGAAAAAATAAGAGAAACTGATTTTCCAGGTGGGGATGGGGAGAAAAACTAAAAACTCCCGATCCTTATAAAACATTCCAAGGCTCCTGCTTAAAAGGAAACAGCAAAGGACCCCCACTATTCCCTAGCAAACACAGACAACTTCCCTTTCCAGACCACTTTCAAATACCACCTCACTCTCAAAGAATTTCAAAGCAAATTCTATGTTGGGTGTCTTAATAGGCACCTGTCATGTAGCCTGAGTCGGCAGGAAAAGTGGTAAGCAATCCACAGAGGCAAATTATAGTGTTTTAGTCCCATTATTATGTTCAGAACTAAAGCAGCACTCTCTCTTATCACCTAGGGGAGAATTCTGCTGAACAGATGGATACCCAAGGTGGAGGGGATTTGTCGTCTACATTCCTAATAACATTCATGCTGTGATGAAGCCAGTGATTTGAAATTCAGAATCTTGCCTCACTGCCTGCTGGAAAAGCCAGACCTGGTCCTGGCAGAGGCCACTGGGAACTCCATTATTTCTAAGATAAAATTGCTTTTCTTTGCAATTCTTTTAAAGCATCAAAGTGCTACTCGTCTTTCTGAGCGACTCTTATGATAGGCAAAACAGGAGGGAGCTGTATTCATATAGAGAATTTTGTTCTCTGGATAGAACTATATGATTATAGCCTTGGCAAGGCACCCATATGTGTATATATGCCGAAGTTCATGTCCAAGCTCTAGGTAATGTTAACATTAACCAATTAATCTTAGTGACAGTCTAGGTATAGCTAATACCTTTTCTCTCCTCTGACTCTGACACATAGGCCCTCGTTTCAAGTCAAATCAATAAGCATTTAAATTAAGTACCAGGCACTGTGCTAAGTGATAGAAAGACTAAGGAGCTTACTTTCTAAAGGGAAAGACAATACATTAAAATGAGCTGAAAAGCAAGGCAGGGGGTGGGGTAGGAAATGGAGGTACTGGCTTTGGGGCATGGAAATAAAGTCCTGTGGAGAATCAGGAATTGACACATACTAGCTCAGAGACTCATATAGGCATTTGTAGATATAGGTGGATGTGCATATATTCACATAATAGCCTTATAAATAATTATTCCTTCAAATATTATAATGAGCTTCCTAATCATATAAGTATCATGTCTTTATAAAGCCAGGATAGAGACTTCATAGAAATGAAAACATAGTTGGCATGGGCTTGTTCCTTAAAATGTATGTTCTAGGAGGAACCAGTCAATCAGATGGAGAGGACAAAGGGGTGGAAGTTATTTCCAATGTGAGTTGTCCCGGGTTAGAGTGACCTTCTAGGGTAAAGAGGTAGACATAGAATGGTAGACAAAATCCTATGGAGAGTCAGGCATCTAGTCTAGAGAGTTGTGAGAAATGAATATGCCTCTCTTGTATTTAATAACTAATTATTGTATTAGGAACAAAGTTTTTGCCCTTTTCTACTTCCTCATCCAGAAACCAACCAGTGTGGGAAATCCTTCTTAAAGATTTACCCAAGCCAAGATCTAATCAGATAGTAAAAGAAATTATAAGTTTGTGCTAGTAGTATATTCCTGCTCATTGTATTTGCACAGACAGGTCTGGAGGAAATGTTGATTCTCCCTATTGTCAAGGCAAGTAATATGAAAATTGATGTCTCTCTGACTGAGATTTGGGTGACCTAAGTCATCCCAAGACCCTTATTTTAATATATCCCACTCCAATTGTGTTAACCAGAGTTGATCGGCACCCTCAGGAACCCCTACTCTTCTCAGGGCATATAAACTGTGAACCCACTGCCCTTAGGGGACTATGGTCTGAAAGAGACCATCCTTCAATTAATTCATTAATTAATGACATGCTGGCCTTATTAAATAAAATTATTAAATTCCCCAGAAACCATGTCTCTCAAATTTTAATTGCCACAGAGGGATGAAGACTTTATCACCTCACACTTGTACTACTGCCAAAGATTTCTGACTGATCTCTTCCTCACTCCAGTCCACCCTCCATTCAGCTACCAAACTGATCTTCCTAAAGGGTAGATCTGACCTTGTCATGCCCCTACTCAAGAGAGTTCTGTTGGCTCCCTAACATATCTAGGATGAAATATAAAATCCTCTTTTTGTCATTTAAAGTCTCTCCCACACACACACACACACACACACACACACACACACACACACACACACACACACACACAC
>NW_027187299.1:6331430-6427361 GCF_028583685.1 Petaurus breviceps papuanus
CACACACACACACACACACACACACACACACACACACACACACACACCTTTCCAGTGTTCTTACAGTTGACATTATATTCTATATATTTTTTTATCTAATGACCCTGGTCTTCCTGCTGTTCCTTGCATAAAGCACTCTTCCCCCCAACTGGGCATTTGCCCTTAGCTGTCTCCTATTTATGGAATTCTCTCCCTCCTCTTCACCCGCACTTCTTGCTTTCCTTGGCTTTCTCTAAGTGTCAGCTAAAAATCCATTTTCTGCAAAAAAAAAGTCTTCCCTATTCCCCTTTAATACTAGTGCTTTCCCTCTGGGATTATCTTGAACTCACCTTGTATATGCCTTGAATGCACATCGGTTTTTGCACATTGTCTTCCCTCATCAGACCACGAGCTCTTTGAGAACTGGGGCTGTTTTTGCCTTTCTTTGCACCCCCAGTACTTAGTACAGTCAGCCTAGCACAGAGTCAGCACTTAATAAATGCTTGTTGACTGACTGACTGACTAATGTTACAATTTTCTAAGAATGAGAAGGTTTACTTTTTAAAACAATAACTGAAAAGTACTCACACCGTATATTCAATATAGTTGTAATCTCTGATCCTAATAGTAGAGCTTTAGCAAGAATGGTATCGTAAATTTCTGCATTTTCATCTTTTTTAGGAAACTAAATAATTAATAAATTCCCTTAAGAAGTTATAGGAAACTTTAAGAATCCATCTCCTGACTCCATGTCTTTGCCTAGGCTGTAGCCCCATGCCTGGGATGAAACACCCTCCCCACCTGCCTTTTCGAATTTCCACCTTCTTTTAAAGCTCAGGAAAGATGCCACTTCTTTCTTCAAGGGAACTTGTCCTGAGCATCCTCCATCAATGGTTAGTGCTTTCTCTCTTCTGAAATTACCTTGTATTAACTTATCAGAGCACATGTTATATCCTTTGGATAAAAGTTCCTTAAGGGCAGCCTACCACAGGGCCTTACACATATTAGGAACTTATTGAATATTTGTTAAATTGGAGCGAATCATAAAATAATTTGACACATACTAGCTCAGAGACTCATATAGACATAGGTGGATATGCATATATTCATATAACAGCCTTATAATTATTTCTTTAAATAATTTAGTGAGTTTCCTAATCATATAAGTATCATGTATTTATATAGCCAGAGTAGAGGCTATTATAGCACAGTTTGAAGCTTTAATAGGTTAAATATATGTATATAACAACACCACCAACCACAAACATTTGCATGGTGGTTACTATGTTCCAGGTACTGTTCTAAGTGCTTTACAATTATTATTGCATTTGAGCCTCATAGGTGCTATTATTATCCCCATTTCACAGATAAGGAAACTGAGACAAATAAGAGGCTAAGTGATTTGCCCAGGGTACCCAGATAGTAAGTGTCTGAGGTCGGATTTGAACTCAGGTCTTCCCGATGGCAGGTCCAGTGCTCTATTCAGTTGGAGTCATATCATACTCACATTTAACTTGTGTAAATTTAACTGCACATACTTGGTAAAATAGAAAATATCCATTTGCATAGACTCTACCATATGATTAAAATAATCCCCAGAGTGAGTGTGATGGGGTAGGATGAAGCAGGAATTGGGGGAGGACTGGGCAGGGGAGTTGTGTCATCCAGACACAACTTGTGTCCAGCCACTTTCACTGCTTGTCCCCAATTCTGATCCAGAAGTTATAGACCAGACTTGCAAATTTCCCTTGTGGCCTTTATGAGTAATTTAAGGTGTGGTTACTGTTGTTGTTATTTTTGTTGTGGTGGTGGTGGTGTGTGTGAGAGAGAGAAGGAGAGGGAGAGAGGCACACAGAGAGAAAGACAGAGACAAAGACAGAGAGAGACAGACAGAGAGAGAGAGAGACAGAGACAGAGAGAGACAGAGAGAGAGAGAGACAGACAGAGACAGAGAGAGAGAGATTTTGACTGATTGGCTATGTCCTGAGTTTTGAACCTAACCCTCATATAAGATGTGATTCCATTGTCTATGTATACATATCACATACCATATGCATATAGCACCATATATATGTAGGGTCAGATTAGCCAATGTATAGTTCTGGCAAAGGATGAGAGAATCTAGTCTCCATCAACTGTCAGTCTCATCCTCCAAAATACATTCACTCTAGATGGATGCTGTTATTCCTGGGGTCGGGGAAGGAGGTGGACAAGATTGTAGCACCTTCTATACAATCATATGACAGAATTAGAATCAAAACTCTACAATTGATCATGTGGATTACAAGCCTAAGCTTTTGTTCATTCATTGAGGAGATCCAAGTATATATGTACATATATATATATATATATATTCAGTCATTGAAGAGGTTCAAATACACATATTCAACAATTGATGCAATTTTCTTCTTTAATTCAGTTATGCCTCTACTAGGCATATAGACAAAAGGATGGAAAAAAAGATGGAAAGGACCTATATGTACAAAAATACTTAAAACGGCCCTTTTTATTATAGCAAATGATTAGAAACTACAGTGGTGCCCATCAATTGGGAAGTGGCGAAACAAATTATGGCATATGAATTTAATGAAATTGTAATGTGTCATAAGAAATAAAATGGGAAGATTCAGAGAAGACTGGGAGAACTTTATGAACTGATGCAGAGTAAAATGAGCAGAACCAAAGGAACAAGTTATACAATGACTAGAGTGTTGTAAAGAAAAATAATCATAACAGGATTATGAACTCTATATCAGTGCAGTGACCAAATATGACTCCAGAAAAATGATGAAAATTTTATTTACTTTGTTTACAAAATTCCAAATTTTTCCAAAATAATTGGACCAATTTATGCTTCTACCAACACTGGAGTTATATTAAGTGATAATGATTAATAATGTTTACTTAATAATTCTCAGTAGTTATAAGCAATAATTAATATTATTAATTTCAAAAGTCATTGATTCTATCTAATGATTTTCCCACATTATCTTATCTCAATTCTATATCTCACCCACAGTTTAGGACAATGTTTTAAGCTTGTTGAGGATATTGACTGTTTGATCTTTGTCTTTGTATTCCCAATCCTTACACAGTTAGCCCCTAACAGGGAGTAGGTGCTTAAATAAATGCTTATTGGTTGATATACACCCAACAGACCCATGATAAACAGTTGGGGTTTTTGTCTGCTTGCTTGTTTGTCTGTTTAAATGGAAGGGACTGAGGGAAGGCCAAAATTCTCTGCTTAGCTTAGCTGTTTTCATGATTGGCAAAACTGTTTTAAAAGAATCCTCAAATCTGTAGGATGAAGGTAAAGGGTGAAACATTGTGTATCCACATCCAACATAATCATATACTCAAGAAGAAAAAGGAAAGAGAAAATTGATGCTGTGTTATCTGCCTCTGTATACCATAAACTGAAAGAAACCTGGTAGAAGCCTACTGGCATTTAGTTCGGATAATTCTTTTGATAAACATTCTGCTGCCGTCATTTCTTTCTTCTGTGGTATTTCAGCAAGCAGGGAAATGCCTGACATGCCAGATCTCTTTGTAAACCAGACGTAAGATGAGAAGTTCTGAATATGATTGGGAGCATTAAGACACCTTTGGCTAGGAAAGTGTCAGAGAGAAGGAAGCAGGTCATGATCGGGGATCAGTTAGAGAGAAGATAGAAAAGAGCAGAGCCCAAGGAGAACAGAAGGAGGAGATGCAAGGGGAGAAGTAAGAAAACCTAGCCACACCAAAAGGATGCCAGTCCCTCAGAAAGAAACATTCCAATAAATACATTCCTTAATTGCAGACACGTGATCTCAGGGGCTGCCTAAAGACATTTCTAAATGGAAGGGAGAAAAAAAAAACAGCAAGGTTTTGATCAAGAATTAAAATTCTTACCCAGTGGATTGATTGCCCACAGGGGCAGATTACTTCAGCAATAGCCTCCAGGTGTCTGGAGTGGCGGGCAGTGAAACCATAGAGAGTGAGAGGCTTGGAGGAAAAAGGGGAGTGGAGTAAGGACGGAGAGAAAGCCATGGATGGAAAGGAGCCAACCTGGAAGTCAAAACCCAAACAGTCAGGGCAACCATATCTGTCCTATGAGTGATCCCAAAGCCAAAAGGGAAAGACTGGCTTCCACTACCCACAATGGTGATCAATGAACCACAAAACAAACTCTTGAATGACTCCCAGAGTCCTCAGTTGAAACTTTTTTTTTTAAAACCAGCTCAGAACTTCCCCTCTTTACATATTTCTTCCTGTTATGGGTAAGATGAGATGGAGATTGCTGACATATGGAATGGACTGGGCATTTTTAGATAAAATCAGAAAAGATCTGAACCTGGAGTACAAATCTGAAATGAATTGGAACCTGGAAAAAAGAGTCTATCAAACATTTAAATGTAGAAGTTTGACTCAGGAAGATGTTTTGTTCTTTTTCTTTCTTCACATTGCTTTAGATTTTGGAAAGAGTCTGTGTTCACCAAATAGGGCAAAGAACTCTGAAATCTTCAAAACTGAATTAAGTTCAAGTATGAGAGACTTGATGAATGGAGAATTTTGGAATTTAGAAGGCCTGGGTTCAAGTTCTGACTCTTGCCAGTTCTAGCTGTATGACCTTGGGAAAGATATTTAACCTCTCAGTATCCCTAGGCAACTATCAAAGACTAAATTACAAAGCAAATGCTATTTAGTTTTGGTAGATGGAGCTTCCTCATGAAGAGTTCCCAGTGCAAATTAAATCACATAAAGTTCCTTGTTCTAGTTTCCCAGATCCCCCTTCACTCCCCACCCCCACCCCCCAAAGCATTTCAGTGGCTACAGAATCTTGGGAAAGTAGAGGTTTGTCCTTTTTTTTTAATCTGATTTTCCAGGGAGATTAACTAGGATCATAGAGTTGTCAAAGGTCTCAAGAATACCTAGTTCCAACTCTCTCATTTTACAGATAAAGAGCCTGAAGGTCTGAGTGGTTAAGTACCCAAGCTCTCACAGAGAGGTAATATTAGAACCAGGATTTAAACCCAGGTCTTCTAATTCCAAATTACTCTTTTCACTACAACATGTGTTTTAAAACTGTTAGAATCTTTTAGTCATTTTTACTACATGGACTGCCAATTTTTTTCCTATAAGAAGCTACCTGTAGTCTTAGGCTCTATTAAAAAGTGTTTAATCAAGCATTAATGTGATACCTAGCACAAAGCATCATTAGTCAATTTGTTTGTTTTTGGTAAGTATTTGTTGAAAACAAGTGTCATATAGTCATTAAGAGAGGCAGAAACAGAGGAGGTAGTAATAAAAATGACATGGTTCAGAGCCCCACATCTTGAGAACAGGTATGCCAAGGAAATAGTCACAGTCATAGCAGTTCATGCTCCTAGGGCTTCATAGCTACTAGAATAGCTGCTGGAGGCCCTCCATGCCTCCAAGTCCTCTACAAGGCTGTCAGTGTCATTTGCTGGCCAGAATAATGCCCTTAGTCTGTGAGGGGCTTTTTCCCCCTGTTGCAAGCTGCTGGTTGTTGTTCAGTCCTGTCAGACTCTTCATGACCCCATCTGGGGTTTTCTTGGCAAAGATTCTGGAGTTGTTTGTCATTTCCTTCTCCAGCTCATTTAACAGGTGAGGAAACAGAGGTAAGCAGGGTTAAGTGACCTGCCCAGGGTCACACAGCTAGTGAGTGTCTGAGGACAGATTTGCGCTCAGAAAGACGAATCTTCCTGACTCCAGGCCCGGTGCTTAATTCACTACCTTAGCAAACCGTTGGAGTCCTCCATTATTTCTTTCTTTCTGCTGTACTTTGAGTTTGTGGTCTCCCCTAAGCTGTTCTCTGTTGGGTTTCTGCTGAATGTGCAACTGATGGACCTTTCCAGAAAGAGCCAAAGCACTTTTATCTCATAGTCCCAGGGGCCATCTCAGGTCTTTGTGATTTGTGATCCTCTCAGAGAGGATATAGTCTTTCAGTTCCAGAGCTCCTGTCATCCCCTCCTGCCTCCCTCTTCCACTGTCCTGATTGACCTAATATATCTAGGTACACTCCAGACAAGTTTCACTTTCCTCCCAGTGTATCTTACCTGTCACATCAACACTATAGTTCCCCCTCCCTTTCCATAATCAGATCAATACTGCCATTGCCACCAGAAAATCTGTCCATCTATTCTCTAAGGGTTCAATTCACCATTCCTGTGTTTGTATCCCCAGAGCTTTGCTGGGTGCTTGGCCCACAGTGAGTGCTTAATAAATGTTCTTTTATTCGTTTCTTCATTCATTCAGATAATCCCTTAGGCATCCTTTGTCTTTTAAATGCTTTTCTTCTATTTCAGCTGCCACTTCTTGAATATGGCTGCTCTTTGGGTGAAATAGCTGACAACTCCCATCATTCACTTGGTTCATGCAAATCAACCTGGGACCATGACCTACCAAGACTGAAAATGATTGGGCAGGATTGGGAGCCTTTATCCTGTTTTCTTTCCCATAACAAAGGCACCACTCCTCAAATTCAATCCTTCCAATACTACTCTCATGACCAAAGTCAAAGTTGGATACCCCTCAGGTTCCTGTATACTCCATACTACAATGGGTCTTACTTTTAAGCACATTGTCATTGGCCCTCTTCAAAAGGAAGATGAACAACATTCTTGCCATTTATAAATGGGAAAACTGGGACCCAATTCCCATCTATCTCCCTGCCCCTACCACATATGTACCTAGCATCTATCACTGCCCACCTGGAGATGAACATGTCCTTATCCAGAAGGAGAGTTTGGCCAGCAACACCCGCTAACAAGGCATATCACTGAATTACTTTGTTGTTTTTGTTGAGTCATTTCAGCTGTGACCAACTCTTTGTGACTTCATTTGGGGTTTTCTTGGCAAAGATACTACTGTACTGGTTTGCCATTTCCTTCTCCAGCTCATTTTATAGGTGAGGAAATGGAGGCAAGCAGGGTTAAGGAACTTGCCCAGGATTACAGGGTTAGGACGTATCTGAGGCTGGATTTGAACTCAGGTCTTCCTGTCTCCACGCCCAATGCTCTATCCATTGCACCTTGCTTCTGTTTAACTTTAGAAAATGAAATTTAAAAGATCCAAGTTATCACTTTAAAAGAAAGATATGGAAATTGGTGGTGGGGGGTGGGGAACCATCAAAGCTTTTATGGAAAAGTACCAGTGAGATTTAGAAAGATCAGAAAAGATAGACAAAGATTATCTCTCCCTGAGCAGGGGAAGGGATTAGGGAAAGAAAATTAGGAGAATAGCAGCTAGATTTTTTCCACAGTCTCTCCTCTTCCCCGGAGAGAGATTGCTACATATTTCTCAGTGAAGCCAGGAAAACAGTGCCTAAATCAATTGGTGGAGACAGAACCATTTAACTGGCAGACAGACAGATATTCTACTGCGTGCAAGGAAGCCCGTGGCTGCTCTCCTTGCAAGCAGAAGAGGCCCAGGCACAACAGTCTTCTTGGTGGGCATTTTTTGCTCTGGGCTGTTTGATTGGGGTGGCATGTGGAGGGAGCAGAGAGAAGGGAAGGGTATAACGCAATAGAAAGAAAACTGTACTACACTTCATCCTTAGAGTCTACTTTAAAGTAGCTAGGTAGTACAGAGGATAGAGCTCAGCTTCTATACTCAGGAAGACTTGAAGGAAACAAATATTTATAGAGCATTCCTATGTGCCAGGCACTAAGCACATTACAAATGTCTCATTTGAACTTCACAACAACCCTGGGAAGTAGATGCTACCTAAAATGCTATCCCATTTTACAGTTGAGGAAACTAAGATTAAGTGACTTGCCCAGCGTCACACAGCTGGTGTCTGAGGCTGGATTTGATCTTGAGCTTTCTTGATTCCAGGCCCAGCACTCTATCCATTAGGGCCACCTAGTTGCTGCTTCTGAACCTGAGTTCAAAATGAAGCCTGATGCTGGTTTTGTGGCAACTCACTTGACCTCTCTCTTGCTTCAGTTTCCTCATTTGAAAAATAGGGATAGCAACAATGACACCTATCTCCCAGAAATGATGCAAGGATAAAATGAGATCTTATTTATCAAGGGCTTTGCAAACTTTAAAATACTATCTAATGCTAGCCATTGAACTTGCTACCTAGGTACCTCATTTTCATTTTAAAATTTTTTAAAATTTTTTTGCTTATTTTTAGTTTTCAACATTCATTTCCACAAGATTTTGAGTTACAAATTTTCTCCCCATCTTTCCCCTACCCACCACCCCAAAACAGCGATCCTACTAAATACCCCTTCCCCAAATCTGCTTTCTCATATCCTCCCCTATCCTCCCCCTGACTTTCTAGTAGGGCAAGATGGATTTCTATTAGGTACCTCATTTTCAGAGTTTGGGATCACATGAACCTATTAACTGGTTTTAATGTAAAGATCACTGAACAAAGGCCCATCTTTTTTTATTTCACTCTTCTTTCTGGTGATGTTGTATGGTGAGAGACCTCTGAAGAAATAAAGTGGATGATCATGGACTGAGAAGCTGGAAATAGCCTTAGAGACCATTTCAGCACCCTCATTTTATAGAGGAGGAAAAAGGGACTTGGGGAGGTCCTATGGATGATAATCACCAAAGGCAGAATTGGAACACAGGTCCTCTGAATCCCAACCAGGGCTCTTGCCACCATGCCATACTTCCTCCTTGAATTATACAAAGAGCTATAGAGAGGGGCATGGTGGGTGAAATAGGACTATGAGACATCACAAAGAACTAGAAAAGACAAGCTGTATCATGAGTGCTACCAAAGAAATGGGTGACAAATGATTAAAGTGAAGGACATGTGATGGACAGCCCCAACGCTCTCTGTTGATACTCTCGTGGTGTGTCAAAAGAACCCAACTCACTGAGCGTTCTCAGCACATTCTGTGGACCTCTGCGGCAAACATGTGGGAAGACTTGGACAAGACAGGCAAACATGGATGGGTTGAAATCCATATAACTGGGAGGGAATACTCATATCAGTGAGATCACAAGAAACTAGAGAAAAGTGACAGATCCGGGAGTAGCTTAGGACTAGAATGGAGTTGTTTAGGGAATCTTAGAAAGTTCTCAAAAAATATATATGAATCCTTCACTTGGATAAATAGAATAAACTAGTCATACATACTTCCTCATAGTTCAGGTCACTTACTAACCATGGGAGAAATCACTTAACCTCTCATAGCCTCAGTTTTCTCACCTGTAAAATATATTCAATAGCACCTGTACTACTTCCCAAAGTTATGAAGAAAACACTTTGTAAACTCTAAAGGATTATAGCAATATGATCTGTTACCATTATTAGGCCAATGTCATCCTGCCTGTGGAGTAATTCCATTTTTTACAGGCTCGTGAAGTGAAAAGGAAAAGAGAAAGGAAAAAGAGAAGAAAGGTAAGACTATTTTAATTTTACAAACTGACTAAGGAACTCAGACGTAAAGTATTTATGCAGCATCAAGGACCATTCTGTGACAAACATGCTGCTAATTCAAAAGCAAGTATTCCTACGTCTAAGCCCACTGTACTTTCTACCAATAATGAGCCCTTTGGTAAGGGCCTAGTCCCATGTATGGGTAATGTTGCAGCCACTTTTGTTATGACAAGGCTCTAGAATATGCCTTCTATTTTTTGGCTGGGGAAACTGAGGCACATGGAAATAAAATTTTTGCTTCCTGATTTCTGCTAGCACTACATTCTTAATCTCTCAGAGGAGCTTTCTGGAAATCTCCATGTTCCACTCACCCCTATATTGTCCTTGCAAAATAAGTAAGGAACAATTTTGATGAGTTGGGAAAATCCAGGAGAAAAAATGCTATGTCTTGCCAAGTCAAGTCAACTTAAGAGAAACCTGGTTCTCTGACTAGACACCCTCCCCTCCTCCCCCATAACTACCCTCCTCCAGCCTTAAGAAAGCCCTTTGAGCTATATAAGTACAAAATTACAAAATGGCGTTATTACTAATGCAGGCTAGAAAGCAGCAGGTTCTAATACCTTAGCTGCCACTTCCCATAATGGCAGCTCAAATAGCTTGAAGTTAATTAAAATCTGTTTGCTGCCACTAGGTGTGTCAGCAGAAACATTAGTTAATGCCCTGTAAGGAGATCAAACCCAGGAAACATTTAAATATGATCTCAGGCCCAGTGTGAAACGCAAATCATTTCCATCACGGGGTGTGGGGAGGGAGGAGGAGGAAGAAAAAAACAGCAAGGGAAAACAATAGCACATTGAAACCAGTTATGCAATGAAGTCTCCAGTGATCAAAGCTATCTTTGGTTTTTAATTAACACGACAAGGAATTTGGCTTAAGGAAGCATGCTGCACACTCAGGGCTGGAGAAAACCCTATCCACTCTCTGCTCTCCCCAGTAATGTTGGGGAGGGGGTGCAACAGCTTGGGTGGTTGAGGAAGAGAAAAATCTACAACCAACCTTATTTTTATACACAGGCTCTATTCTGTGTGACCCAAGCAGAAATCTTAGTTAGAGGCTTCTTAGTGAAGCCCATCGGCTAGAAAGTACAGAACGTTGAAGTCACAGCTCCTCCAGCTAATTAATTAAGCACAGAAACTTTGGCTTTTTGGGTCTAGGAGACCAGGAAATAGAATTTACTTTTGCAGAATAGGGGAGGCCCATAGCTAGGATCTGATCCTGATGGAAGGCAGGTGGAGGTCAATCCAAATTTAAAACAACAGCAACAACAAACATTTATCCAGTCCCAGCTAGGTAGGCACCATTGTGGCTGGTGCTGTGGGAGATAAGAAGTTTAGGCAAGACAGATTACTGCCTACAGGAAGCTTAAGTCTATCCCTTGCCCCATGTTTTGCCCCAACTTACAATTGGTCCCAGAGCTATTTCTGTTGTCCTATTTGTGCAAAATTCTTGCAAGCTGCTCCTGGGCTACAGTGGCATCTCCCACTGTCAATTTGCCATCTCAGAACTAGGAAACTAGGGAGCAAAGAGGCAGAGATCACAGCTAGGTGGTACAATGGATAGAGTTCTGGGCCTGGAGTCAGAAAGACCTGAGTTCAAGTTCAACCTCAGACACTTGCTAGTCAAAGCAATTCCTAAAGCATGGACCTGACCATGTCACTCCCTTACTCAACTCCAGTGTCCCCTTATTACCACTAGGATCAAATACATAATTTCATCTCCTACTTATTACCTACCTAGGGGCTCCAAGTTTTTTTGCACAGGCTGTTCCCACACACCTGGAAGATATTTCCTCTAATAATAGCTAGCATTTGTATAGCACTTAAAAGGTTGCAAAGTGGTTTACAAATATTATGTCATTTTATCCTCAAAACACCCCTGGGACATAACTGCTATTATTATCCCCATTTTATATTTGGTGAAACTGAGGTAGATAGACGTTAAGTGACTTGCTCAGAGTCACAAAGATAGTAAGTGTCTGAGGTAGGATTTGAACTCAGGTCCTCCTGACTCCACTAAGCTGCCTAGTTACCTCAAACTCAGTCTTAGCACTCCTCATTTACTCACCTCCTCTGCCTTCCCTTTTGCTTTACCTTTATTTTGGTACAGGGTAAAGGCTTATAAGTTTAGAGTAAGAAGACTTGAATTCAAATCCGAAGTCACTTCACCCTTCTAGGCCTCAGTTTTCTCATATGAATAAAGAAGTTGGACTAAATAATTTATAAGGTTCCTTTCTTTCCATCTCTAAATCTAGGATTCCAGTTCTTCTCCTCTTGAATTCCTTCCATCCTGTGGTGCTCACAATAACTAAGCTTAGCTTTTTCCTGAAGATACTTCATCTTTTCTCACCCTCTCCTAACAATAATAATAGTATTAATAATAAATGATAGTGATGATGATGATGATGGTGATGACGAAAGGCAGCATGGTATAGTGCTTGGAGAGCTGTCCTCAAAGCCAAGGAGACTCTGGGTTCATACTGCCTGAATGACAATGGACATGTCCTGTCTAAGTTCTAAGAGACCCCATGTAGCTCTTGGTTAACATCTCAGTACTCTAGGTCCGTGGTGTCAAACTCAAACAGACACGTGGGCCACTAAGTTTAAGGATCTCTGCAGGTGCATATTGACTTAGAAAACCACATATTAACACATATCTACATTTTATTGTATTTTTATTTATTTTGTTAAATATTTCGCAACTATTTCTATTCGGATTGGACTGTACTGGGGAGAATTATGGGCCACATGCATCCCAGGACTCTCTTTGAAACCTCTGCTCTAGTCACAGTAGGTCTTAAACTGTGGATCGCCTCCCCATATGGGGTCATGAAAAATTTGGCAATAGTAAAAGGTTTCTGAACATGCAATGACCAAAAATTAATTCAAAATCAAACATATAATGAACCCTAGGTGTTTCTGGCAGTGCTCACCTGTGTGGCATCATGCAACTTCACTGCAGGCTTGGTTCTGAACACACAGCATTGGCACTTTGCACTGCGCATGCCCTCAGGCCACACAGTGCCAACTAACTGCCAAAAAAGTCAAAAAGCTTAAGAATCCCTGCTCTAGGCAATTCTCTAAGACTATAAGTTACAGAGAAGGTACTGACCTGCATTGGGAAGAGAGAAAGTTTCATCATTCAGGAGTTCCCCATACAAACAGAATCACAGGTTCGGTCCCAATCTGTAACAACAACAGCTAACAGTTCCATAGTGCTTTAAGGTTTACTATCTTATTATCTCTGCAAGGCTGAACACTCCCTCTCTCTCTTATTTTCCCTGGCACATGGAGAAGAACTGCAGCAATCCTTGCTTTCCACTGACATTTTCAGACCCTCCATCTTCCAGCATTACTCAACAAACACATCTCCCCTTTTGATACTTACTTCATTCTGTCCAAATCCTTCTGGCTGCCATTTATGGTCCTCCAGGTGACTTTTCTTATTCCCCCTTAAGTACAGTATCTTCTTTTTCCACCCCAAGCTGTAGTCATTTTGTATACTTTGACCCCTCCCCCAGTTCCTCAATCTTCTCAGCTCCCATAATTTTTCTCTTTGAACTCTACCTTACCTACCAGCCCTCTACCCCCACTCCAGACACACACATACATATACACTCAGCTGAATTTTCTCCAGGTCCCAAAATTCCTAGTGGTAGCTCTGGTTGACCCTGAATACTCAGAGGGAGCACTTGAATATACTTTTATAACTCAGGCACATACAAACTAAAGTCCCCAAACATTAATGACTGTGAAGTCACTTCAAGAAGATACAAAAGAAAGAGGAGATAAACTCACAGGAGTTTATTCAAGGAGATTGCAACCTACCGAAAAAAACAGTTCAGTCATGCCAAGATGGTAAAATACAGTAAAAAGAAAAAATGAACAAGTGAAAAGTGATATGAAGTAAACAGCAGGATGTTTAATAAGTGTCCACAAGAGGATTACCAGAAGGGCCTTGAGCTCAAATCATATGTGGATCAGTTGGCGGGACTGGAGATGTCTAATCCAGGGAACAGAAGACCTGGGTGATCAAGAGATCTGTCTTCTTATGTCTGAACTGCTGAGTCAGCAAAAATGGGATTTAACGAATATGGGCCCAAGATGCACGTATGCTAAGGCTTAATTAACTGAGACATTGGCATTGCCAATCCCTACCTCCATCCACTTGATTGCTATGGAACAGTTAAGTTTGTTGGGTTCCTGTCCCTCATTCCTCATTCTTTATTAAGTAATTCAGAAAATTCTCTAATTTCAGTGGTCTTGAAATCATAAGCAATGGGACAGTCTTTTTAGTGTTATTTCAGCTCTTTGTCTAAACTCGGCTCAAGTTTGAGCCCTGAGTGACTGGGACTTTGAATTAGGCTGCGTATTTTGCTGCGTGACTGAGCCATGTGTCTATGGAGCCAGAGGTGACAAAAGCCAAATACTGATGTTGTTTTCCATTGGCATCTGTCCTCTTCTTATAACTGCCATTCTTGTGACACTGTGTTGCTCTTTGGGGAATAACTCTCTCCCCTTCTGCCCTACAGCTATCATGTGGAAAGATGGATGAGACTTGTTCTATTCAGTACCAGATACCAAATTTTATTTGCAATGGGAGGTAACTGTAGAGAGGAATATTTAATTCTAACATCAGGGAAAACAGAACAAAACCAAACCCAACAGGTATCTGAAAATAGAATGGGCTGCCTCAAGAGGTCTCCCTTGGAAGAGCTATTCAAGAGAAGACCATCTGATGGTTTTCCAGATGACCATCTGTTGGACTAAGTGACTCTGAGATCCCTTCCAATGCTGAAATTTTGTGTGATGGAATATGAAATTATCCAAGATCAGTGCATCTCATGATACCCTATGACCCTCAGATGCACTGTGAGTGAGATGCACAAATTTAGAGATATCTCCATTCCAAACATTCATATGGACTTATTTGTGCCCAATCTATGGGAGAGCCTTCTGAGCTCAGATTGGTCTGATGACCCACAGTTGAACATACTGTTTCTTGACCCCCAACATAATGATGTAATTTTGATCTTCTTCAAGAAGGAAGGACAACTATGAGCCTAAAAGGGCTTAAAAACTAATTGTTTAATATAATATATATTCTATTCCTTTTTTTTCTGTTGTACCAGAAAACATGTTTTGATCTAAAAAGTGGATTGGATTCATCTATTCATTACCATTGAGGCACTGAATCCAATTCCAAAAATATGTGAAATTAAGAAATTTAATCAGAATGTCAGCTTGGAGTTATGATTTTAGAGCACAAATACTGCTTCCCATATGTGAAAATATGGTATACAGTCAGAATTGTAGATTCTTAGAACTAGATGGTACCTCCAAGATTATCCAGTCCTTTCTCTGTTTGATGCAGAATTCCCTCTGTCAGTTCATCATCCAACTTGTCATTAACTCTATTAGTAAATGCTTCTCTCCTTTAATGCATTGCTGTAATACACTAAATTATCCCTTATTCACTGCTGATCTTAGGTGTATCTCTGGCACTTCTTAACTTGCACCTTGAAAAGGGTACTTAAGCAAGCAAAAAAGATTTGCATTTAATGGAATGGTTCTCATGAAGTAAGTAAATGAATTAAGGTGAGGGACTAAGAACAGAATGTATTCACCTGCACCCAGAAGCATGGAAATGCAAATCTCCTAATTTGGTATAGGCATGTGTATATAACACATGCACACATGTACAGGAACATGTATATACACACATACACACACATATTAGTCAGTGTGATTCAACCGAGTGTGGTTCTATTTTCCTAAGAGATGACCCAGCAAAACTCAGAGGGCCCAAATCTGGTCCAGAGAATCAACTTCTCATGGTACCCTATGAACCAAGATGTACTATGAGTGAGATGTGCAAATCAAGGGTCAAAGAACCACAAAATATAAGAGTTGGGAAGAAACTCAAGGATCACCTATAGCCGAACTCATATCTGAACATGAATCCCCTCAATATTTCTAACAGGTGGTGATCTAACCTTTGCAGGAAAATCTCTAGTTATAGAGAACACATTACCCCCAAAGCTGCCTATTATACCTCAGCACAGCAATAATTGCTAAGGAACTTCCATTTCACATGAACTCAAAACCTTCCTCTTTCAACTTCTACCCATTACTTCTAAGTCTTCCAAAGAGTATCAACATATCCAGTTGGTTTCTAAGTCCTGCTGCTTCTCCCACATCTGATCCCCTTCTCTTTATTTCCATAGCAGCCACCTTAGTTCAGGCTCTTATCCACTCTCACCTAGATTCTCATAGTAATCTTTTTTTTTGTTTTGCTTTTTTTTGGAGGGGGGAAGGTAGGGCAATTGGGGTTAAGTGACTTGCCCAAGGTCACACAGCTAGTTTTGTGTTAAGTGTCTGAAACCAAATTTGAACTCAGGTCCTTCTGACTCCAGGGCCAGTGCTCTATTCACTGGGCCACCTAGCCACCCCCATAGTAATCTTTTCATTGGTCTTCCTGCCTCAAGTCTCTCCATATTTTAGTCCATCCTCCACATTGCTGTCCAAGTGATTTTCCTTAAGAGCAGATTTTACCATATGAGTCAATCAACTTCATCAGCTCACTCTTGCCTCCAAAATAAAATACAAACTTCTCTGTTTGGCTTTTCAAACCCTTCACAACCTGGCCTTAACCAATCTTTGTAGCCTCATTCAACATTAGCCCCACACCTGCAATCTGCATGACCTATCTCTTCATGCCTCTGTGCAGCTGTCCCTGGTTTGTGGAAAGCCCTCTATCCTCACCTCTGCCCCACAGAATCCCTCTCTTCCTTAAAATGAAACTCAGGCACCTCCTTCTACAGCAAGCTTTCCCTGATTGCCCCAATTGCTAGTACCCTCCCTCCCAAAATACTCTGCACTTAATTATCTTGTATTCATTATCTTGATGTTTATTCTGTATACACAAACACACGTGTGTATATACACATATATTATATATTTTATGCATAACATATTCATGCTGTATACATATAATGTGTACACAACATATGTGTATATGTAAATATGTATGTATGTATGTAGGTGTGTATATATATTTATATAATTTTAAAATTACCTGCTTGATGACAAGGATTGGTTGTTTCCTTTACTTGTACCCCCAGTACCTAGCACATATATTGTTGTTCAGTGGTTTTCAGTTGTGTCCAACTCTTCATGACCTACTTTGGGGTCTTCTTGGCAGAGATACTATAGTGGTTTGCCATTTCCTTCTCCAGCTCATTTTACAGATGAGGAAACTGAGGCTAACAGAGTAAAGTGATTTACCTAAGGTCACATAGCTAGTAAGTGTCTGGGGCCAGATTTAAACTCAGGAAGAGAAGTGAAAGGAAAGGAGGGGGAAGAGAGGGATGGGAAGGATTAGAGTGGGAAGGAAGGGGAAGGGAAGAAGAAATAGTGTGAGGAAGGAGGAGAAAAAAATACATCTCACAGTCCTTTTTCAACAATGAGGAAGAACACTTATTCCTACCAAACCATTTCTTCATGTATCTGAAGAGGCTGACTTTAATTAACTCTAAGATATCATTTAAAATTATTGTTTTTCTTTGCCAAAAGACGTCAAATTTCCTCTTTATTATTCACACATTGCCCAGAAGCTCTTGGCTTCCTCAGATTCATGAAACAAATTTAAAATCCCTTTGCAATGACTTCCTATCACTACACTTTTTGTAAGCAAGCAAGCACATGAAAAAATTCCCCTTTCAGAGAGGGTCAGAGCTCCAGCACACAGGGAGAAAGGTATGTGGTTACAAACATGAAGACCCTTCACCTTGGATTTTCTAGGACAGTCCCATTTTCATGAAAAGAACGTGCACTGCTGCAGAATTTTGCAAAAGAACTATTGTTAGATTATGGGCCCCAATTTTTGGTTCAGAGAGTGTCCCCTCCCCTCACTCAACTATGAGGTTGTTCCTATAAAGAGGCAGGGGAAAAAAAGGATGCCTTTCTAGCTGGGTATATTCAGGGCTGTAGCATCTGGGCCACCTTCCTGTTTTTCTTCCTTTGATGTCTTTTTATATATCTAATAAATCTGGGCCATGAGGGAGAAAAGAGTTTTTTACTGCATTCTGCCTTTTAGGGAGGGAAAAAGTGCAATGGTACCTATCTGATCATAGGGATAGACCAGTTTTCCAAATCTCTTATCTTCTCACTTCCTTAGAACTGGGAAAGAGTACTTCACACATAGGGTCAGCGTTTTAGCCTGGTATTTCTTGCCCTATCTACCAAAGTTCCTTAAACTTCTATGCCTCCAGTGTGTGATTTAGTCGCCCCCTCAAGGCTGTGCACAGGCTGGCTATAACCTAACTATATCCCTTTCCTGTTCTAGCCCTTAGCTTCCCTCAACATTTTGGCAGAATGATGATCAGGCCACAAGACTGTTTCTGGAGTCTGCAGACTGCTGTTTTCCACTCCCTGTTTTCTCTCTGACTATAGGGCACTGGGGGTTTCTCCTGTTATCTACTTGGACTATCTAATCCTACAAAATAATTTTGTGAAATTAATTCCATTTCAAAGTGGTACAGCCCTATTTACAGCAGCAATTTTTATAGTAGCCAAAAACTCGGAACAAAGTAGATGTCTACAAATTGAGGGATGGCTAAACTAATTAAGGTACACAAATAAAATAGCATATTTCTGTACTATAAGAAACAATATTTATAAAGAATGCAGAGAAATATGGGAAGGCTTACATGAACTAATGCAAAATAAGCAGAATCAGGAGAACAATAGATGTAATGCTACAAATAATGTAAACGGAGATAAAAAATGAACTGAATATGATGTAATTATAATAACCAAACCTGACTCCAAAGAAAAGATGAGAAAATATAGCTCCCTCCTTTCTTTGCAGAGGTGAGAAGCTATGGATATGGAACGTTACATATGCAGGGTATTGTCAGTCTGGATTGAAGAGTTGGCTATTCTTGCTGAAATAACTTTTTCCCTCTTTTTTTATTCCTTGTTACAAAGTATAGATCTCTAAATGGGACTGGAAGAAAAATATATTTGAAAATGATGAAAAGACAAAAAATAGCAATAAAAGCTGAACACTGTACTAAATATACAGAGTGAAGGATCCCAAAGATGGACAATCCCTGCACCCTATCAGGCCTCTTGGAAAGTCAAGACCTATTAAAGCAAGCCAGTACAGAAATGCCTGCTAAAGTGAGAGGTGTGGACAACAAATGTTACAGGGATTTGGAGGGAGACTCTTAGACTTATCACACATAGGCTTCATGAAATAGGTAAGAATTGAACTGATCTTAAAGGATAGAAATGATTCAATTAAGGGAAAAAAAAAAGATGCTTTAGAGAAAGTACCTTTCACCTGCTGCAGTGATCAATGACAGTATGCAATAGTAGAAAGAGTACTTGGTCTTTAAAGCAGGAGACATGGGTTTAATAGTATCTCTGCTTCTTACTAGGTAAATGATATTTCTTGGTCTGAATTTCCTCAGGCAATTGATGAAGAGATGGGATCATGGTTCTGAACAGACTCAGATAAGAAAGCTCACTAGGTGGTAAATAGAAGAACTTGGATCTAAATGCAGTCCCTTCCATTTAAAAAAAAAGTTTTTATTGATATTTTCAGTTTCTGTAATATTAATGGGATTTAAGATCTTCCCCACCCATTAATAGGCCTCAGGTGGAGTCCATTAAGGGAAGCTTATTTAGGGGAGGCTTGCTTATAGGAAGGCTTTCACACCTTTTGTTAATTTCTAATTAGGCACTGAGTCATGAGGGTTGTGATGCCTTCTGGCTCTAAAAGGGGTATATATATTCTTGTGATTTGACCAGATGAGACTCTATTTAGCTGTTAAGGAGCCTCCCAGCTTTGAAAAACCCAGATGTTGGTGCTTCTCTCCCTGGTAACTATGTATGTATTGCCTTGGTCAGACAGTTGAATCTGTCTGTTGATCTGCGCTAATTTCTCAGACAGAAGCCCTGTCTGTTTGTCTTTATTTCTCTGCTTGTATTTTCTCTATTTTCTTTGTTTGGATTATCTCTGAAGTTCACCGTGCTTATTTTTCCCCTGAACTAATGAATGTTAATTTAAAAGATCGTTGACCCCTTGAACAGTTATGTTTCCTAGTAAAGCAGATCTAAGAACCTGTGCTCTTGGCAATTCTGGGTATGCCAGTGTGGTTGCCATTACAGTTTCTTAAATCACCATTTTGTTGTTCAGTCATTCAGTCATGTCTGATTCTTCATGACCCCGTGGGCCATACTGTCTATGGAGTTTTCTAGCTTTCTTGGCAAAGATACTAGAGTGATTTTTCTGTCTCTAGTGGAATAAGGCAAACAGAGGTTAAGTAATTTACCCAGGGTCACACAGCTAGTGAATGTCTGAGGCTGGATTTGAACTCAAGTCATTCTGACTCCAGGCCCAATACTTTATTAACTAAGCTACCTAGCTACCTCCTTTTTTTCCCCAGGCATTACTTTTATTCTTTGGCATCTGGCCTACAAGTGTCCATTAGTTTCTATGTAGCTTTGGGGCAAGTCACCTAAGCTCTCTGGTCTTCCGTTCCCTCATCTATAAAGTGAGGGGGTTAGAGCAGAGGTCCTCTAAGGCCCCTTTCATGACCCTGTGAATTACTAAGGTCTATTCCAGCCCTAACATTTTAGAGGAGAAGAAAAACATTTTTTAAAAAATTTCAACGGTAATATCAATGACAGCCTGTTGAGCCAGATGGAATAGAGCCCTGGGCTCCAAGTCAGGAAGACCATATTAGATTGCCAGCTCAGACACTTGCTAGCTGTGTGACCCTTGCAAATCACTCAAACTCTCAAACTTCTATAGTCCTTGTATATAAAACAAGGATCATCACACCTCCATAGAGTTGTTATAAAGATCAGTCAACGAGCAGGCAATTTATATATTGCCAATATGTACCAGGATCAATAATATTACACATGTAAGGCACTTGACCAACCTAAAATACTCCATAAATGGCAATTGTCCAAGTCCCTTATTTTATAGATGGGGACACTAAGGACAGGAGAAGCTGTGACTTGTTTTGTGTTCTTTTGGAGATGGTTTTTCCCCAAGCAGCAGACTATTAGATGAATTCACATCCTTGCTCCCTGGACTCTCCAAGGACCTACCTGGCATGCCTCTGTTATCTGTGGTGAGGAAAGAAACCAAAATAAGGAGGAACATTGGAAATTGAGTCTGGAGCAATGTTCATCCATCTGGTATTTTTCAGCATCACTCAACCAATTAGCCCCCTTATGAAACAGTTAAGAGAAAAGAACCATACATTAAGTAAAGTGCCTACTATATGCTAAGTGTTTTACAAATCTTATCTCCTTTGATCCTTACAAAAATCCCATGAGGTAGATACTATTATTATCCACATTTTACAGATGAGGAAACTGAGAAACAGAGGCTAAATGACTTGTCCAAAATCACATAGCTAGCAAATGTCTCAGGTCAGATTTGAAAGTCAAGCATTAGGGGCATCTGGGTGGCTCAGTGAATAGAGCACCAGCCCTGGAGTCAGGAGGACCTGAGTTCAAATCCAGCCTCAGAAACTTAACACAAAGATTAGCTGTGTGACCTTGGGCAAGTCACTTAACCCCAATTGCCCTCCCCCAAAAAAAAGCAAAAAAAGAAAGTTAAGCATTAGATAAAGGAACTAAAGTCTAGCTAGCAATATTTTATAACTGCTTGGGTTTGAAAGAATGATGATAAACTCATATTCCCTGGAAGATATGGAAGCTGTATAAGAACTTTTTTTTTGGTGGGGTATATAGAGCAACAGGGTGGTGTGGTGAAGTAAGGGTAGAGGAATTCTGTTGTCTGCTTGAACTATCTAACTGTACACAGAGAATACAGCTACATATTAGCTGCCTAAAGTAGCTCCCACTGAGTAGTAAAATCAAATTCTGGGACTACCAACTCCATCAATGGCTGCCTGTAGTATTAGGAAAAGCACTATGACTAAAGTGCATCATTTTTGGTTTATGAGAAACATTTATCACACAAGCATATGATGAAATCTTTCAAATATATAACCATTCACTCATCTGGGATGGATAGTAATAGCAATGTAATTAATTAAATTTAGCTCCTAGGGGGAAAGCAAGGATGTGTGTGTGTGTGTGTGTGTGTGTGTGTGTGTGTGTGTGTGTGTGTGTGTGTGTGTGCTGGTCTGCTTTGGGGGAACTTATTTACCAGGCTGTGAGATACTGGGTGCATTATGATATAACCATAATAAAGCTAAAAATATATGACTAGTATAATTGGAAGGAAAATTGCTTCAAGCAATTTTAGAGTAGTAAACAGGGAAGGGAGGTAACTCTAAGTGACTTCTTTGTGGGTCCAGACAATGTGATTTCCATCAACCAAGTGTAATTCCATGTAGCAATGAGAAAAATCTGGAATAAGTAAATCACAGATCAATAGAGGCCACAGTATGCCTCTTCTCATTAGTATTCTGGAAGCTAAGGGGGCAGAGATGATATCAAGCACTGGCCCCTTTCTCCACTACTGATAAATACTGTCAACAGTGAACCATTCAGCCCTGGAGAACGCTTGTATGGCAAAAAGATCCAGCATTTGCAAAATGAAGTCTTGGTCATAAACATTAACCTCTTTCAGAAAAAACTTGACTTATAGCAATGCATGACACATACTGTACCCAGAGGACATTTTTTTCTCTCCCAGTAATGCCAATTAACTGAACTGTGCCTTGTTGTCCAGAGTCTATGATGTCCACTAGTTACTATAAAATCAGAGTACAAGCACCCATCAGCACCTTTACAATGTAGTAGAAATGGCCCCTCAATTTAGAGTCAGGGTCTGAGTTCAGATCCCAATGCTGCTATTTACTACTGCCCGTGCCCTTGGCCAAGATATTTCACCTTGTTAAGCCTTAGTTTTCGCATCTTCAAAATTAAAAGGTTAGGTTAGGTGACCTCTGATCTTCCTTTCACCTTTAAATCTATTATTTTATGATCTTTCATCTAAGCACCTTGATATGCAATCATAATAAAGTTCATGGTAGGAGACACTGCAAGTAAAGATTAGTCCTCTCATTTTCTAGCTGGGAATATTGAGATCCAGAAAGGTTTAGTGTCTTACAGAGTCGAGGTTTATATCTACAGATAAATAATTGATCTTCAGGTTGTCCTTCCTGTTTCACTAGATGTCACTATCTCTTATAAGGTGTAAATCATGTCTCAGAACACCAAGCTCTAGACTTACGTGGGCTAGGATCAATTTTGTAGGTGGCCCTCAAACCATGTCTCTTTTTAACTTGCTTTTACCTTCTCCCAGAGTTTTTTTCTCTAGGAAACTTACAAAATAGCTTATTTCCAATTCTCTATAGATATAAGTAAAAGTATGTATATCAATGTATATTGGTAGCAGGACAGCTTTTATATCACCCTACAGACAGAATAAAGAAAACACAAAGGACTCACAATAACTCATAAACAATTGATACAATTCTCCTCCCTCTCCACTATAACCAATCATCAGACACTATATGCCTCTCGATAAACACTACTATCCCAAATGTTTAGATTTTCCTCAGAAAGAAAACAAATTTGATGTTGAAAGAGAGGCAACCCCCTTCCTGTTAGACCTGCACCATCCAAACAATTAACCATAGTAGCAGAGGTTAAAAAAAATCTAAGTTTGCTTAAACTTTTAAAAATTTTAACTTTTTAACTTTTCCAAATTAGTGACTGAATCCTTTGCTGTTCCTCCTGGTTTAGCATCAGTTGGGTAATTCTCTTCTCTCTAAGAAACTCGTGCAGCCTAACTTATTTTTCCTGCCTCTTAAAGGCTGGGGTTTCAGAAACTCAACATTATTCCAGCAGACTAGAATTCATGTCCTGGGGGGTTTCCTCTCCTGGGGTGATGGGGATGGGTGCATCTGTACTAGCTACATATCTCTGTTATTACCTCTCCTTGAATGCATGTGGGCATTCTATGCCTATGAATTCGATTTCTAGGCACTCTTTCTACTTTACCACTGCCCCTGGCTGCTGCCATCTCCTGATCTGACAGTCTTCATATTCTCAAAGAAAATTTAAAGAGTAAAATTTTGACATGATGAGATGACAAAGCTGGGAGAAATCTGTCTCATTTAGATTTCTGGACTATTTAGTGCATAAAATACTGATTTCATAAATGTAAAGTTACCACAAAAAATGTAAAGTTAGCCACAAAGATGGCTACATATCACTAGTGAATACATGATCAAATTGATAATAACTGTGGGAGACATCCTTATATAAAGGATCACAGCATCATAGATTTACAGCTGGAACCTTAGAGGTCATCTAGCTCAAATCCTTCATTTTACAGACGAGGAAGCCAAGACCTAGAAAGGTTAAGTAACTTATCCAGAAGTGAGATTTAAACCCTGGTCTCTTTTCTCTAAATCTGGAATACTCTGTACTGTACCTCCCTCCCTCTAGCCACACACAGTGGCTAGAAGCTGGTTTCATAATGTGAATTACAGTATCTTAAAGCTGAAAAATACCTAAGAGAACATGTAGTCCAACTCTTTCATTTTCCAGATGAGAAAATTGAATTTCAGACTAGTTAATGATTTGTCCAGATTACACAGTTACATGAGAATCAGAACCAAGACCTAGGGCTCTCAAATACCTAGCCACCTTTCTTCTATATGAAAATGCCCATGAGATTCATCCTTGCTTCTTAAGTTCCATTGCCACTGTGTAAGTCTAGGCCATTCTCAGATCACACCTACACTGTTGTAACTACATAAATGACATCTATGTCTCCAGTCTTTCTTCACTGAATCCATCCTACACAGAACTGTCCAGTCTGCAGAGCATTCTGTGAATAGTTTGACTTACTTCATGTCATTCAGAAACAGCAAAGGATTGAGTCACCAATTTGGAAAAGTTAAAACAAAAAATGACTCCAGAACCTACAAACTTTCAAGGCCCTCCAATATCTTGTTCCATTCCATCTATCCAACCTTACTTCCCTGTCCTTCTCTGCAAGGAGGAAAGCCTACTCACTGCCTTTCACTCATACCATTTCTGCCTCTGCTCTTCACCAACCCATAATGCCCTCTTTTCTTTCCCTCCCCTTATCTAAAGGCTACTACATCTTTCGAGCCCCACTCCACCTTTCATCTATAAGGGTGGGGTCAATTGAGCAAATCAATCAAATTATCCCGCCCCACCAAAGTAAGTGACAAAGTGTTATGCTCTCATACCTTAACCAGGTGCAAATGGATTTCTCTTTAAATCAACCAAAAGCATTCTGGTAAAGTATAAAAAATAACTTGATCGATGTAACTGTCTCTGATGAGCCAATGGATAAACTAGGAGTGATAGGAAGTGTTCAGACTGCCTAAAGGAATTTGATAACAGGCCAGGGGCTTACATAAAACTAGGGAGCTACATTTAGCTAATTTCTTTAAGATGTGACCTTTTATATCCAGGTCAGGTATCCATTTGGAACTTATCTTGGGATAAGGTGTTAGATGTTGGTCTAAATCAATTTTTTTCTCTACTACTGTACAGTTTTCTCAGCAGTTTTTGTCAAATAGTCATCCTTGTTCCAGTAGTTGAGGTTTTTGTGTTTATAGAATAGTAGGTTCATTTGCTTCTGTATGTTATATACCTAATCTCTTTGACTGATTGATTTCTCTACTTTGTTAATAGGTATCAAATTGTTTAGAAATTTTTTTTTTTGGTGTAGTTTGAGAACTGGCACTGCTGGGTCCTTTTCATTCCTGCTTATTGTAATTTATTTCCCTTGATAATTTTGGCCTCCCCCCATATGAATTTCCTTATTATTTTTCTTAGATCTCAAAAGTAATGCTTTCATAATTTAATTGGTATGACATTAAATAAATAAATTGATTTTAAGAAGCATTGCAATTTTTATTATATTGATTTACACAATCCATGAACAATTAATATTTTCCCAACTATTTTGGTCTGTATTTCTATAAATAGTGGTATGTAGCTATATTTATATAGTTCTTGTGTTTCTTAGAAGGTAGACTCCCTGGTATTTTATGGATTCTGTAGTAATTTTAAATGGAATTTCTCTATCTTTTCCTGCTGAGTTTTATTGGTATTATATAGAAAGGCTGATGATTTATATGGATTTATTTTATATCCTGCAAGTTTGCTGAAGTTATTGT
Source organism: Petaurus breviceps papuanus (assembly GCF_028583685.1). Classification (NCBI taxonomy): domain Eukaryota; kingdom Metazoa; phylum Chordata; class Mammalia; order Diprotodontia; family Petauridae; genus Petaurus; species Petaurus breviceps. Next base: position 6,356,984 of record NW_027187299.1, read on the forward strand.
TTCAATTAATTTTTTGGTTGACTCACTATGGCTTTTTAAAGTATATCATCATTATTTCTGGGGGAAAATGTGATAAAAGTTTCTTCTTTACCTGTGCTCATTCACTTAATTTATTTTTCTTATCTTATTGCTATAGCCATTTCTAGTATTAAGTCAAATAGATGTGGTGACAATGGACGTCCTTGTTTCACCCCTGATTTTATTTAAAAGGATTCTGGTTTATCTCCCCTACATAGAATGGTAGTTCTTTGTTCAAGATAGATTGTTGTTGTTCAGTCACTTCAGTCATTTCTGACTCTTCATGACCCCATTTGGGGTTTTCTTGGCAGAGACTGGTGTGGTTTGCCATTTCTTTCTCTGGTTCATTTGACAGATGAGGAAACAGAGGCAAACAGGGTCAAGTGACTTGCCCAGGGTCACATAGTTAGTAAGTGTCCGAGGCCAGATTTGAACTCAGAAAGACATGAGTTCACATCCTACCTCAGACACTTATTAGCTGTGTGACAAGCCTGAACAAGTCATCTAACTTCTGTGGACCTCAGTTTCCTCATCTTTAAGATTATAATAATATTGGGGGCAGCTAGGTGGTGCAGTGAACAGAGCATGGGCCCTGGAGTCAGGAGGACCTGAGTTCAAATCCAGCATCAGACACTTAACACTTAACTAGCTGTGTGACCTTAGGCAAGACAACCTCAATTGCCCTCCAAAAAGAAAAAAAAAAGATTAGAATAATATTAACACCTATCTCCCAAGGTTGTTGTGAGGATCAAATAAGATAATGCTAGTAAAGTGTTTGCAAACCTTAATTCACTGTGTCAGTGCTAGTGATGATGAGCTGGAGCAGGATCATCACTTGCCATTTATAAGGTATGTATATTGGGTTTATTTGCTTCATTTCTTTAGGTCCCAGCTTTCTGATCTGCAGAATAATGGGCTAAGATCCCTCCCAACTCTAACATTCTATGAGTCTATGGGTTTCAGACACTGGCAGATTTTTGAGGAAGATACTTATGGGTTAGGATTATTTTAACACTGCTTCTCATTTCACAAGACCTGTCATTAGCTTACCATCAGATATTGGTAGTGGTTTCAAAGAACTGTCCCTACTCTCCTTCTGTATCTTCTAGGAATTGTTAAGTTTTTACTGATATATTGTATTAGTATAACATCTTCATCTCCCAATATGTCCCTCCCCTATTCCCCACTTAGAGAAAGAACCATTCCTTTTTTTTTAACAAAGGACTAAAATAGAAATGGGGAAAAGGTTTAATCAAATTAACCAACATATTAAACCCCTTCTGGTAGCATATATGGTATTCCACATCCATAATTCCTGAATATAGACTTCATCAACTTGAAATAGGCTTCAGGAAGCACTTAAAGCTTTTTTTTTATTACCTACCACTTATCAGATGTGTAATCTTGAGTAATATCTATTCTAGGGTGTTTCTTATCTGTAAAATGGTTAAATCCCTTCCAACTCAAAAATTTTATGTGTGTATAGGTTTCAAAGAGTGACAAACAGTTGAGAAAGCCCACTGTTGGCTTCCCATTATGGGAATGATTAGTCAAAATTATATGAACTTGTGAAAAAAACTTTTCATAAAACCACAACCTGCAAATTTGACTTCAGTTGAATACTTTTGGAGTTCCCATATCTTTTCATTTGTAAACACCATTAAAAATGGAATTTGAAAAGATCTCTGAAGCCCATGTTTCTCCAACATTTTGTCATTGTTGCTGTTCAGTGTGTTTGACTCTTATGATCCCATGGACAATAGCACACCAGGCGCTTCTGTCCTCCACTATCTCCCAGAGACTGTCCAAGCTCATGTTCTTTGCTTCCATGATACTATCTATTCATCTGCTATCCCCTTCTTTGGATTGTGAGCTCTTAGAGGGCACAGATCATGTGTATTTTGCTCATTTGGAATAGCACTCAGGACAGTGACAAATGCAGAGACATACATGCTTTTGGATAAGTCTGAATGACAATTTACACACACACACACACACACATATATATATACACGCATAATGGGATATTGTGTGTTTCTGTTTAAGGGTTGCAAAAAAAAACCCTGATTCAAGCCAAAGCAAATTTGATGGTTTCTGTGTTCCAGAGGATATCCTTTAAAAGTAGACCTTTAACACAATCAAGGTTTAATTGATATCCAATAGGCAACATGCCTTTGATTCCCTCCTATTTAATTACATCCCTCAAACTCAGTTATTTGCCATTATTTAAATAACCTAGCCCTCTTCTGTCTACCATCCATCCTCAGCTGTTCTTCTTTGGTCACAAAGGACTAGATTTTACTAATGAAGTTTTCATGGTCTGATGGTTCAAAGCAGTGTCAAGCTGTTTGCAGCAGCAATACTAGAAGAAGAGGGGGAAGATAATGTCGATCTCTACTGGCCATTCAAGGCTAATAGGATTGTGTTGCACATCCTTGTACCAGATTACCACAGTTTCCTTATGTGATACATCTGGGGTAAAGCCACTCTGTGAACAAAAGCCCCAGATCCTGACACCCACAACCTGATTTAACCTAGCAGTGATTAATTGGAAAATAGCAGAGCTTTTTGGTTTTTTTTTTGTTTTTTAAATAAGACATCAGAACAAAACAAAATGACCTTGGAGAGGTCAGTTGTTCTCACCAAATGTAAGTTTTCTGAATATGCTCACCACAAAAGCAAACTCAAGCTTTTTGTCAGAACTAAGTAAGTGCTAAGGAGAATCCTTTAGGTAGTTTAGGAATAAAGAAGGCAGCTCAGTAGCTGAAGAGCTAGAATAGAGTCAAACAGCCTCAAGTACTACCTCTGATATACACTGACTGGTTGTGTGATCCTGGACAATTCATTTACTTCTCAATGCTCCAAAATACTCAAAAGTCTTAGTTGCACAGCAGGTGCTGATCTGATTTTGTAGACAAGAGTTTCCTCATTGAGAGTTTCTAATATCAATAAAATCATAGTTCTTCTCCAGAAAAACAAAAGCAGGATGCAGTTGAAAGGGATTATTGCAGACTTTCCAAGAAGGAAAAGGTTTTAATGTGAGAAGATATGGTAGGACCATCCCAATTGCCCTTGTGTCTAGAAGCTCTTAGGGTACTTCCTGTACACAGAATCTCATAGAAAGTTACCCCAGATTCAAAACATTTCATGAGTCACTATTCATTAAAAGCCAAAGCTCACAAACCCCTACCAATGTATTTACTTTTCCCAATTAGCCAGGCAACAACATAATTCATAACAAAAGACATTTCATAAACTAGCATAGCAAATAAAATAATGGGAAAGAATTATCTCTACCCACCAGGCACCTAAAGGACAATCTCCCAAATGGTACTACACCATCTGGGGGGAAGGCATCTAAGAGAAAGCACTGGAACATTGCAACTTCCACTGCACTACCCAGACACATAGAGAATGTTCACAAAGGAGATACTTATAGTGATGCATATGACCCAGGCATATGCATTATTGGGACAATTCACATATCCTATGCTTCAGAGTGGCCTCAGTCCCATAGTGATGTCTCTGATGGATGATGTCTCTAGCAAGTATCACATTGTTTCTGGTGGGCATCTCTGATCACAGAACTGCTTATTGCCATTATCTATTGGGTTTTAGTTTATCAGGGACATTGACTAGGATGGACTTCAGTTAAGAAGTTCCAAGTTTATATTCTGCCTCAGACACTTAAAGGCTGTGTTAACATGGGAAAAATCACTTAATTCCTTTGAACTTCAGTTTTCTAGTGTGTGAAATGGGAATAGTACCTATCTCATTAGATATATAGATGAATAGATGGAGCATTTATTAAGTACTTTTTATGTCCCAGGAATTGTGAAAAGTGCTGAAGATACAAACAAAAGTGGGGGAAAAGTTCCTACACTCAAGGAGCTTACATTCTAACTGAGGAAGACAACATACAAAGACATCATACAAAAGACAACATATGGAAAGCTGTAAGGCAGGATGGGGGAGGAGGTCTCTGAGAAGAAGGTAGGAAAGTCCAGAGAGTGAGAAATGAAACCAGGAGTGAAATGATGTTGACATGAGCACCTCATGCAAATAGGGGTCCAGGCAAAAGCTCACCAATCAAAGCTATTGTGATTATCAAACTAGATAATATATGTAAATTGCTTTGAAAAACTTAAAGTAATTTAAAAGTTGAGGCAACTAGGTGGCTTAAGTACACTTAGTAGTAGATAGACTGGAGTCAAGAAGATTTGAATTCAAATTTGGTCTCCAACACTTAATAGCTGTATGTTTACCTCAATTTCTTCAACTGTAAAATGGGGATAATAATAACACTTACTGGGGGGGGGGGCAGGGAACAAGAAAGCCTTTGACTAACAAAGGCAGCTAAGATCTTTTCATTTATAACCATTGAAGTTATAAGCTATCACACTTGGCCAGAGCCAACAAAATCAAGCAAGAATACCCTGAGCTAAGATTGCCTATTTTTTCTTTTACCTTTATCTAGTAAAGCCATGGTTCCAGATAAGTATCTAATTTATAGTTAGAAGTTCTTTGTAAATTCCATTTAATCATCCACAGAGAGTTTATCCCTGACCCCAAATCCATTTCAGGTTCCTTGTCCAAAATAAAAGCAAGGGAGACTAATACTGAGTTTGGAGTAACAAAACCCACTTTGTTCCATAGATTCTCATTGATTGTCATGCACATAAAGTTGAGCAAGAACAAAATCTAAGAAGACAAAGCTATTGTTCTTCACTTTCCTGGTTCACATTCAAGCCTTGATTATGAGTATCTTCCAGAAACAACATCAAAACCCTGAATTTTAGGCTGCATTTTGTAAGACCTTACTGCACTGCCTTTCTACATTTCTTCCAAAGGTGAAGCCCCTTTGGCTGCACAAATATACTTTTATGCTGTCTTTGAAAGTACTGACGTCACAAATCATAAGGTCCAGAGCTGAAAGAGTTCTTGGCTGTCATCTAATCCAGCCCTCTCCTTTTACAGATGAGGAAAAGGAAGATCAGAAAGTTTAAGTGAGTCCAATGTCATATAGGTAGTAAATGATAAAGCCAGATTTTGACCCTGGTTCTTCAGACTACAAATTCAGCCCTCTTTCCATTACATTCTACTACCTCACCTAGAAATACATGGCACTAAAGTACTACAGTCAATAGCTAAGTAACCCATTTCTTCCTATGACAAAAGAATCATGGTATTATGTAATTTTACAGTCACAGGAAACTCTAAAACTCTACCTTAACCATATGATTTTATGAGTAGGAAACTGAAGTTGAGGAACATCAAATGACTTGCCCCAAGATCACATGTGTAGTTAACAATTAGGCCTGGGGCAGCTAAGTGTTGCAGTGAATAAAGCACTGGCCCTGGAGTCAGGAGGACCTGAGTTCAAATCCAGCCTCAGACACATCACTTACTAGCAGTGTCACCTTGGGCAAGTCACTTAATCCCAATTGCCCTACCTTCCCCCCTCCAAAAAGAAAAAAAAAATTTAAATTAGGCCTAAACCGGAACTCAGTTCTGTTAGCTTATGGACATAAATAATGTATCCCAGAAAAATCACAGACTGCAAATGGCATCCATACCCCCAGTCCTATAAAATGTTTACAATTAATCAAGCAATATGTTTTAGGTATCTACTATGTACAAGAGACTCAGGTGCTTTGGGGGAAAATAAAAATAATATATAAATATATTTAAAATAAATATGTTATAAAAATTAAATATAAATATAATAAATAAATATGAATCTGTGCCATCCAAGAGCTTAGAAATGTAGTTGGGGAAGAAGACACAAAAAATTAAATAACAATACAGAGTTAAATGATAATACATGGACAACAGATGTGTCAAGTGGCACTTGATTAATTATTAAATGACTGGCATCTATTAACTTAGGGTAGGGGTTCTTAACCATTCTTATGTTATAGGCCCCTTTGGTAGAGCCAAATTATTCCTGGAATAATGTTTTTAAGTGCATAAAATAAAATACATAGTATTACTATGGAAACTAATTATATAGGGATACAGCTGTTAACATGTTTTCTTAAACATACAATTTCATATAACTCAGGCTATGAAGCCCTGGTTTAGAAGAAAGTAAAATCATCATGTAAGGAAAAACAGGAATGAAGGAATGGAGATTGGACATTTTGTTGTACGATGAGATTAACCTGATTCAAGTTCAGTGTAAGTAGTTGGGGGTTGGGGGTGGGGAAGGGATGCTGAATAGCTAAGAAAGTACAAGATTATGAAGCACTTTAAAAGTCAGACATAGGAATACTGCCTTGTTTCTGTCACAAAGAAACACTGAGAGGGTGGCTCGGTGGTGCAGTGAATAGAGCACTGGCCGGGAGTCAGCAGGACCTGAGTTCAAATCCGGCCTCAGACACTTAACACAAAACTAGCCATGGGCAAGTTGGGCAAGTCACTCAACCCCAATTGCCCTACCTTCCTCCTCCAAAAAGCAAAAAGCAAAAAACACTGAAAGTTGTTGAGCCAGAAGGTGACATTATGAAGTCTGGCATAAGGAGGACCAGTCTGGCAGTGCTACACTGGATAAATTAGTAGGGGGAAAGATCAGAATAAAAAAGGTCAGTCATGAAGCTGTAGTAATTCAGTAGTCATTTAGATGTCAAGTGATATGATTCTGAATTACAGCGATGGTAGTGGAGAGAAAAGATTGGATATAAATGGACATGACAGACAATTTAATGGAAGAATAAACATGACTTAATGATTGACTGGTTATGAAGGATGAAGAAGAGAGATGGTTTTAATCTATGTAAATGGAAGAATGACAGAGACAAAGAATTTGGGACAAGCAGCTGATTAGGGGAAGATGAAAAGTTCAGTTTCGGAAACACTGAATCTGAAATGATGATGAGATATATAAATGGAAGTGTCTGATAGGGATATATACAGGACTGATGATCAAGTAAGAGGATGGAGAAGGAGACGTGGATAGATTTGGAAGTTCTTAGCAAAGAATTAATTGTTAAATTTGATGGATCAAGAAAAAACATTGTGAAGGAAAAGCAAAGAATCATGGATTAGACCTTGGGAAAATATCAGCAATTGAAGGGATGAGGAGGGAGAAGAAGAGACTATGCAAAGAGGAAAATTTATCAAGGGAGAGAACCATTAGAAAATCATGGAACCCAAGGGAGGATGGAGTTTCAAGGAGGAAGTGGGCAGTGGTGTCATAAGTTTCACCCTGTAGGATGAAGACAGAGAAAAGGTCAATAGATCAGCTGGTAAGGAAATCATTAGCAACTTCTGAGAGAAGTTTCAACAGAGAGGGAGAGTTGAAGACAGACTTCGGGGGGTTAAGGGGGGATTGAATGGTGAGGAAAGGAAGGTAATTAGATATAAGAGATCCAGGCCTGAACATTTCATTCCAGATGGGATTTCAGATGGAAACACAACCACCCCCTCCCTTCAAGTGACAGCCTATCTCTTTTTCTACTTCTCTTTCCTGATCCCCCTGGAGGGCAGCAGGAACCATGTCTTATAGGTCTCTTTTGTATAGTTGTGTTTGATACGGATCACCCCACAGTGATCTAGGTCTTTATGACCCTCACACTGAATTCTGGCTAAGCACCTTACTTGGGATTTCCCTGAAAAACCACTTGTTTCCTTCAGGGCAGTGGTCACATTGAGTAATTTACATCTATGTGTTGGAGATTTTGATCTCCTGAAAATGGCTGATGATTTCCTTTGGCAACTTTATGTTCTTTCCCATATTTTGACCCAAATGCTAGTCCAGTAAGTCCTTTATAAGTATAGAGTTTGGAAATCCTTTAAAAAAGAACTGTACACTCTGCTGACTTCATACCAGAGATGTAATGAACTTTAAAATACAGAATGAGGTATATATTTTTGAACACTGTCAATGTCAGAATTTGTTTTGCTGAATTGTTCATATTTGTTATAAGGGTTTTCTCTTTCTTTTATTTTTAATTATTCAATTGGAAAGAGCTAGTGGGAGGCAGAGATAATACTTATAAATTTAAATAGCTAATTAAAAAAACACATCTAGGGTAGACTGTGAGAATATAGCCCTAACACAGGACTTCTAGCTAGGTGGCATAGTGGACAGTGCCAGGAAGAAATCAAGATTTGTCTTAATTCAAATCTGGCCTCAGACACTATGTGACCCTGGGCAAGTCACTTAACCCATTTGCCTCAGTTTCTTCATCTGTAAAATGAGCTGTAGAAGGAAATAGAAAACTACTCCAGTATCTTTGACAAGAAAATTCTAAATGGGGTCATTAAGAATTAGACATGATTGAAACACAGTTGAACCAAATCACAGATTTAGACCTTGAAGAAAAACCTCTGTGGAAAACTGGTATCTTGTACTAATATGCTGAAACCTATACTTGCACTGGTCTCCTGACACAATTTTAGTTGATATATTTCTTCTCTGATATCTGAGTTATAAAGAATACCTGGTATTTGCATGTCATCTACAATTCTCATGCTTCATTAAACTTGGCTCAGTTGTGTGTGTGTGTGTTTTAATGGTATACCAAGGTTTCAAATTTTTCCTTCTTTGGCATATATGGTGGAAAATCCATAGTCAATGTATTAATTTTGTGAGGTTGGGAGGGAACAGTGTTATAGGGTGGCAGATGCATAATTAATGCACTGATTTTATGGGACTGGGAAGGGAGCAGTGTTATGAGATGGAAGATGAATAGTCAATGTATTGCCTTTGTGGGTTTGGAAGGGAGCAGTGTTCATTTATTCAAAGCATTTATTTAGCACCTACTAAACCAAAGGCATTATGCTAGGTATCAGGAATATAAAGATAAAAATGAAAGAGAAACTTACATTTAAGAAACTACATTCCACTTGGGAGAGAAAGGTGTGGTGCAGGTCAGGGATACAGCAAGTTAAACTGTAACACAAATATAAAATACATACAAAATACAAAGTACTTTTGGTGGAAGGGGAGAGGACACTAAATACTGGGGAAGCAGGAAAGATCTGCTGCTGGAGGCAGCATCTGAAATGAGCCTTGAAATGAATTAAAGGCTCCAAGTGATGGAGATGAGCAGTGAGAGCATTCCAGGCATGTGAGGACAGTCTGTGCCAAGATGCAGATGTATGCACCCTGGAATGCCTCAGAAAGGAACATCAGGTAGTTTGGCTGAAGCTTACTTAAAGTATGTGAGGGGGAGTAATATGAAATTAGCCAAGAAAGATATACTGGAGTCAGATTGTCAGTGCACATCAGAGGCTGAGTGAATGGAGGACAACTTACCAAGACATTCAAGAAAAAAGAATGGGGTATATGCCTGCCACCAGCCACTTCAAAGAAGGGCATGTTTTCTGGGCTGGGCCTGACTGAGGCCAGTCCACTCATAGTTTATGTTCAATATTGGAACAAAACATGACACTCATAGGTGATCCAAAAGTTAACAAAAGGATATTTATCTAGCTACAACAATAGAAGGATATTCAGTAAGTATAGGCACTGAGAACATCCCAATTGGATTCACCTGAGCTGCCCATTATTTTCCACCAGCTAAGCATTATGGCTAAAGCTTCCAAAGGCAACCAGGAAATGATACTGCCAGCCAGAACCTTTAGTGACTTTACACAACCAAGTTTGAAGATTGTCTCAATCCCTTTTAAGGAAAACCTAGCCTAATTTGCATGGGGCAGAGGTTAGGATATTGTACATAACACAGCATGCCTCAAGGTAGAGGTCCCTCTCAAATGAGAAGGGTAATGAAGGCATGAGACAGCAGGCACAAGCCTATCTGCTAATGAAAAGATTTTGGGATCCCATTTGTTTGAGGGGGAATGATGGGGAGCTTATGCTCAAGCCCACCTTAAAATATTGTTTTCTGTGTTTATTGTGTGCTGTTATATTGCTGGAAAGTTCTGTTGACACCAGTCACCCCTAAACTCCCATTGACCCATGTAAGGGACATGAAAGATGTTGGAACCAAATGTAATGGTAATGGGATTTGAAGGTCTTCCCTGCCCCTTGTACTGGCAAGCAAACAAGTACTTAGCACCTTGTTTCAAGTTTGTTAAGAAACAGAACTTGTGAATCCCACAGTGGGGGGAACTTGCTAATGCAACAGGAAGGGGTGAGGCATCGAGGAGCTAATGACCAGGTTAAAAAAGCTGAGCACAAGCCAGAACTTCTGGGAGCAAGCAGCATGGAGGCTGAGCAGCTACTGCTGGAGAAAGCAGAATTGATAACAGAATTGAGAACAGAACTTGTGGTGGCAGAACTGAGAACTGAACTGAGAACTGAGAATAACTGAGAAGAGAAGTGATAAGAACAGAAATGAGAAGAGAGGAGAACTGGAAGGAAGCATGGCTGTGGTGCCAGTACTTTGTCTATCTGTTTTGATGTTACTTTGTCAGATTTGTCTGCTACTAGAGGATGTTGCTGTTGTTACAGAAGCCCTGGGACCTCACTGCTAGTTCAGAAGCCCTGAAAGAGGGGTGGCCAGGTAGCACAGCGAGTAAGAGCACCGGCTCCAGTGTTGGGATGACCTGGATCAAATCCTGGGCTCAGACACTCAGCACCACACCCAGAAATAACTGGCCATGTAACCTTGAGCAAGTTACTTAACCCCAATTGCTTAAAAAAAAAGAAGCCCTGAAAGAGGTTTTTCTCATTGTATGTTTACAGAAATCCTGGAGGAAGCTCTTACTGATGTTTTCAGAGGTCCTGGGACTATACTGATGATTTGCATTGATTTCTCAGACCTTGTTGTTAGGTCTGTATTGATTTCAGAGGCAGAAAGTGAATTGATGATGGTGCCAGCAATGTGCATGCATGTTATTGTGGCTTTGTTAAGCTTTGTCTTCCCAGGAACAGAAACTGCAAGTGGCTTGAGGTGGACTAGACACTGTGGGCTTCAGTATGGAACAGGAACCATACAAGGAGATGGACAAGGAACTGAGAGCTGTCTGCCTTTGAACTCAGGTGACAGTTGGGTAGATTTGGGCAGGAACTGGGACTGTGGAAGAGGAACCATGGAAGCTGAGAGCCTGCCATGAGTGAAAATGAAAAGACCTCTCCTTGGGTATTTAATGCAAACTGAGAAGATCATGATTTAGGTGGCCTAGGGGTGGAGGACTTTGTGCTCTGTATCCTGTACCTTTTCAGGATGATTGAATTAAGGATGACTAGAAACTAATCTCCAATTAAGAAGAAAGAAGACTTTTTGACTGAGAGATTAAGACAATATGACCTAGGGGTGGAGAACCTTGACCTTTGTACTTTGGGTCCATTAAGGAGGCTTGCCTCCTTAAGGATGATTGACTTAAATTCATACTGAATGTTATCTTTTGCTTAAAACTATGTGGCCACTTTAGTGATAAATTAAGTTATAACATTATGAATGCTGTACTTTGATTTCTGTCAATGTTTTGCTTTAATTTACTGCTGAATACATAAAGAGTTCACTATACTATGTAATCACAACCTTGAAGCTGCTTGTGTTTGGCTTTATACTGGGCCACATACCCCACTGAAAATGCCCTCTACAAAGTTATCAGTGATCTCTTATTTGCTAAATCCAATAGCCTTTCCTCAATCCTCATTCTCCTTGACCTCTTTGCAGCCTTGGACATTGTTGATCAGCTTCTTTTCCTTGCTACTCTCTAGGTTTTTGGAACACTACTCTCTCCTAGATCTCTATTTACCTATCTGACTGATCCTTCTCTGTCTCCTTTGCTGGATCCTCATCCATCCCACAAACTCTAACCATAGCTATCCTGGCCTTTGTCCTGGGGCCTCTTCTTTTCTACCTCTATACTATTTAATTGGTGATCTTATCAGCTCCTACCAATTTAATTACTCTCTCTATGCTAATTATTCTCAAATCTACCTATCCTGCCTTAAAAGCTCTGTTCTGACCTCCAATCTCACTACTCTGCCTTTCAAAAATTTCAAACTGGATATCCATTAGACATCTTGAATTCAGCATGTCCAAAACCAATATCATTCCATTTGTCCCCAAACACTTCCCCTGTCCCCTTCTCCCACACATACTCCCTATTACTATGGAGGGCAATACCAAACTTCCAGCTCCACAGGCTTACAACCTAGGTGTGACTTGACTCCTCACTATCTCTCACCCTCCATACACAATCTGTTGCCAAGGCCTGTTGATTTGACCTTTGCAACATCTCCCCAGTGTGCTCCCTTTTCTCCCCTGACACTGCCACCCCTTTAGAGCAGGCCCTCATTATCTCATGCCTGTATTACTGCAATACCCTGCTGGTGGGTCTGCTGCCTCAAATCTTTCCCCATTCCAATCCACACTCCATTTAGTCAGCAAAGTGATTTTCTGAAAGCACAAATCAGACCATGTCACCCCCCCCATTCAATAAACACCAATGACTCCCTATCACCTCCATAATCAAATATGAAATTTTCTGCTTTGCATTCAAGGTTTACCCCCCTTCCTTTCCAATCTTATTACTCCTTCCTCTTACACTCTTCAATTCAGTGACACTGGTTCCTTTCTATTCCACAAACAAGACTCTCTGGTTGTTCCCCCTGCCTGGAATGCTTTCCCTCTTCAATCTTCACCTATAGGCTTCCCTGGCTTCTTTTAAATCCCAACTAAAATCTCATCTTCTACAAACCTTTCCCAATCCCTCTTAATTCTAGTGCTTTCCCTCTCTTAATTATTTCTTATTTATCCTGAATATTGCTTGTTGGTACACATTTGTTTGCTTGCTGCCTCTCCCATTAGACAGTTCTTGAGGGCAGAGGCTATCCTTTGCCTTTTTTTTGTATGCTCACTTCTTAGCACAATGCCTGGCACATAGTAGGAGCTTAATAAATGTTTATTGAGGGGAGGCTAGGTGGCACAGTGAATAGAACACCAGCCCTGGAGTTAGGAAGACCTGAGTTCAAATCCGGCCTCAGACATGTAACACTAGCCATGTGACCTTGGGCAAGTCACTTAACCCCAACTGCCCTGCCTTCCCCCCTCCAAAAAGTAATTAAATAAATAAATGTTTATTGACTGATTGTTTTTTATTTATCCTGGCTGTAGCTCCATTTATCCTGTCCACAGTTTATTTGCTTGTCACTATCCCCATTAGATTGTGAGCTCTTTGAGGGGAAGCACTATCTTTTGCTTCTTTTTTATAAGCCAGTGCTTAGCATAGTGCCTGCACATAGTAGGTGCTTAGTAAATGTTTATGAACTCACTGACTGACTGATTAAAGGTGTAATTTTCTCCCCAATCCAAGTCTACAAATATCTTAGGAGGTCTATGGACCCTAAAATAAATACCCCTGTTTTAAAGAAATGAGGTAATTATCCTGATTATAAAGGTGGGGAAGCTTCATTTTTAAATGTCTTCTTTTTTACTTTCTACTTTATATTTGTATCCTACTCGTCACTTAGCATAGTGTCTAGCATATTTGTTGTTGTTGTTCACTCGTTTTTCAATCATGTTGGACTCTTTATGGCCACAACTAGGGTTTACTTGGCAGAGATACTGGAATGGTTTGCCATTTTCTTCTCCAGCTCATTTTTACAGATGAGGAAACTGGGGCTAACCAGGTTCAGTGACTTGCCCAGGGCCACACAGCTGGTAGTGTCTGAGGCCAGATTTGAACTCAGGAAGATGAATCTTCTGACTCCAGGCCTGGTACTCTACCCATTTTGCTATTTAGCTGTCCTGGCTGGCACAGTCAGCATTTAATAAATGCTTGTTTCACTAAGCTAAGCTGTCCCTTGACCACAGCATTTTCCAATTCCTTTTCTGTTTCTGTATATTTGTTCCTGAAATTCTCTCCATCTAGAATGTCATTTCCACCTTTGCTGCTTTCCCATACTTCAAGGCCCAGCTCCTGTCTCATTTCCTCTCTGAAGTCTTCCATAACTACTCTTGCCTACACTAACTTCCTTTTCTCTAAATTCCTAAAACATGGACAATTTCTCCCACAAAATTTAGTACTTAATCATTTATTATCTTTCATCATTCACTTGTATGGCTTCATGGGTATTAGTCTTTTCTCTCCAAATGTGTTATAAATTCTATGATAGAAAGATCATTCTATACATTTCTTTATCTCCTAATGGGTCCACCATGATGCTAGACACACAGTAGAATCATAGGGTCATAAGATCATAGATTCAAAAAAATGGGAAGGAACCTTTGATTCAATTAAGTTCAATGTCATAATTTTGCAGGGGGGGGGGGAATGAGACCCAGAGAGGTTGTGACTTGTCATTAATTTCTGAGGCAGGACTCAAACCCAGATCTTCTTGCCTACAAATCCAACAAGCTATTCACTATGCATGCTCCCTCTTCAGTTGCTCAGTAAATAATTATTAATTGATTCATCATCAAAAGGGATTTACTATCTCTGGATGAAGCAAAAGAAATACAGAGAGTCACTGTAAATTCTATATAAATTGCTACAGTATAAAAAATAATCCAATATAGGGTTTTGCTGGAGCCAGCTCTTACAGACTGGAAAGCCAATGGTGAAATTGTAATGTGGGCATTTGCACCTCAGAAATCACCAAACATTGTAAATCAGGCATTAATTTATTGCTTTGCTAAATTTAAGTGATAATTTTGCTAAATTTGTGATAACTTTGCTAAATTAAGTCACATTGCTTTGCTAAATGTAAGTTATAAACAAAAATGTTAATAATGCAGATTAGCCTTGAAAATATGTCACTTGTATTTTTTTTTTTTGCTGAGCTAGGTGTTAAGCATTTAAAAGTATATCCCTGAACATAGGTCTCCTGACTCAATCCAGACCACCTGTCATGGCAACCTGGCAGTTAAATTTTTTTAATAGTATCTAATCTAATATACACTATTTGTCAAATCTTAACTACTTGGTTAAGTAAAAATGCACATGGAATTGGCATCCCTTTTCCCACTCTTTACCTGAAATATCATCAGGTCAGTTTTCTAATGAACTGTGAAGCCACCACAGTGATATAAAGTGACAGCCTTTCAAGTCCAGGCTCAGAAATGCCTGCCAACTCTCTAAGTGAGGTTATGACAACCTGTCAGAAACCCGTTCTTTGCCAAGTCATCTCAGAATTAGGGTCAGGCTCTTTGCTGCAGAAATCAGTCACTCTAGGTACACTAATTGAGACCCCAGACACAGTTCTCTGTGGAAAGCCCTTCTGGCTGGCTTATGCATGACAAAGTAACTGTTTGCACCATGGAACCACAAATGATGGCCTGCTTTTTTGCCTCCACTGCTTCCTTGGATACTTGTTCAGTTGTTTTTCAGTCATATCTTGGCCTTAGTGACCCCACTGGGTGATTTTCTTGACAAAGATACTGGAGTGTTGCCATTTTCTTCTCCAGCTCATTTTACAGATGAGAAAACTGAGGCAAATGGGGTTAAGTGACTGACCCAGGATCACACAGGTAGTAGTGACTGAGGACAAATTTGAACTCAGCAACATGACTCTTCCTGACTCCAGGCATGGCACTCTATCCACTGCTCCATCTAACTGCCCTCCGGGGATACTGCCAGAGTGAATTGGGTGTGGTATAAAAACAAAATGGTAACCATGAATACCATCCTCTTTGAATCTATTCATTCAGAGGCCAATTTTTCCCAAATAGACCTATAAAGTTTTCAGGTAGCCACAAGAAAATTCACTAGTCTCTTCACTCTGATCCTAAATCTTATGGCAGGAAATCTTAGAATCCTAGAAATTTCTTTCAATAATAATAGCAACAACAGGGGGAACTGGTGGCACAGTGGATAGAGTGCAGGACCTGAGTCAAAATCTAGCCTCCAACACTTACTAGCTTTATGATCCTAGGCAAGTCACTTAAACTCTGTTTGCCTCAATTTCCTCTTCTGTTAAATGGTAATAATAATAGCACCTCCCCCCCATCCCTGCAAATGAGATATTTGTAAAAGGTACTTAACACAATACTTGGCAAATAGTAGGGGCTATATAATGGCTTATTTCCTTCTTTCCAATAATAAGAATTTATATATTTGTAGCCTTTTACTGTTTCAAAGTACTTATATTCCTCATTTGAACTTTACTATCCTTTATAGTAATATTTCCATGTATCCCATTTTACAGATGAGGAAACTGAGGCTCAAAGACATTTGGTGATTCATTAAAGATTGAAAAGACAGTAAGTACCCCGCTGGGGAAAAAAATCTTTGGAGAAAGCTTCTCTGATAAAGATAAAATTTCTCAAATATGTAGGGAACTGAGCCAAATTTAATATAAGAGACATTCCCCAATTGATAAATGGTCAAGGCATATAAAGAGCCAATTTCCAGAGGATGAAATAGTCATAATTTGGGAAATTCATATTAAAAGAACTCTATGGTACCACCTCACACCCCATCAGATTGGCTAAGATGACAAAAGAGGAAATGGCAACACTGGAGGGGATGTGGGAAAATAGCTACCTTAATGCACTGTCAGCAAACCTGTGAACTAATTCAGCCATTTTAGAAAGCAATTTGGAACTATGCCCCAAAAGTTATTAAGCTATGCATACCCTTTGACCTAGCAATTATACCATTACTGGGTCCATACCCAAAAGAGATCACAAAGAAAAGGAAATTAATCCATATGTACAAAAAATACTTATAGTAGCTCTTGTGGGGGCAAAAAAATGGAAACTGAAGGGATATGCATAGATTAAGGAATGACTGAATAAATTGTATTATGTGAATATGGTGCAATACTATTATGCTGTAAGAGATGATGAAGGGGATGGTTTCAGAAAGACCTTAAATGAACTGATACAAAGTGAAGTAAACAGAATCAGGAGAATAATTTACACAGTAACAGCAGTATTGTAAAAATAATCAATTGTGAAAGACAATTCCAATCAATATAATCATCCACCACAGCTCTGAAGGACTTATGATGGAAAATGCTATCCACTTCCAAATAGAGAACTGATGGACTACAGATTGAAGCATTTTTTCACTTTCTTTTTTTTGCTTTTTTTTGACAAAATATAGTTAATGCAGAATTTTTTTTGCATGACTTCATATTTGTAATGGATGTTATATTTTTTACCATCTCAATTTGTGGGATAGGATGTTAGGGGAGGGAGAGAATTTGTAACTGAAAATAAAATAAAATTGAATTTTTAAAAAGAGGGAAAATATGGTAGGCACCAGAACATGGATTTCAAAAACGGTCCCCTTAAAAAAGGCTGCAGATCACATTTCATTAAAATTCTTACCAATTTACAGTAGGGCTTGTTTTAAGCTCTTCCACCTGCTGTGAGCCTTAGCCAATTTTCATGGTTGTTATACAGAAATCTAATTAAACTACACCTGACTAATCTACCTAATGCCCATTTCATAGATTTGGAAACTTGTGCACAGATTGGTTAAGCAAAACTCAGGACCACTTGGTTTATGGCAGAACATGTAATAGAACCCAAATAGACTTTACTCAAAATTTTCACAGCTAGAAGATCAGTAAAGCCAGTAAAACCAGAGTCTACTGAGTTGTCTTGGGATGCTATTGAGAGGGTGAGAAGAGGATAATCTGGAATGAAAAGCAGAAAGTCCAAAGTCTAGCAGGAAAGCTAGAATAAGTTCATCTAGAATTAAAGTCAACATTTCATTCTCAGATCTCTAGGATCCATAGATCAACAGAAATCAGATCTACAGAGACCTGAAGGAAACCCAGAAACTGGGTTTGTATTGGATCTGGAGAAAAATATGCTTGCTCAGAGATTTCCAGACCCAGGCTTGTTTTCAACTTTACCTTCATAGCACTTCCAGTGTCTCTGTGAGACCTCCTGCACTGATAGTTATGAGATATGTGCACCAAGTACCTCTTTCCTGATGACTTCCCTAGGCCTTTAGAAGAAAGATTTGCACATGTAGGTCATTGGCAGGGATGTGCTCTAACCAGATTGCATGAGTATTTGCACCTTGGAAATTGGCAACTGCTAGAAATCAGGGCTTGATTTATTATTCTATTAATTGTCTAGACCTAAGAAATTGTCAGTAATGCAGATTAAACTTTAAAATGTGTGCATATATGTTTATTTTTCCAGAGAGCCCAGTTGTTAAACATTTATCAGCACACGTTTAGTCACAGGGTCATGAGAACATAGATGTTGAGCTAGAAAGGAGCTTGCAGGCCAATTCATACATTCCCTTCATTTTATAGATTAGTAAACAGACCTAGAGAAAAGTAGTCGTCCTAAATTCAAAAATATCATGAAATGGCAGAGCCAGGACTGAAGCTCAGCACATGATCTCAGGTCTAGTACTTCTTTTTTTTTAATGATATTTTTTTCTCAACACAGCAGTCAATGACTATAGTAATCTACTGTTTGATAAACCCAAAGACCCCAGTTTGGGGGATAAGAACTCATTATTGGACAAAAACTGCTGGAAAAACTGGAATATAGTATGGCAGAAACTGGGCATAGACCATTATCTAACACCATATAAAAATCAAGTCTAAATGGGTGCATGATCTAGATATGAAGGCTGATACTGTAAGCAATCTGGGAAAGCAAGGAATAGTTTACCTGTCAGATTTATGGAGAGGGGAAGACTTTATGACCAAACAAGAATTAGAGAGCATTATAAAATCCAGAACAGATAATTTTGATTATATTAAATTGAAACATTTCTGTACAAACAAAGCCAATGTAACCAAGATTAAATAGGGAAGTAGAAAATTGGGAAAGAATTTTTACAACCAGTGTCTCTGATAAAGGCCTTATTTTTAAAATATACAGAGAACTGAGTCAAATCTATAAGAATACAAGTCATTCCCCAATTGATAAATCAGGATATGAACAGGCAGTTTTCAGAGGAAGAAATTAAAGATATCTATAAGCATATGAAAAAATGCTCTAAATCACTAGTGATTAGAGAAATTCGAATCAAAACACCTCTGAGGTACCATATCTCACCGGTCAGATGACAAAACAGGAAAATGACAAATGCTGGAGAGGATGTGGAAAAATTGGAACCCTAATGCATTGTTGGTGGAGTTGTGAACTGATTCAACCATTCTGGAGAGCAATCTGGAACTATGCCCAAAGGGTTATAAATAATTTCATACCCTTTGAGCCAGCAATACCACTTGTAGGGTTGTATCCCAAAGAGATTATAGAAGTGGGAGGAAGACCCATATGTACAAAAATATTTATAACAGCTCTTTTTGTGGTGGCAAAGAATTGGAAATTAAGGGGATGCCCATCAATTAGGGAATGGCTGGACAAGTTGTGGTATATGAATGCAATATAATACTATTATGCTATAAGAAACGAGGAGCAGATGGACTTTATATCTACCTGGAGAGGCTTATACAAACTGACGCTGAGTGAGAAGAGCAGAACCAGGAGAAATGTACACAATTACAGACACAACATATGTGTGACGACCAACTTTGATGGACTGGACTCTTCTCAGCAATGCAGGGTTATAAGACAATCCCAAAAGACTCAGGATGGAGAGAGAAGTCTACATTCAGAGAAAGAACTAGAAAGAACAGTATTTGAATGCAGATTGAAACAAACTACCTGCTCTCTTTCTTTTTCTTATTTGGTTTTGTT
Source organism: Petaurus breviceps papuanus (assembly GCF_028583685.1). Classification (NCBI taxonomy): domain Eukaryota; kingdom Metazoa; phylum Chordata; class Mammalia; order Diprotodontia; family Petauridae; genus Petaurus; species Petaurus breviceps. Next base: position 6,376,546 of record NW_027187299.1, read on the forward strand.
TCCTCTTTCCCATTGTTCATTCCATCCATTACTATAACCTGACTAATGTCTACTGTGAAAGTATTTGAAGATCCTATACTTAATTGCATGCCGCCATGTGGTGGGGGTGGGGGGGGGGGTAAGAAAGGGAAGGAGAGAAAATTTGAAACTCAAGGGATTGTGGAACTGAATCTTGTAAACTAAAAGTAAACAAACAAATTAATAGACCAAAAAAGAAAAAAATGATATTTTTTTTCTCAGATACAAAACCAATTTTTAACATTCATTTTTTTAAAAAGTTTTCAGTACCAAATGCTATCCCTCCCACCCTCCTCTCCCTACTCCTTGAGACAGTAAGCAACCTGACAAGTTATACATGCAGTTTTCCTTCTGCTGTACCAATCTTTCTCCTAATCGGTTAAACTAGGATGAGCACATGAAGATTCTGGGAAGATTCCCATAGAAGACCTTCATGCTGCCAGTCAAACAAGTAGTGTTCTTGACATATCTCCATTGTGAACCCAGTATGTTCCAGTCCACAAATTCCTCATGACTACCTATAATTATTAATAGTGGATATTGTTCAGCCAAACTTAATGTGTGATCTTTGTGGATTTACTGGATCAGGGGCTGGGTAGGACCCAGTGAGTATATATGGAAAGGCCTGTATAACCATGAAGGGACTTATGCTCCTATTTTTCAATTTCCAGGAGAGATATGAGACAGAGGTGCTTCACTGATAACCATATGTTGTCCCCTACTCATGAGGATTCTCCTTAAGTCTGGTAGCTGTTTTCAGCCCATTTGTAGGTGACTTTAATGGTATCCTAGATAGGCACATGTACACAGCCTTTGGTTTGTTTTAGTGGGGAAAACATTGGAAGTGGAGTTAAAGAAGCTGGGTTCCCACCTCGTCTCTGCCATTGCTACCTAAAGAATTTGGGCAAGTCTCAACCTCTGTGGGCCTCAGTTTCTTCAACTCTAAATTTAAAAGGTTGAACTAGCTGACTTTTAGTAGCCTTTCTATCTTTAAATTGATGATCTTATAACCCTCCAAGGATTATTCGATTGCAGTATAGAAGTAAAAACAGAGAAGTGCCAGGAATAGAAACTCTAATTCCAAAAGATAGGAGGGTTTGTTCTCAGTGGATGTGTTCATGAGTGAACAAAACAGCAGTGATCCATCCTGCTGATGGAATATATGACAATCTCATTATTGTTTAAAGATAGTATTTTCTAATTGCAAATTTGTAGAACAGCAAAGTTTTACCCAGCCAAAAAAAAACTACCCTAAAGGATCTTATTTATTTCAAAAGTATAAACTAAAATAAATAAACAACAAATAACTTCTTCCTCCAGCATCCTGATCCTCCCATCCCTACCCCACCCCCTCTCAGTTCCCTTAGGTGTGAACTCTCAATAACCACACTCCTAGAGGCTGAGGCTAAGCAGAGAGGAAGCATTAAGGAGGGCATTTGGGGAAAATTTAATGGAGGGAAAACAAAAAGCAATATTTTCATCATATCAAGGGAAATTCAAATATCTAGGTATCTGCTGAAGTATTTTGATCTACATCAAAATCAGAAGAGGAAATATTCTTGACTTGCCTTATGATAATTTAATCCTTCAAAAGGTATGGAAAGTAATCATGGGAAATTGCACCATGGACCTTATTTGAACCAATAAGAAGGGACTAGATGTTGAAAAGGAAACGATGAGAACTTCTATATGGAGCAACCTCAATGTCAGAGTTCAGATTAGAGAAGAGGAGGAAAGATGAACATAGTTTTTGTTATTGTTGTTTCAGTCATGTCCAACTCTCTATGACACCATTTGGGGATTTTCTTGGCAAAGATACTGGAGTGGTTTACCATTTCCTTCTCCAGTTCATTTTACAGATGAAGAACTAAGGCAAGTGACTTGCCTAAAGTCACATAGCTAGTATGTGCCTGAGGCCAGATTTGAACTTATGAAGATGAGTCTTTCTGCTTCCAAGCCCAGTGCTCTATCCACTGCAACACCTAGTTGCCTTTGAGAATAGTTTTATATGAGTCCTCATTTGGGGAGAGTAAATTTCAAAGAGTTCAGAGAAAGGATAGTTGGAATCTCATGGCTACAATCCTACAAAGGAGGTCAGCCTGGAAGATATGGAAAGCTCTCAAAAATAAAATATTTAAGACACCAATGAACACCTTTGCAATTAGAGTTGGACATGTTTAAAGAGAAGAATGTGATGGATTTTATCAATAGTCACATGAAGAAAAAAGTCCCAAAACACAAGTAACAAGAAAAATGAAAATGGAAGCCACATCAAGGTTTAACTTCTCATCAATCAAATAGACAAGATGATAAAAGAGGAACATAGTTAATGTCTGAGGAGCTATGAGAAAACAGGCAAACTAATATACTGTTGATGGTGTTTTGAATTGTATCAACTATCCTGGAAAACAATTTGGAATTATGTGAGAGAAGTTACTAAACTGTTCATACTCTTTGATGGAGTAACCTCTATATGTACCCAAAGGAAATCAAAGGCAGAAAGAAATAGAACAAAATATTCATAGCAGCATTTTATTTAGAAACACAAAATCGGAAACTAAGTATGTGTCCATAGAATGTGAAATGAATGAATAAAATTTGTGGCATACAAATACTATCATGTAGGAAGAAGTAACAAATTAGATGAATTCAGGAAAAGAACACAGGAAGAGCTGAAGAAAAACAAAGAAAAAACAAGATAATGATATGTAGAATGATTATAATAATGTAAATGAAAATAACTCTAAAAGGCATTTGATCTTAGAGTAAATCTAACAACCAACCTTGGTTACAGTTAAGAGATGATAAAAAAAATTTCCCTCCTTTTAATAAAAAGATGGGTGATGATAGGTGTGGGATGTTGCATATTTTGTCTGATAGTGTTTGTTGATTGGGCTTAAGTGTTTGTTATTATTATTTGGGTTTAAGTATTTGTTACAAAAGGAGGTTCCTTTGGGGTCAGGGTTGACTGTGATTTTTTTTTTAAAGCATTAATAGAACTTCTTAAGAAGAGATCAATGTGAATACACAGGGAACACATCAACCAATTTAAGAGGAGCATAGCTACCAAGATTAACACGGTCCCACTGTAATCTGCCCTTGTCCAAACACAATCTGGAGAATTACATTCAATTCTGGTCACCACAGTTTAGGAAAGACATTGATAGTGTAATAGAGGGACTGGCCAACCTCAGCCCTTCTGAGCATGTTCTGTATGCTAAGCCAATGCAATGTCCACATGGAGGAGGCTAGGAGCTTGCTTCTAGGAAGAGTTCTGCTCCCCAGTTCAGAGTATGCACATACAGTATATTGTTACTGGTCTGCTTAATGTGTGAAGAGAAGCCTTTCAGTTGGCTGCTAAGAAATAAGAATGCATTCATAAAGGGACTAATAAGTCTAACTTTGTTTTTTTCCTGCTTTTCAGTAATGGTGAATTGGGAAAATATATGCCCTCCTGCACTCTGAAAGGTCAGAAGGGTGAACTACTGTAAGTCCTGTGACTGAATTCCAAGTCAGAATTTGCTGCCAGTTAAGGTGCCAGCACCCTCCAAAGTGATTTTTTCCAAAATTCATGCCTGACCAGGTCATGCCCCTACTCAACAAACTCTAATGGTTCCCTATGGAATCTGTCTGGCATTTAAAGCCTTCTTCTTCCTACCTTTCTAGTCTCCTTGCACCTTATTCCCCTCCTAACTCTTCATTCCAGCATTGTTATTCCAAACATATCATCTACCATCTCCCATCTCCATGCTTTTGTATGATCTATCATGTCTAGAATGTATTCTATACTCACCTCCAACTCTAAGAATCTCCAATTTCCTTCAAGACTCAGTTCAAACATCTTTTTCCTGATTCCCCAGATGCTAGAATGACCTCTCACAAAGCTACCTTGCATTCATTTCACATACGTTCCATATCATACTTACGTGCATCTCTGGTGCCGCTCCCATTAGAATGTAAGCCCCTTGAGTACAGGGACTGTTTCACTTTTGTCTTTGCGTCTCCAGCATTTGGCACAGTGCCTCCCACATAGCAAATGCTTATCAAATTCTTGTGGACTGATTGACTGCTGATATGGGAGGCCAAGAGGAAGATACAAGAAAGGATTACTTAGGTGAATGAATCAATTATAATGACAATGGAGAGAAAGTAAACAACAATTGTTTGGTCCTGTTTTCTCTACCAAGCTTGTATCATCTTTGCATTGGAAAGGACAGAATATACATAGTGAATAGAGTTGAAATGATAATAAGAACTCTTTGCTATACTTAATGAGTTAAAGTACCAAGATCCAGATGAGCTATGTCCCAGGATATTTAAAGAATTAGTCAATGTGATTGCTGAGACATAACCACTGATCCTTAAAAGACTGTGGAAAATAGGATGGATGACTCAAGATTAGAAATGGGTAAATGTCCCAATTTTCAAAAAAGGAAAGAGAACAGACAGTGTTCAAACCATAGGCCAGGGAGCCTAATTCTAGAATATATCATTAAAGGAGTGGTTTCTGAGCATTTAGAAAGGGTAGTGGTGATTACTAAGAACCAAAATTATTTCAGAAAGAGCAGCTATACCAAACTAAATTCTTTTCCAATTCTTGACAAGATTTATTTACTAAATTGGTGGATCAGTTGAATTCATACCTGGATTTCAGAAAGAAGAAAAAACAACAAAATTTCTCATCCTATCCTTCTTGACAAAATGAAATACATGGGCTAGATAATAGCAGTCAGGTGGATTTAGAAGTGGTTTAATGATCAGATCTATAAAATAATTATTAATGGATCAATAGCAACTTGGAGGAAATTCTGCAAGTAAACATCTGTCCCTGTCAAGGTGTAAAGAAGGGACTGAGTCACTGGAATAAGCAAGATACTAGTCCCAATCATTCAGGGAAAGCCATAATTAAAGTTATTAAGTCAGTACTTTTTATCTAGAAGAAAAAGTGAAAAGTAGACATCAAAATCACTGGCATGTCATTGACAGGAAAGCATGAATAGGTTAATTTCCTTCAAAATAAAAACAAAATCAAGGTTTATTACACATAAGGAATCTACAGAGATCAGAGTGGGGTTCTATAGGGCTTACACTCAAACCTCATGGCATGACTATGTTATCTTCTGTGAAGGCTGGCTAGGGCACAATAATAAAGAGTGCCTACACTGCATTGCCAATAGCTTCTGGTTTTTTTTTCCTACAAGGTTCAGCCAGATTTATCTGGGACTAAGCCAATCCCATAAATTAGGCCAAGTTTTTTTCTAAACCAAAAAGAGGAAAAAGTTGGCAGAGTTTGGAGCCTCTCCTTAGAAACAATGTCATCAGTAGCTGGTTATGGGATTTCCATCCCTAGAATCTCTCTTGAGACACCAATGTTGGCCATCTATGGATGAGGATATTTTCCAATTGTCAGTGTGACTGGGAAACCAAGTGGTTGGCTTCCCTTCCATTGGAGTAGATATAGTGAAATATTAGAAACATTGTTCTTAAGGCCAAATGTGTGACAGAGAGAAAAGAGTTACCAAGGAAAACTTCTCTTGGTTTGTAGGTCACTGACTCTCCCTGAGTTGTGAAGAGTGGGAACCCCAGGATGAAACAGATCTGGTTGGGCTCCAGGATGCTAAGGAATCTTCCTATTCTCAATGGAAGGAAACTCTATCAATTCATCTCAGTCCTGCTCTAGGGCACTGTGGTGTGTTAGAAAGAAGACTGGACTTGAAGTCAGAAAGCCTATAGCTGATAGCCTATTACCAATACTATCCTAACCAACTTAGTAAACTGAAAAGATAATTTCATATTTCTTGCTCTCTATTTTCTATAAAATGAAAGGACTACACTAGAGGAAATTAGACTAGAGAGGGTCCCTTCCATCCCTAACATTCAATGTCTATATCTATTGACCATGCCACTCTATGTGTGCATGTATAGCGGTAGGTGACTAATAGTGACTATTGAAACCTGATCTCTAATAACCCAGTCTGTGCATATGCTGAAAGGAAGAGTCTCTCCCTCATTCCATGTTTTCCCCTAGAATATCAGGGGAAGCAGTGCAAATAACTGCCATTCAGCAATCTTGGGGACAGCTCAGGTCTGACAATGATAAAATGACATTTTGTTATTGAGTGGTATCTGACAAATTCACCTCTTGCTTCTATTCCCTCATTGATATGAATTCATTCAAGGCAGGTCAATAATGAAGTGCATTTGCTCCCCACCCCAATAATTAGATAGCCTAGGGGTTATGGCAAAGGTTTGATGTTCCCTACATTAGGAGGCATGCCCAGGAATTCACTAAAAAGTCATGTAATCCCTTCACCCCATTGCTGCCTCCTGGTCAAAGTGCAAATCCTTTGGACAATATTTGAATCCTTGTGCTGAATTCTCATTGCCCTGCTGATGCAACCTCTGACTTGACATATCTCAAGCTCCAGTTTCTTCAGAGCAGCAGTAAGGATCACTCAATTTAGACCTCAGGAATGATAACATTAGCACTCTGGAAATGCCCCCTTGGGATATTTATCAAACTACTTTTAGTTGCATTTAGTTAGATGGGAGACAGTATGTCATAGGATCAATGTTAGAGTTAAAAGGAAGCTTGGAGATTGTCTAATCCAATTCTTTCATTTTACAGATGATAGAACTGAGATCCATTGAAGGCACATGACTTATCTAAGGTCTTATAATGAGCCAATGGCAAAGCCATGACCAGACTCTGGTTTTCTGATGCCACCTCCAATGTTCTTTATACTGTGCCATGTTGTAGGATACCCTTAGCCAAAGAAAGATTCTGCTGAGGTTGGTAATTTTAAGACAAAGACTGCCATTCATGTGTTTCTTATCTGAGTTTTGTCATTCTTGAGTTGCAAGTGAAAATAATAATCAACCAAGGAAGACCCAAGAAAATATTATTACCAAGCACTTTCAGAAGGTATAAACGGCTACATCAGTGTATCAAAATAGCAGCAACTACTATTTCTTTGTCTCTGCATCCCACAGATGTCCCAATGTCTCACACTGCAAGACAGGCCTTTGATAAAGAGAATCCCGGGGCGTCAGAAAACTCCCTGATAAACACTGTGTTTATAATGTTAGTCTGACTATCAGTGCCCAAAATAGAAGCCAACCTCTATAATAACAATTCCTCATCTTTTATCACCAAGTGGGCTGGAAAAGTTTTCTAGAAGACTGGAAATTCACTGCATGGGGAGGAGAGTTGTTCATTTAGGGGACCACCAGCATAAGCAAACTTCTCCATAATCAGGGACACTGCTAACCCTTCCCTTCTTATCAGATATTCTGAGTGGGTTGCCTTGAGAATGGAAAGGAAATGACAGAAGAGAATAGTTCTCTAAAAACAAAAGTAAGCTTTATCCAGAAAGCCACTTCAAGGGAATAAAAATAAGTGGAAAATGTTAGTCAACATAAAATCAGGAGATGGAGAGGTGAGAAGAGGAAGGAGGGAGCAGGATATGGGGAAAAGTTAATCTATTAATCCTACCTGGCACTGAAAGACAGAAGAATGCTTCTCACTCGAGATTTTCAAAATGTTTACTGTAGATTAAGTTCACTAATTAAAAACACTCTACCCCCACCTCACCCAGGAGGGGCATGAAAAATGTACTTACTTTTGTTTTCCACCTTAGAATGGGGAAAGTGAGGTACAGGAGTGTTTATGATAAGAAATTTTCCAATGATCACACACTAAGTAAGTGGAAAATCGAGGATTAAAACAGTTATCCTAATCTTTAAAACTAGCTGATGGTGTTCACTCCTCTCCCTCCTCATGGGCTTCCCCAGGAAGGCAGTTAAAATAAACAGCCCTCTTGAGGACTACTACGGTATTTCATCACAAATCCTCCTTACTGATGTAAGAAGGCACTTGTACTTAGTTTGCTGAGGTTAACACAATGACCTCATACATTCTCTGGAAGTGACCCAGTGAGCAATATTGTTGTCCTCACTTTATAGATGGAAAATGTGAGGCATAAACAAGAAAACTAAGTTACTGGTGTCCAATGATGAGTCAGTAGCAGAAACAAAACTAGGAAAAAAAGTTACTTCAGAAGGGCCCTTTTGGCTGAATGCATAAGGAAGGGTAGGAACAAGACTTATCATTTCATTCATATGAGCAGCTCCAGGACAAAGAAACTTCAGCAACTAGAAGTTATTCCTTTCTCTGCAACTTGGGACTGCAGAATCATGGATTTAGAGCTAGAAGAAAATTTTGAGTCTGACTTCATTTTACAGATGAGGAAACCGAGGCCTAGAGGTTAAGTCATTCATCCTGGGTCACCCAGTCAGTATGTCAGAGGCCTGATTCTGAGGCCAGCTCTCTATCCACTCTCCAGGGCTGGGGAACCTGTGGCCTTGAGGCTGCATGTGGCCCTCTAGGTCCTCAAGTGCAGCCCTTTGAATGAATCCAAACTTCACAGAACAAATACCCATAATAAAAGAATTTGTTCTGTAAAACTTGGACCCGGTCAAAAGGTTGCACCCCAGGACCTAGAAGGCCTTTAGGTTCCCCACCCCTGCTACCATCCTTTGTCTTGCAGTATGGCTAAATGTATATGCATAAATATATGCAAATGAAAAAGTATACATGCCAATGTGTATATGTACATAAATACGTATGTGTTTATGAAGAGGTAGAATGCATAGTAGTTAGTCAGTCTTAAAGCAAGGAAGACATGGGCTCAAATCCTGCTTCTGGCACATGTTGGCTGTGTGACTGACCAAATTAGCTTAATCTCTTGTGTTCTAATCAACTCTGTGAAACTACAAGGTGCAGAGAAGATGCTTATTTACATTGATATACACCAAACAGTTACCTAAATTAATAAATTCACAGATCTAGTCCCTGTCCCTATGAAGATATAATAACTAGTATTAATACAGAACTTTAAGGTTTGCAAAGCACTGTACATGTTATCTCATTTGGTCCGCACAAGAACCCTGTGAAATAGGCATTGCTATTACCCCCCTTTTGCAGATAAGGAAACTGAGGATAAAAGAGGTTAAGTGATTTGCCCAAGTCACACAGCTACTAAATGTGAATTCAGTGCTTTTAGCCACTGTGCCACCTGGTTGCCTAGGATTAGATAGATAGATAGATAGATAGATAGATAGATAGATAGATAGATAGATAGACGGATAGACGGATGGACAGATGGATGAATGGACAGATAGACAGACAGACAAATAGATATGAGATAGATATTTCATATATATAAAACATATGCTAAAACTTTGTTCAATTTACCATTCAAACTCTATCTGTATCTCTGACTCATTGTATGTGTCTCTCTCTCTCATCTCTCTTGTCTCCACCTCCGTTTCTGTCTCTCCATTTTTCTGTCACACACTCTCACGTGCGCGAACACACACACACACACACACATACGGACTCTCCAGTACGTTCAATGGGTCATCCCTCCACCAGTGCAGATTGTGATTCCTTCCCAACCCAACCCATGCAATTCTTGTTCATGTTGTTGTTTAGTCATTTTTCAGTTGTATCCAACTCTTCATGACTCCAATCAATGCTTTTTTTTTTTCTTTTTGGAGGGGGGAAGGTAGGGCAATTGGGGTTAAGTGACTTGCCCAAGGTCACATGGCTAGTTTTTGGTGTTGTGTCTGAGGCTAGATTTGAACTCAGGTCTTCCTGACTCCAGAGCCAATGCTCTATTCACTGCACCACCTAGCCACCCCTTCCAATCAATGTTTTCTTGACAAAAGTATTGGAATGATTTGCTGTTTCCTTCTCTGCTTCATTTTACAGATGAGGAAACTGAGGTAAACAGAGTTAAGTGACTTGCCCAGGGTCATACAACTAGTAAGTGTCTGAGGCCAGATTTGAAACTCAGGAAGATTCATCTTCCTGACTCCAGGTTTGTATCACCTAGATGCCCCCCCCCAATTCTTGCTTACATCTTCCCATAAAACCTAACCAAGATATCAATCTTACCTTATTCTCTAGAGGTCTTCTATTGGTCCTTTTAATATTTCATGGCTACCAGTACACCACTCAGGTTGTCCATCTATTATCTTTTATATAAATAGCCCACCTCCCACTTTCTCCACTCTTACACAGGATCACACCTAGACCTAGAAGAAAACCCAGAGGTCATGTGTTTGACTATCTTCAATTCTTCAATTCTAACCTTACATTTATTGGTAGTACACTGCAGCCTAGTCATACTCACCCTTCATCTTTTCTTTTTTTCTTTTTAAGCAATTGCGGTTAATTAACTTGCTCAAGGTTACACGGCCAGTTATTTCTGGGTGTGGTGCTGAGTGTCTGAGCCCGATTTGATCCCCAGGTCATCCGGACACTGGGGCCAGTGCTCTTACTCGCTGTGCTACCTAGCTGCCCCACACCCTTCATCTTTTCATTGTCTTTGGGGTCATCTGTAATTTTGATACTTCCAAGACTGAGGTGTTGTTCAGTGTTCAGTCATAAAGCATCATTGAGAGTATACTGATATTAAAAGACAGATCTGGGTGACAGAGTACAGCTACTTAGGATCACTGAAAGCATGTATAATTTCCTAAATTTGATGCAGTTTTGGCCTAGTTCATTATCCATTTGAAGCACCTGTCTAGGGTTTATGACCAAAAAAAAAAAGGCTGTGAAGGATGAGTCTTTTGGCCACAGCACCCCATGTATCAGGAAAAACTGTACTATAGGTATACCTTAATGTCATAGACATGTTTCAGAAAAGTTGTATGAAACACAATAGATACTAATAGTAACTGAGTCTCATCTGTCAAGTGAATACTTTAAATGTTCACTACTGAAAGGACTCATAAGGTAAATCCTTTTGTAAAACAGAGAACCCTTTCCTCTGTCTTACAAATCTGAATTTTCCTATAACACCTTTCTACTAAGCACCTGGATGATAAGAAGCATGATTCATCATTAAACACTTTAACCAGAGCTGTTGGTTAATGTGGGAAACTCTCTTTTTCTACCTCCAACATCAGTGAAGGAAATAGTGGGAAAGCTCACTTAATCTAGAGAAGAGGAATGTCATTAGAATCATTGACTCTAAGAGCTGGAAAGCACAGAAGAGATGTTTTGTTCCAACACTCTCATTTTACAAATGCTAAAACTGGAGGGAGTTTAAGGGATTTGCCCAAAGCCACATGGGCACTGTCAGAAGTGGGATTTGAACTCAGGTTCTCCAGCTCTAAGGCTAGTGATCTTTACATTGTACCAGGTAAGAGAGGTGACTTAGTAGCATGGTCATGGGCAATTTTTGAACAAAGGCTGAGCATTCCTAAGGGGATTGAGACAGAGAATATTGCAGCATGATGAGTTCAGCCAGTCATAAGAGAGATCATTTTGACTGTTAAAGGTAAGTGAATGCATAATAATATTGCCCAGAAATATAGAACTGACATTCTCTAGCCTGGGTTGTGTAGTATTGAACCTGACTGGCAGTAGAGGAGCAACCAAGTGACCTGAGGAGGAGAGAAGGGAAAGGAGGGGAGGTGAAAGAATGGAGTGGAGAGAAAAGAGGAGAGAAAAGAGAGGAAAGAGGGGAAGGGAGTGGAGAGGAAGAAGAGGAGGGAAGAGGAGGGGAGAGAGTGGAGGAGAAAAGAAGGAGATGGAAAATATCTCTGCAATTCCAGTCTAGCAAACAAATATTGAACTCATTCTAAACAGGTGGTAGAAACTTGAGTATTACAGGTGTACAGAGAAATCCTAACATCACACAGATAAATTAGGGGGTGATTATTTACGCTACGAAAACAGTCTGTGCTTCACTGAAGAATTCTTTCACAATAGCTAGTTCCCTTAAATAGAAACCTCCTCCCTAGATCTCCTTAAGTATTTCCATATCATTAACTACATAAAAAAAACTTAAAGATATCAAGAGTCCCATCCATCAAAGATTAATCTGGAAAAAAGATAAAGCACACCTGAAAAAAAAATCTTGTAAATGACAAGAAAAATTAGAACTTAAATTAGAAAAGTTGACTGGCAATTTTTTTCCAGGAAAACATTTATTGCAAAGCAGGGTATACCAGCATAGCTCTACTTCACTGGAGAGAAAATGGGGGGGGGGGTGTAAAAATTAATCGTGTCTACCAAGAGCTTTAAGATTTTCTAATGAAAGACTGATTCTGATGTTTCTTTTTTTTATCATACCTGCTAAAATTATGCTAGTTTCCTATTAAACTATTTTCTGAGAATCACCAGATCTCAGAGTTGGAAGGTACCTCAGAGGTCATTTACTTCCATTTATATTTAATGATTTTTTTAATGGCCTTTAATTATATTGTCAAGAAGTAAATTCACATTATCTGTCTAGGGCTTATTTCTCAAGTTCCCCTCATTAAGCAGAACACATGTCTGTTTCACCTAAAAAAAAACCCTCTTTTCCTGCTCCAATATGTGAAGAAAGGACTTTGTAAACCTTCATGGGCTTCTATGAATGTGAGCTGTTCTGAGAGCCCAGTAGAGAATAGGCACTGAGAATTCCATAAGAGACTTCAGAACAAGGTTCTGTGACCCAAAAGTTTGGACTGTTACATAATCCTAAACCATGAGTTGATTTTGGTGTCAAACACCAGCAGCTGAATTAGCTGGGTAAATCAGACCCCATCTCTCTGTGCACCCCTGCACAGGGAAGGCTTAGACATGGAGATAGTCTGAACTGAGGCAAGCCAAGGGAATTCCATTCCATTTAACCTCACAGGCACTGACTGAACACCTACTATAAACCAGGTTCTGTGCTAGGCACTGAGCATGCAAAGGTAGAAAAACAAAAAAATTCTTGACTTCAAGGAGTTTATATTTCTGCTGGGAGTAGTGGGAACAACAGATAGATAAACATGCAAAATAGTTTTGGATTAGATTGTGATTTCTTAAATATAGGGAAATCCTGAGCTGTATTTGAAAGAAGTTAGAGATTCTGAGGCAGAAGAATGCATTCCAGCCTTGGGGGATAGCTCAGGCAAAGGGCTGATGGAAGATGAAGTGTCATATAACAAGAGCAGAAAGTAGGTGAGTTTGACCAGAATGTAGAACACAGAGGGAAGTGAAATAAACCTACAAAGAAAGGTGGGAGTGAAAGTAAAGGGCTTTAAATGCCAAACAAAGAAATTCATGGTTAGTTGTTGGACTATGGGTATGGACTATCCCAACTAGGAAGTAGAAATGGTGCCTAAGGGAAAAACAGTTGGAATAGACTAAGAGGTGTCCATGTTGGAGATGACATTATTGTGAGGGCAATGAGAAACTGGCTTATGAGGTACTTGAAGGAGGGAGGGGATTATGCCAAAGATATAGAAAAAGTTTCAAATTTCATTAATATCTTTCCCCAAAAAGGTGACCAAGAAAACATCAATACCTACTGATATATATTCCTGCTTTCCTATCTATATAAAATTTTTAGGAGTATAATTTATATTTGCATCAAGTATATCCTTGATAAGGGTATTAATAGAGAACAGCAATATTGCACAATAATATACATCTATCACAAAATTCTACTGAACCAGTAGAGATCTAAATCAAGATCCCACTGAGTTCATTGATTATTGACTATTTTTTAAAAGCATCTGATTCAGTAGAGCAAAACTTCCTTAAGGGCTCTCCTCCAACAAGATATCTCCCATGTACATATCAAAATTACACCTAGCATAATTAGTGGTCAATGACATTTGTTGAGAAACCATAGGACTTGGCTTCAGATTGGATAGAAAGGAGGGAAGAATCCATAATGGCTCCCAAATTTCTCTCATCAGATATGTCTCAATCCTACAAGCTCCACATAAAGAATCCCCACACTTACCATCCTCTCCTTGCCTGGTGACTATCTTTCATTGTCAGGAAAGCCATGTTCACAGAATAGATTCACCTCCATTTTGGAGGGAAAGTTTTAAAGCAGAAGTATACATTACAGAGAATACTACATTTCAATTGGTTAACTCTGTTTTCTTACTGTCAAATCAGCTCCATTCTACTCTTCACCCTTCCCCTACCAAGTGCTCAGGATAAAATTGGCAGCAAACATCAATGGGTTTTAGGAAGAATTCCAGGTCTCCCAACCTCATGCAAGCCTGGGTTCAGTTTTATAACTGATACAATTAAATAGGAAGGGGATAATATGGTACAGTGGCTGGTGGAGGATGATGATGGGGAAAAGAAAGGAAAAGGTCCTTAAACCAACCATACCCTAGGCATAGGCAACATGACTTGGACATTTTGATTCAAAAACCAAATCCTTCCCATCCTCCACCACCACCTTCTCCCTCCCCAAAAGAAAACATATTCTCATTAAGCTGTTCTTCTTTGTTTTCCTTAAAATTTCTAGCTATTAGAGTGAGGAAAAGGAATATCTTTAGACTATTCCCATTAGAATGCATCTATGTTGCCTGGGAAGAGAGAGAAGTCCCAGAGGGAATTGGTTGCAATCTCCTTCAATATATTAGCAGGAGGTTATATTAATTTTAGCTAGATTTTACCTGGTTAAGATACAAGAGCCTAGTTTTAAAGGGGGTGAGATGTAGGAGAGGTAAATTTCTATGGGGGAAAACATGGAAGTAATAAGCCCAGGAAAAGAAGTGAGATACTTACTGATGAGGATATATCTGACTGGGTACCACAGAGGGAACTCATCTTACATTATATAAAAGAGCAGGGCAAAAGTTGATATTGAGGGGTGGGGAGAGGTTTCTATCATCCCCTACCCTCTTTATCCTTGGTTTTTCTCTCCTATACCTTTTCCCAAATCCTGAAAAATTTAAAAAGAAATATTTCTGGGGGCAGAGGGAAGATGGTGGTGTAGAAGCAGGAAAGCTCCCTGCACTCCCCCCATAACCACCTCTAATACCTATTAAAAAAATCACTCTAAACAAACTTTAGGGCTACAGAACCCACAAAGTGACAGAGAGAAACAAATCTCCCACTGAAAACAGCCTGGCAGGGCGACAGGAAGGGTTCATCACAGCTTGCTGGGAGCAGAGCCCAGCCCCACAAGAGCCCACAGCTAGAGGGACATCAGGAGAGTAGATCACCAGCAGCTGTGGTGGTTTCCAGAATTATCAACCCATAGATGCCAAAGACAAAGTGAGATGTCAGTGCAGACTTTGGGAACACGGAGTCTGGGAGTGCAGTCTGGCCTCTGCCCCAGAAGGAGAAGAGGCTGAGGCATGGTGGCCACAGCTGCATAGCTGCTTCAGAGATCCTGGCCTGCAAATTGTAGGGGAACCAAGCAACCATTCTGAGGAGTAATTGCTCTTGATTTAACCTGCTTGGATCTGGATTGCTGTCTATGGTGGAGGTCCTGGGGTGTGTGACCAGTCAGCCAAAGCATGTGAAAGCTTCAGAGAGGGCAGCCAACTAATAGCTCCAAAAGCTGCAAAAACCCCAGCAATTTGGGACAAAGCTCTCCTCTCTGGAAGCAGAGTTCTACATGGCAAAAAGCTCAAAAGTCAAGTAATTGAGTGGCAACATGAGCAAGCAAAGGAAGCAAAGCAAGCACAGCGATCCGATATTGGATTCCTTTTTTGGAGACAAAAAGGATCAAAGCATGGAATGGCAGGAATACAATGAAGCCAGAACCCCTGCACCAAAAGCTTCCAAGAAAAATATGAACTGGTTACAGGCTATAGAGGAGCTTAAGAAGGATTTTGAAAACCAAATAAGAGAAGTGGAGGAAAAATTGGGAAGAGAAATGAGAATGATGTAAGAAAATCATGAAAAGAGTGTAAACAACCTGACTGAAGAAAATTAACACCCTAAAAAGCAGATTAACTCAAATGGCAAAAGAGGTTCAAAAAGCCAATAAGGAGAAGAATACCTTAAAAAGCCGAATTTGCCTGATGGAAAAAGAATCTCAAAAGCTCAATGAAGAGAATAAGTCCTTCAAAATTAGATTGGAGCAAATGGAAGCTAGTGACTTTATGAGAAATCAAGATACCATTAAACATATCCAAATAAATGAAAAAATAGAAGGCAATGTGAAATATCTCATTGGAAAAACCACTGACCTGGAAAATAGATCCAGGAGAGATAATTTTAAAATCATTGGACTACCTGAAAGCCATGATCAAAAAAAGAACCTAGAAATCATCCTTCAAGAAATTCTCAAGGAAAATTGCCCTGATGTTTTAGAACCAGAAGGCAAAATAGAGGTTGAAAGAATCCACCAATCACCTCTTGAAAAAGATCCCCAAAAGAAAACTTCTAAAAATATTACAGCCAGGTTCTAGAGTTCCCAGATCAAGGAGAAAATATTACAAGCAGCCAGGAAGAAACAATTTGAATACTGTAGAAACACAATCAGGATAACAGAGGGCCTGGCAGCTTCTACACTGAGGGATAGAAGGGCCTGGGATATGATATTCTGGAGGTCAAAGGAGCTGGGATTAAAACCAAGAATCACCTACTGAGCAAAACTGAGTATAATGTTTCAGGGGAAAATATGTCTATTCAATGAAATAAAGGACTTTCAAGCTTTCTTGATGAAAAAACCAGAGTTGAATAGAAAATCTGACATTCAAATACAGGAATCATGAGAAGGTAAACAGGGGAAAGAAATCATAAGGAACTTATTAAAGTTATACTATTTACATTCCTACATGGAAAATGATAATTTTAACTTATGAAACTTTTCTCAGTATGAAAATGGTTGAATGGGATACAAATGTGTGTGTATACATATATATATATGTACATATATATGTATACATACATATATGTCTATATAGGAGGGTATGTGGGCATATGAATACATATGTGAGGGTGTATATATATATGTGTGTGTATAGGTATACATAGACAGAGGACACAGGACCAATTGAGTAAGAAGGGATGATACTTAAAAGGTGAGATTGAGAGGTGAGAGAGGAATATAATGAGAGGAGATGGGGAGAGACAGAATGGGGGTAAATTATCTCATAGAAAAAGGTAAGGAAAAACTGTTACAATGGAGGGGAAGAACAGGAAGGCAAAAGGGAATTGGACAACCTTACTCTCATTGAATTTATCTTAGGGAGGGAATGACATACACACTATACAGGGTATCTCACCCAACGGGAGAGTAGGAGGGAAGGGGATGACAGGGGGGATGATGAAGGGGAGGGCAGGTTGGGGGGGAGGGAAGTTAGAAGCACACACTTTTGAAAAGGGACAGGGTCAAAGTAGAGAATAGAACAAGTGTGGGGGGGGATAGGATGGAGGGAAATATAGTCAGTCTTTCACAACATATCTACTATGGAAATGTTTTGCATAGCTACACACATACAACCTATATTGAATTGCCTATCTTCCCAGTAAGGGTGGGTGATGAGGAAGGAAGAGAAAGAATCTGGAATTCAAAGTTTTAAAATCAAATGTTTAAAAAAATTATATATATATATATATATATATATATTTTTTTTTTTACATGCAACTGGGAAATAAGATATATAGACACTGGGGTATAGAGATTCATCTTGCCCTACTAGAAAGTCAAAGAGGGGATGGGGGAGGATATAGGAGAGAGCAGACTGGGGGAGGGGGTATATAGTAGGATCACTGTTTTGGGGTAGTGGGTAGGGGAAAGACAGGGAGAAATTTTGAAACTCAAAATCTTGTGGAAATGAATGATGTAAACTAAAAATAAACATAAAATTTCATTTAAAAAAGAAATATTTCTACTTTGGAAGAATTTTTTAAAAGATATGGATATGGATATGTACATGTGGTACCTCCTCTGGGGTCACTCACCCAACTCTCTCTGGAAGTTTGGTCCCCAGAGGGATGAATTCTATTCTTCTCCTTGGGTCTACAGAGGTAACCCTGATGGGTTATAGCTTCTAACACTGCCCTCCTGAACCTCCATTCAGTATATCCCCTTTGGGCCCTCATTGGTCAGTTCTTCCAATGCATGTATATGTGTATTCAATTTAAAGGGGGAGAGTGTGTATATGTACATGTATGTATGTGTGTGTATATATATATTTGTCACCAACAATTACTGTTGACCATGATACTCAGAGGGCAGGATATCTCTCTCCCACCTTGATTAGTAACACTAATCCCCTTAGTTTAAAGGTTTAGGGTATTAGGTTTATCCAAACTCTTGACAATGCTTCTATTTACTGGGAGGAGTGTGGGAAGGGAGAAAACCATCCATCTTCCTGTCCCTCCTACTTTTTGATGGAGTTTGCTTACAACAGTGGGGTATAACTGTGTATAGTTCTTTAATTATAAAAATTAAGAAGGAATAAAAATCCAATACATTAAATACTCAGTGTGGACTGGAAGCCTATGCCCTTTTCTCAGAGAGGCAGTCCAGATTTTTTTTCTCTAGAGAAGCCAAAACTCTGAATCTCAAAGCAACACTGTTCAGGAGCTCAAAGTCAGACCTTTCCTTGTCTGTAGTCAGAGCTCAGTCTCTCCTCCAGCTTATCCCTTAAGAAGCAAGCAGGTCTCGAGCCCAGGCTTATTTCACTCACTGTGAAAGCCTGCAGAGGATCAATGTCTTTTGAGGTAACTAAGGGATTCACCTTGCCTTGGCTGCTCTCTCCTCTTGCCTTCACAGCGGTAGTCTGGATTGCCTGCTGATTCCTCTTCCAAGTGACCCTAATTCCACACTGCCAGCAGCTACTAATTGTTCTGTAGTGGCTAAGCCTGAGCCTGCTCATGTCCAAAGGACATAACCTTGCTATTAGAACGTCTCATCAACTGAAAGTAGCTTCAAAGACGAAATCAGGCAGCTTCTACACCAATGGAATCTTGTCCCTCCTTCTCTTCTCTTTGAAAAGTTCACAAGACACAGGTTTGAAACCTCAGTGTTTCTTCCCACTCTACTTCCTACTCTCATTAGCATCACATAGTCAATCTGTGACCAAATCTTATCACTTCTTTCCTCCCAACATCTCCTATATGTCTCCTTCTCTTCCATTCAGTCACCTGATTTCAGACTCTCATCAATCAGTCAGTCAATAAACATTTTTAAAGTACTTGCTATGTACCAGGTTCTGTGCTAAGTGCTGGAGATAGAAAAAGAGGTAAATGACAGTCCCTGTCCTCAAGGAATTCATAATCTAATGGTGGACACAATAAGCAAGCAAATTTGTACAAACAAGCTACATACAGGAAAAATGGGAAATAATTAAGAGAGAGAAGGCAGCTAAGAGGGGTTGGGAAATGGCTTCCTCTAGAAGATGGGAAGTCAAGGAATCCAGTAAGTAGAGATAAGGTGTTTGTACACACTCTATATATATCCTTTCTCCTCCTCTATCCCACCCTTTTCTTTGCCTGCTTACAGGGCTTTGGGTACCTTCACATACCATTGGGATTGGTAAAGATGAGGAAATGGGGCAGAGAGAGTAATAAATTATAATAGTAACTTACATTTATATAGCACCTAATATGGACTGGCTCTGATACTTACTGGGAAACAGTGAGAAAGTCATTTAATTTCTCTAAGCCTCAGTTTCCTCATCTGTGAAATGGAGATAAGAATACTTTCCTCACTTAGTCATTGTGAAGAACATAAGCTACAAGGCAACATAAAAATGTGAGTATTGTTAATTTTTCTGTGGTCTGTCTTAGGAGAGAGGAAAGGAAAGGGAAAGAGATGTTTAAAAAGGAAGCCTCTAGGGTTCCTTCTAGTACTAAACTTCTATGATTCTGAGGTAAAAAGCAGCTAGAAGACGCAGTGGATAGAGTGCCAGCCCTAGGGTCAGGAGGACTCACCTTCCTGAGTTCAAATCTGGCCTCAGACACTTACTAGCTTCATGACTCTGAGCAACTCACTTCACCCTGTTTGCCTTGGTTTCCTCATCTGTAAAATGGGCTGGAGAAGGAAATGACAAACTTTTTTTTGCCAAGAAAACCCCAAATGAGGTCATGAAGAGGTTGGCACAACTAAAACCACAGAACATCAACAAAATGAGGCAAAGGGTAGAGTAGAACACATAGTATAGAAGGGAGGGACAAGATTCCATTGGTGTAGAAGCTGTCTGATTTGGACCTTGAAGCTAGTTTCAGTTGATGAGACTTTAATAGCAAGGTCCTTTGGGCATGAGCAGGCTCAGGGCTAGTGGTCAATGAAGTAAGGAGTGAGAGGCTTAGCCATTACTGAACAAGCAAGAAGCAGATAGGTAGGTATGGAAAAGACTGAGGAGAGGAAGGAACAAGAGAACAAGAAAGAAGTAAGTGAAAGGTCACCAAATTAAATTTAGTTTTGCATTGTATGCCTCCAACAAATTAATATATTGAATATAAATATTTATGAAGTCCACCTCACAGAAGGCTTTCATTATGTAACAGGGTATGCCCAGAACTACCCAGCCAACCACACTGTTTAACTAGAAGCTTGGGTAATTTGGAGATGACAAACTCCCTTAGGGCTCTGGACAGACATGAGTGGCAGAGTACTGAAAAGACTCAGCAGCTTTGGGGTTGAGTGCTGATGAGTCAGTAGATCTTGAAAAAGAGAGTGATTGTCCATTTCTCCTGTTTCTTCAATACTACACATGGCATCATGTGACTTTGGGACTTCCTATGAGGTAGAAGGTGGGAATGTGGCCTTCTCCACCACAATAGCATGTCTTTTGCTTTCAGGTGGCATCTGGGGACTAGGGAAGAAGGAATTCATCTTAATAAGTGAAAAATGTTCTGTTTTGAGATCTGTTTTTTTTTTATCTGATCCTAGGTGACTAAACTTTGCTATCAAGTAGAAACAACCTTGTAAACTAGAAAGGTCTAGAGATCCAAGGTTCTCAGATTATGGAAGCTGAACTTTGGAAGGAGTTCCCCAGTGGTCTTTGAAAAAATAGCTACCAAGTATAAGCCTAATCCCTGACGTGGCTTGCCTGAAGACATCTACCTTAAGGAGGACTGTGCATAGCCAAGGTGAAATGTAAAATACTTATTCAACAATCCCAGCTTTATATTTTGATGATTTTAAGTCTCAATTTCCTAGAATATTCTAACCATAGTTATTACTGCTACGGTTTTAAATCTTCCCACTAATTACTATTCATGAAAATCTTCTGTGTTAAGTATTTCTTTCATGTGTAGGAAATAAATACTTGTTCCACACCTGGTATAAATTGAACATTGAGTACCTTTCTACTCCCTTCCCCTTTTGGGGAGATGCTGGACATGAATCAAACCTAATCTTTAAGTAATTCCTCCTCCAGGATGGGGCATAAGGATCTAAATAATGCTAGAAAGAGGATCTAACTTTTTCTTTAGGTGGTCATGCTCCTTAGAATTGAAACCTATCCAACTGGGTGCATAGGTCCAGAGCTTAAGAAGAGTCTCTTAGTGCAGATGGAGTGATCATAGTACCCCAGGCCTTTGGGCCCAGGGATGGTTACAATTATTGGACTTTCAAGAGTAGGGGGAATGCCAACATACTAGAGGGAAACAGGGAGTTGGGTAACACCCTAGATGAGAAAAATGATTATTTCTCTCTTATATTAATAACCAATTAATATGGGGGGGAGGCAGGTTGGTTTTTTTTTTCCTTTCTCTTTCCTCATTCAAAGTCCAGTCTTTCATGGAGATATCTAACCTTGCCCAAAAATTTACCTGACCTTGACTATCTTAGGTAGTCAACTAGGTAGAATTCTAAGCCTACCCAACTAGAAAACCTTACAAAGAGAATCTAATCTAGGTGAATTCCAGCCCATCAAATTCTACTCCAAGTTTGGGAGTGTGGGGTGGGAAGGGAGGTTTGGATCCTTTTGTCTAGATTACCCAAGGTTGGGGGTAGTCTGGGTAGAAAGGAGTAAGAGTGACAAAATCAAAGTCAGTCCCCTAACTCCTCATTAGAATAGGTCCATCTCTTATTATAATATTCATTCACGGATTAATTGTTAATAAGAGCTGATTTCTGCCTATCAGAAATACTCACCCTTCCAAGGGTATATATCCATCAAGAAGCCTCCATGAGGGGTCTTTGGTTTACTAGAGAAATCTAAATGACTATCCTTTTATTAATTATTCACTAGCCATAATTCATAAAATTATTATTAATTACCCAGAAATTGTCTTTTCAACTTTTCATTCATCATATGAATAAATCACCATTTTGTTTAAGTTACTAGAGTATGGATGAAGAATGGGATGCTTGGTATAGTAGAGGAGTCTTTTGATAATTTTTTGGAGAAAACTGGGTGAGTTACCAAGGGAGTTTGTCAATCAATGCAAACACTGTAGGAAGTGATCTTTTTCTAACAGGAAACACCAAAAAATCTCTAGAACTCTGACTGTGAGTTGCAGATAAGAAAGGATGTCCTTAAGGGTCATCTTCTAAGTGCATCTAACAATACCTGCCAAGTCAGTAACACCATTTATTGTCTTTCAGGGAAGAATAAGAAAGGCTCAGGAAACACTGCTCCATGACCTAAATTAGAATGTGGCCACAGACCCAAACTTCTCCATCCCCTCTTCCCTCCCCAAGGGCTCAAGGAAACCTAGAGTGAATTTGAGAGAAAAAGGTAGGGGGAGGTGGAAAGAGTAAGGGTAATCAGGTGAAAAGGTGATTGCACCTGCTTTTTAATCAGGACTTTCCTTACTACCCCCATATCCCACCTTCATATATATATATATATATGTGTGTGTGTGTGTGTGTGTGTGTGTGTGTGTATGTATATGTATATATATATATATATGCATAGCCTCTTTTTCGTCCAAATTATCAGCACCACAGAACAGTGCTGACCCTTATGTTTTCCTGAAATCAAGACATGAATAAAGTTACTGGTACAGAGGAGGTAATCAAAACACCTGGAATGGGGAACTGCAAAGAGGGCCCAGTCCTTGCTAGTTCTACCTGGTATTAACCCACATGCAGGCTTTGTGGACTTGCTTCCAGGGATCAATCAATCAACAAACATTTATTGAGTGCCTACTAAGTGCCAGGCACTGTGCTAAGTGCTAGGGCTGCAAAAAGAGGCAAAAGACAGTCCCTGCCCTCAAGGAGCTTATAATCTAATAGGGGAGACAACATGTAAACAAATATGGGCATGTATGACAAATAGGAAATGATTAAAAGAGAGAAGGCACTGGAATTAATAGTAGTTGGGGAATGCTTCCCAAAGAAGGTGGGATTTAAATTGGAACTTAAAGCCAGGGAAGTCAGTAGGCAGAGCAGAGCAGAGGAAGGAGAGTGTTTCAGGAATGGTGGGCAGCCAGAGAAAATGCTGGAAGCAGAGAGACAGAGTGTCTTGTTTGTGGAACTTTCAGGAGGCTTGGGTCACTGGATCAAAGAGTGTGTGCTGGGGAGTAAGGTGTAAGATGAGTAGGAAGGTCTAGCGGAGATGCCCTGCCCCCAATTCAGAGCATGTGCAGGTGTCCTTACTGCTTCCTGTTGGCTTACTGAACAGTGACAAAAAGACTTTTAATTGGCTAAGTTCGAAGGGGATGTGCACACAAAGATCTTGAACAAAGGAAAGTTTTCTCTCTTCCCCAGGTGATTTTCAAGTGAGGAGAAAGAGTTACTATAAGCAGAAGAGATAGCAGTGGCAGCTGTTTTATCTCCCTGGGAAGTGAATGCATGGCGCTGCTCTTTCCGTCTCTTTTCAAAGCTACCTTTATTCCTTTCTCCAGAATACACAAAGCTTAACTCTCTCCCAGGATTTTACAAGACTTCTGGATGGTTTAAAATGACCTCTCTCCTTTGCAAGCTTTGATTCAAGTGGTTGCTTTATGACTGCCAAGGTTGCTATGTCATGGATCAGATTATCAATCAATCAATTCAAGTGGTTGCTTTATGACTGCCAAGGTTGCTATGTCATGGATCAGATTATCAATCAATCAACAGATATTTATTGAGCACCTACTATGTGCCAGGCAATATGCTAGGAACAGGGAGTGAAGTAATCCCTACCTGCAATGACTTTTTAATCACCCAAAGGGCAGAAGAGGTCATAGAATCTATATCAGAGTTTGCCAATAGTCATATCAGTTGAACCCAGGGAACAGCTATCCCCAAGAAGCAACCTGCTTGACCCAGACCATAAAAGAATTGTCCCAGCAGTTGATGCCATCTTCTTCAAGAAAGGGAGTGACTCATCCATAAGTTAAACAATCAATAGATGTAAACATAATGGGGGGGAATGTTGGTAATTTGGAGTCTGTTCTCTCCAGGAACCAAGTAGTATGCTTCAAGGAAAATGTGCCCTGGTTCAAAAGATTCTTTTAAACTTCTGTTATGCTTTACCTTCTCAGTATACCTCCCTTTGCAAAAAATAATTAATGTTAAGTAGTTCATAGATGTTGAGAATTCAGTGGGTTAACGGATATTTCAAGGATGTGAAATGGTGATGATATTGTGGAAAACTGGATGGGAGGACTGTGAGTGATTGTAGAAATCCTCACAACCCTTCAAATGTCAACTTCAGGTGTCAAAATGGTGCCAACAGCTGGGAAAATTCTGAGTTATTCCTAGAACCCTGAAGGGAGATGGTGCTATCCAAGTTCTGGGGAACCTATACATTGTTTGAACAGGTTGGGAGAGAGTGAATTTAGAGCTGTGTTACATACCTAGCTTTGAATCATCTTCAAATATTATAGTATGGGATAGACTGTTACACTTGGAGTCAGCAAGATCTGAATCTAAATTCTGCTTCTGAAGCTTATGAGCTGTTTGACCATGGGAATACCATTTAACCTCCCTGAGTCTCAGTTTCTTCATCTACAAAAGGATATCATAATACCTGGAGGACCTACCTCAGAGGAGTACTCAGAAAACTTCTCAGAGCCTCAGTCTCCTGATCTGTGACTAGGGGGTGCAGCAGAGAGAGCACTGGTAGAAACAGAAGACTCATCTTCATGAGTTCAAATCTGGCCTCAGACACTTACTAGATTGTGATGTTAGGTAAATCACTTAACCCTGTTGCCTCAGTTTCCTCATCTGTAAAATGAGTTAGAGAAGAAAATGGAAAACCCCTTCAGTATCTTTGCCAAGAAAACCCTAAATGGGGTCATGAAGAGTCAGACATGTGGGAGTAGAAACAGGTCCTCTTCGTGGCTCCACCTTCCACCTTCCCCAATTCATGTAAAAGGGACTCTGAACAAACTTTGGAGCTACAGAACCCACAAAATGACACAGAGAAGCTAACCTCCCGCTGAGGACAGCTCGGCAGGCCGGCAGCAAGTGGCCAGCTCAGCACTCTAGCAGCTGAACCCAGGCTGTGAGCCGGAGGTTTTAGCCACAGGGAGGGCCTGACCAGCCACTGGCTGAAGAGACTCCAGATCACCAGCAGCTGTGGCTGTTTCCAGATTTATCAACACATAGATGCTAAGGACAAAGTGAGAGGTCAGTTCAGTCTGGACTTTGGGACCAGTAGTTGGGAGAGCATTGGCTTGTGCCCCCAGGGCAAGAAGCTGCTGAGGAGCCACGGCTGTGCAGCCAGCACCACATTGCAGCTTCAGCTCCTGGCCTGCAGACTGTAGGGGGACCAAGCACCAATCTGAGGGGTAATCGCTCTTGCTTTAACCTGCTTGGATCTGGATTTCAGTCTAGGGTGGAGGTCCTGGGGTGCGTGACCAGCTTGTCAGAGCGTGTAGAGGCTTCATAGATGGCACCCAACTAATACCTCTGGAAGCTGAGAAAACCCCAGCATTTGGGAAGGGGGCTCCCCTGTCTGGTGGCAGAGTCCTACTGTGGCAAAAAGCCCAGGGGTCAAGTGACTGAGGGGTGACATGACCAGGCAAAGGAAACAAAACAAACAGAAAAAATACATTAGACTCCTATTTTGGGGACAAAAAGGATCAAAGCATGGAACAGAAGGAAGACAGTGAAGTCAGAACTCCTGCACCAAAAGCTTCAAAGGAAAATACGAGCTGGTTACAGGCCATAGAGGAACTTAAGAAGCAGATAAGAGAAGTGGAGGAAAAATTGGGAAGAGAAATGAGAACGATGCAAGAATATTATGAAATAAGAGTCAACAGCTGACTGAGGAAAATCACACCTTAAAAAAACAGACTAACTCAAATGGCAAAAGAGGCTCAAAAAGGCAACGAGGAGATGAATGCCTTAAAAAGCCAAATTTGCCAGATGGAAAAAGAATCTCAAAAGCTCAATGAGGAGAATCATTCCCTCAGATTTAGAATGAAGCAAAGGGAAGCTAGTGACTTTATGAGAAATCAAGATGATGTTAAACAGATCCAAACAAATAAAAGAATAGAAGGCAATGTGAAATATCTCATGGGAAAAACCACTGACCTGGAAAATAGATCCAGGAGAGATAATTTAAAAATTATTGGACTACCTGAAAGCCATGATCAAAGAAAGAACCTAGAAATCATCCTCCAAGAAATTCTCAAGGAAAATTGTCCTGATGTTTTAGAACCAGAAGGCAAAATAGAGGTTGAAAGAATCCACCAATTACCTCCAGAAAAAGATCACAAAAAGAAAACTCCTAGGAATATTATAGCCAGATTCTGGAATTCCCAGATCAAGGAGAGAATATTACAAGCAGCCAGGAAGAAACGATTTGAATATTGCGGAAACACAATCAGGATAAAACAGGATCTGGCAGCTTCTACACTGAGGGATAGAAGGGCCTGGGATATGATATTCCAGAGGGCAAAGGAGCTGGGATTAAAACCAAGAATCACCTACCCAGCAAAACTGAGTATCATGTTTCAGGGGAAAATGTGATCATTCAGTGGAATAGAGGATTTTCAAGCATTCTTCATGAAAAAAACAGAGTTGAATAGAAAATTTGACATTCAGATACAAGAAGCAAGAGAAGCTTGAGAAGGTAAACAGGGAAAAGAAATCATAAGCCACTTATCAAAGTTGAACTATTAACATTCCTACATGGAAAAACAATAAGTGTAACTGATGAAACTTTTCTCAGTCTGAAAATAGTTAAAGGGAATAGAAATATGTATATATATGAGGGTATATGGGCATATGAATACGTAAGTGAATGTGTGTATATATGTTTATAGGTATACATAGATAGAGGGCACAGGACCAATTTAAGAGGAAGGGATGATACTTAAAAGGTGAAATTAAGAGGTGAGAGAGGAATATAATGAGAGGAGATGGAGAGAGACAGAATGGGGTAAACTATCTCATATAGAAGAGGCAAAGGAAAATGGTTATAATGGAGGGGAAGAATAGGAAGGCAAAAGGGAATGGGTCAAGCTTATTATCATTGAATTTGGCTTGGGGAGGGAATTCAATACACACTAAATAGGGCATCTCACCCTACAGGAAAGTAGGGGGGAAGGGGATGAGAGGGGGGATGATGGAAGGGAGGGTAGGCTGGGGGAGAAGGAAGTTGGAAGCACTCACTTTTGAAAAGGGACAGAATCAAAGTAGAGAATAGAACAAGTGGAAGTGGGATAGGAGGGAGAGAAATATAGTCAGTCTTTTACAATATATCTGCTATGTTAATATTTTTCACTAGCTATACATGTACAACCTATACTGAACTGCTTATCTTCCCAGTAAGGGTGGGTAACAAGGGAATAAGGGAATGAATCTGGAATTCAAAGTTTTAAAATCAAATGTTTAAAATTATATATATATGCATATATATACTATTATTAATACTATTTTACATGTAATTTGGAAATAAGATATACAGGCACTGGGGCATAGAGATCCACCATGCCCTACTGGAAAAGTCAAAGGGGGTATGGGAGAAGATATGGGAGAGAGCATATTGGAGGAGGGGATATCCTGCAGGATTGCTGTTTTGGGGTGGTGGGTAGGGGAAAAAGAGGGAGAAAATTTGTAACTCAAAATCTGGTGGAAATTAATGATGTAAACTAGAAGCAAATAAAGTATTTGAAAAAAAAAGTATAGAAAAATGCCTGTGTTTAATGGGAATGCTTCTAGTGTTTCCCTTTTGAAAACAATGCTATGTTTTGGATTCAAATGTTTGTTTTTGTCCTATTAAAATCTCCCTTTTATGGCAAAAATAAAAGAGTCAGACATGACTAAAACAACTCAACAGAATGGAGATAAAATATCTGACCTATTATAGCATCTGTCTCACAGAATTGTGATAACAGGTATGTGAAATGCTAATCAAATATTAAACCACAGTATAAATGTCAGTTGTTATTACATATGGTGTAGGGTCTTAGAGCAGGTTTTTCTGCTACTTAAGAGACTTGATTAGCAAAGTGGATGGAACCCTGAGGGAGCCATTAGATTAGGGTCAACTGTATGGATGGTTTGGAACTGTCTCAGGCTAGAACACAAAGGTAGGAACTGGTGCAGGTAGGTACTGTTGAAACATAAAAGCAGAAGGCAAGGGTCACTTGAGGTGCCAGCTTTCAACTGGCAAAAGATAGGGCCACTGTAGTCTATGCCAACTGCATCTCTTACTTTGCCAAAGTGTTCCTCTCAGCCACAATAGGGCATTGTTGAAAATGCCTGCAAAACCACAGTTGGATAGAAGAGCCTTCACCCAAACTAAACCCTACCCATAACTCTCCCCTATCCCCCGACCCCCACCATAAACTCAAAGCAGAGAAACCATGGAAACAGCAAGGAAAGGAAGGGGGAGAAGCTGGGTAATTCATTTCAAAGCTTTCAGCCTCATTTCAAAGCTACCTTTATCCCTTTCTCCAGAATATACTAAGCTTAACTCTCCCAGGATTTTACAAGACTTCTGGATGATTTAAAATGACCTCTCTCCTGTGCAAGCTTTGATTCAAGTGGTTGCTTTATGACTGACAAGGTTGCTATGTAATGGAAGACAGAGTTTAGCCTCAGTGTACTAAACAAAAGACCTACAACTCAGAGTTTATAAGTACAATCCTGAGTGAGCAAGAAATACACTTGTGGAACTCCCATCTACTACAGTGATGTGTAGATAAATATTTAACAAATATGTCTTCTGGGAGGAAATATATACATACATACACATGCATAACACACCTTTAAGTTTAATATGCATTAACATTTTCCCCATTACTTGAGTAGACTGTCAACAAAAACAACAAATCAAACCCTGATTTATAATATTTGCTGATTTCTGAGATGTAAATACTTGCACTGAAGATTTAACAATTAACTCTCTCCAGGCAATGTGAGCTGTCTCCAGCACACCCCTTCGTAATTCACATACCTGTTGTGTGAAATAGCAAGGGAATATTGGAAACAGTGTGGTTATGATGTGTGGAATGAAAAAATCCCTGAACTGGTATTCAGGAAAGCTGAGTTCTAGTCACAACCCTTCCATTTCACTAGCTATATATGAATTTGGACAAAAGACCATACCTGATGACTCAATTTCCTCGTATGTTAAATAAGAGAGCTAGACTAAATGATCCAATGGGAAGTAGTATAATACAGTAGATAGAATTCTAGCTCTAGACTCAGAGGTTCTGGGTTCACATCCTATTTAATACTTTTGAGACCTTGGAAAAGTCACTTAAAGGGAGAGGATTGGACTAGATGGCTCCCAAAGACTCTTTTTTTCTTCCAATATATCTTATTTATTTCATTAAATATTTCTTTTTTTTTTTTTTAAGCAATTGGGGTTAAGTAACTTGCTCAAGGTTACACGGCCAGTTATTTCTGGGTGTGGTGCTGAGTGTCTGAGCCCAGGATTCGATCTCTAGGTCGTCCCAACACTGGAACCGGTGCTCTTACTCACTGAGCCACCTGGCCACCCCTGAGCAATTGGGGTTAAGTAACTTGCTCAAGGTTACACGGCCAGGTGTTTCTGTGTGGGTGCTAAGTGTCTGAGCCCGGAATTCGATCTCCAGGTCTTCTCAACACTGGAGCCGGTGCTCTTACTTGCTGTGCTACCTGGCCGCCCCCATTAAATATTTCTTAATTATAAGTAAAATAATTTCACATTTGTGTTTTAAAATTTCAAGTTCCAAATTCTCTCCTTCCCTTTCTCCCCTCTCCCTTCCTTGAAAAGGCAAGCAATTTGATATAGATTATACTCAAATGGTGTCATAAATAGTTGGATGTGACTGAAATGACTCAACAATAACAACATATGTGAAGTCACTCAAAACACATTTCCATATTATCCATGTTGCAAAAAAACCAGACACCCCCCCCCAAGAAAAAAAAACAAGAAAAATAAAGTTTAAAAAAATTCCTTGATCTGCATTCAGACTCCACCTGCGGGAGCATTTTTCATTATGAGTCTTTCAGAACTGTCTTAGATCACTGTATTGATCAGAATAACTAAGTCATTCATAGTTGATACAATATTGCTGTTACTATGTGCAATGTTCTCCTCAATCCACTCATTTCACTTTGCATCAGTTCATGTAAGTCTTTTTGGGGTTTTCTGAAATCATTCTGCTCATCATTTCTTATAGCACAATAATATTCCATTACAATCACATACCATAACTTATTCAGCCATTCCCCAATTGATGGGTATCTTCTCAATTTCCAATTCTTTACCACCACAAAAAGAGCTGCTATAAATATTTTTGTACATATAGGTCTTTTTCTTTTTCTTTGATCTCTCTAGGACACAGACCTAGTGGCAATATATCTGGGTCAAAGGGTATGTACAGTTTTATAGCCCTTTGGGCATAGTTCCAAATTGCTCTCCTGAATAGTTGGATTAGTATCAACTCCAGCAACAGTGCTTTAGTGTCTATTTTTCCCCACCCCTACCAACATTTGTTATTTTCCTTTTTCTGTCTTATTAGCCAATCTGATAGCCATAAGTTGATACCTTAGAGTTACTTTAATTTGCATTTTTCTAATCAAAAGTGATTTAGAGCATTTTTTCATATGACTATAGATAGCTTTGATTTCATCTGAAAACTGCCTGTTCATATCCTTTGGACACATTTACCAATATATCAATCAGGGAATAACTCATATTTTTATAAATATGACTCAGTTCTCTATAAATTTGAGAAATTTCTTTATCAGAGAAACTTGCTGTAAACATTTCCCCAGTTTTCTGCTTTCCTGCTGATCTTGGCTGCATTGGTTTTGTTTGTGCAACACTTTTTAAATTTAATTTAATCACAATTATTCATTTTAAATCCCATAATACCCTCTATCTCTTATTCGGATCATAAATTCTTCCCTTATCCACAGAACTGACATGTACATTTTTCCATGCTCTCCTAATTTGCTTATATTATCATCCTTTATGTCCCAATCATGTATCCATTGTGATTTTTTCTTGGGATACAGCATGAGATGCTGGTCTAAATCTAGTTTCTGTCAAATTGCTTTCCAGTTTTCCCAGCAATTTTTGTCAAATAGTGAGTTCTTGTCCCAAAAGCTTGGATCTTTGAGTTCATCAGTAAACAATAGAAGACCACATAGTTAAACCCAGAATTTCCTCCTTTCTCAAGTTCTAATGGGTAATAAACCCAACCAATTCTCACACAAGCAGAAGTGTCCTGCTTTTATTCCAATCAACTCCCAGAACAACTGTGAGATGTTTCTGTCTTTGGTTAGCTCTCAAGTTCTAGATGGCAACAATCTCAGCTAACTCTACACAGCAAAGGGATCATGCTTTTCTTCGATCAGTTTCCAGAAGCTACAGAGATTTCCTCCAATAAGCTCCCAGCAGCTGCAGATCCTGTTGGGCTTCAGTCCACTCTCAGCTGATTTAGCAGGAAAACAGCTGTTCTTCTGATTCTCCCTTGCACTGTTTTTCCAAGTAGCAAGGGGTGGTCTCACTGCCCATTTCTCTGGTTTCTCTAATGCCTCAAATCAGGACCTCTATCAGGTTGAACTCAGGTTGAAAAACCCCAAGTCCACACAGTTCAGTCAGATGTAATACAAACAATATGCAATTTCCACATCATTCCTAAATAGCTTTGTGATTTATAGTTTCTAAATCCTAAAAAAAAAATGTCATGTATAAATGAACTGACGGACATTAACATCTTAAAGCTAAGTGGTGCAGTGAAGAGAGCACCAGACTTGGAGTCTGTGCTGCAAATCCGGCTCCTAATGCTTTACCAGCTGTGTGACTGGAGGCAAGTCACTTAACCTTTCTCAGCCTTAGTTTCTACCTCTCCAAAATGGAGATAACAATAGCATTTCATGGGGTTGTTGTGAGAATCAAATGAGATAATACATGTAAAGCATTTCAAAATCTTTAGAGTACATACTTTAATGTACACAGCCATCCCTACTTTCAGTAGGTTCTTGTGACTTTAAGTTGTTTTCAAACAGGTCCTCTCAGTACCTTTTTATGAGGGGCAACTTTCAGTCCCTCAGAACTTTCAAGATGTTTTTCTCATATAACTGACCCTTCTCTTTATATTTTTATATTTTATATATTTCTTTATATTTTGGCAAATATAATGTCCATATACAAAGGATGA
Organism: Petaurus breviceps papuanus; assembly: GCF_028583685.1. NCBI lineage: Eukaryota > Metazoa > Chordata > Mammalia > Diprotodontia > Petauridae > Petaurus > Petaurus breviceps. The sequence goes on from NW_027187299.1 coordinate 6,408,824, forward strand.
AGTATCTTTTACAATACTGCCTTCCTCTCTGTACTAAAACTGTCTTCAAGATTCTGGTTCCTATGCCCAAATTGTTCAAAATTGTGCATGCCCTTTAAGTCAATAATACCACTACTAGGTCTGTATCCAAAAGAGACTGAAGAAAATGGAAGAGGACATATATACACAAAAATATTTATGGCAGCTTTTTTGTGGTGGCAAAGAATTGGAAACTGAGGGGATGCCCATCAATTGGAGAATGACTGAACAAGTGGTATATAATTGCGAATGAATGCTATTGAGCTATAAGAAGTGATGAGTAGAATGCTTTCAGAAAAAACCTGGGAAGACTTACATGAACTGATGCCAAGTAAAATGAGCAGAACCAGGAGAACATAGTACACAGGATCAGCGATATTGTTTGATAATCAATTATTCTTATCAACACAATGATCCAAGACAATTCTGAGGGACTTATGATAAAAAAAATAATACTATCTACTCCAAAGAAAGAACTTATGCAGCTTAAATACAAATTTAAGAATACTATTTTTACTTTATTCTTCTTGTTTTTTGTCTGCATTTTCTTTTGCCACATGGCTAATATGAAGTTGTTTTGCATGACTACACATGTCTAATCTATATCAAATTGCTTTTCTTTTCAAGAAGAGAAGAGTGAAGGGGGGAAGAATTTGGAATTCAAAATTTTTTTAAATGTTTAAAGGTTTTCATTTATATATAATTGAGAAAATTAAGATAAAAAGTAAATGAATAAAAAAAGACTAGTTTCCCCTCCCCCAATTCTAATGTTTGAGGGTTGAATGAGTTCATGTTTACCACCTCCAGTCTACCAACACTGGCATCAACCAAAAGCTGGTATTTGTTAGATGATATCATCTCCTAGAAAGGACAGAGAAAAGTAGTACATTACTGAAGCTTGCTGAAACAATAAGAGTCTTTTATTAAGGATGATTGATCACTGGTCTGCCTTCCAAGAGGAGAGAAATACAATAATTTTAATACTTAGACAGTCAGCTTCAGCAAGACATTTACCTAAAAGGGTAACAAAGGTTTCCAAATACAGTTAAGAAATTAGTGGATTTTTAGTTTGTCTTTTATTCTGGGTAACAGGAAAGAAAAAATTCTTCAATACCCTAAGCAAACAAAACATAACCTTTTTTGCTTCTGTGAGTCAATGAGATGATTCTAGTTGGGGGAGAAATGATGCTTTATGCCATAAACAAAAATAAATCTCAAAGAATTTTTTTTCTTTTGCATCAAATTTTGGTGCTTTAAAAAAATAAAACATATTTAACTTCTTTGCTGACCATTTTTAGTGTGATTGTGATGTTAAAAGCATCTGTTTACAGGAAGAGCCAGCCTTTGGGCCAAGAAATGAAGCAATTCTGCAAAAGAGATGAGAGACATTTGGAGATTCTTGACATAGGTTCAAGGGCAGCTAGGTGGTACAGTGGATAGAGGGACAGACCTGGAGCCAGGAAGAACTGAATTCAAATCTGGCCTCAGACATTTACTAGCTATGTGAACCTTGCCAAGTCACTTATCCCTGTTTGTCTCAGTTTATTTATCTGTAAAATAAGCTAGAGAAGGACAAACCACTCTAGTATCTTTGCAAAAAAAAAAAAAACCACAACAACCAAATTTGGGTCACAAAGAGTTGGACATAACTGAAATGTCCCAACGGCAATAACACCAACCAATATAAAAGCACTAATATCTGATGGTCAGAGCCAGAATGGAAATTCTGGGATTGTCACACTGTCCTTCAACATCACTTTCATGGGGGATATCAAGCTGAAGACCTCAAAGCCCCACAAAACTAAAAAAAATTTAACTTTAGAAGCAGCTAGGTGGCACAGTGAATAGAGCACTAGCCCTGGAGTCAGGAGGACCTGAGTTCAAATCCATCCTCAGACACTGAACACTTACTAGCCATGTGACCTTGGGCAAGTCACTTAACCCCAATTGCCTTGCCTTCCCCCCTCCAAAAAAAAAGGCAAAAAAAATTAACTTTAAATGACTGGTTTTATACTACCCTCACTCCACACACCTTTTCTCCATAACTGGCATTGGGGAAAAAGTAAGGAGTGACCAAATTCTGCTACTGATTTGGAATCATGAGAGGGGACATGGCATAGCTCTCAGGCACCAGAAATGGATCCTAAAGATGTAAAGTCAAAGTGTCAGAGAGGAGATGATGAAGGAAGCAAGATGGCCAGTATGGCAGAGTTTCTCCCCCATTTGGTGAGCCTAAGCCTGAATAAGCAATAAACCAGGCAGGGCAGCTGGGTGGCGCCATAGTGCACAGAGCACTGGACCTGCAGTTAGGAAGACTCAGCTTCCTTGGTTCAAATCTGGCCTCAGACAATTATTAGCTGTGTGACCCTGAGCAAGTCACTTAACTGCCTCAGTTTCCTCATCTGTAAAACGAACTGGAGAAAGAAATGGTGGACCACTCCAGTATCTTTGCCAAGAAAACACCAAATGGAGTCAGGAAGAGTCAGACATGACTGAAAACAACTGAACAATGACAAAAGCCAGGGTAAGAAGCAGTTGGAGGGTCTCTGCTAGCAACAGAATGCTGGATGAAAAAGCACTGGGCATGAGTTCACAGTTTAGTAGAAATGTCTTCTCCTCTCGGGAAAGCCACCCCAGAACTGCTGGTGTGGTTAGCATTACTGTCTTTGTATTTTCAGTTTCAACCCAGAGCTGACAAAAGTATTAAACCAGTCTTCCTCCAGGGAAGATTAGCAAAAACTCTGAGCATCTTAGTTAATTTGCTTCAGGGACTTAAATCCCCTTGAAAAATCTGGGTAAGGGACTCTATCCAAACAACCATGCTGGCACCCGAGTCGAACAGAATGTCTTGCAAATGATTTTCAAAGATTAGCCGCTGCTTTGCATCTATTTTTCCACATTGAACAGCAGGAACAAATACATCATAAATCAAGCCTTTCTAAATAAAGGGAAAGTCATTGTGTCAGACTCCCCACCCAGCCTCACCCAACTGACTAGGTAACCAGAGCAGGTTGCAGGTTAAGTGCTATAAACAGAAATAAACTGAAAGAATGAATTCCAGGAAACACCAACCAATTACTTCACTCATAGTTAATTAATAATCATAATTAAATACCTAGAATTCATGGCAGAGTTTATCTCTAAAATCCCAAAGCTTTTCCCAAAGATGTAACTCTGGTCTACCCTGCCTACATATACATATGTATGTTAGCTGCTTAACAGCTACAATCCCTCCCCTCCCTCCTGTAAGCTAAGGTTCAGACTAGGCAGTTTCTCTCTGGTTCTGCTCTGAGAACTCTTAAGGAGGAGAGATCAAACCTCTTCAGACAATCCCTGCAGGATTTAGATGCCCACAATACGAAGAGATTTTTCAGGGAATATGGCAAAAGGCATCTCTGGACTGAAAAGCAAAGGTAGAAATTCTTAACCTTCAGGGTCAGAATTTAAACTTGTACCACAGAGACTGAGCTATTCATGGTACATTAATATTTTTAATTAATTTAGTCTGAAAGTCAAAGCATGGATTTTTTTAAAATGTTTTTTAAGATGAGGAAAATACAAAACACAGAAAGGTCAGAGACTTGTTCAAGGTCATGCTGCAAGGTAGGAACAAAGCCAGACGGTTGGCCTGACTCCCAACCTTGGCATTCAAGTTACAAACCACGCTGGTGCAGAATGGTACCAGTCTAAACCCACAGCTGTTGCTGCTGACAAAGACTGCCATCGTTCCCATGGCAACTGAGGTAACACACTAAAAGTCAGAAAAGTTAGATGTTTAAAAATGGGTGTGCCTACTGATTTTTCAAGGACATTTCCTTGACTGGTTCTTGACATTTAAGAATCCTTAGGCCTCTTTAAAAGAATAAAATGCTTGGCTTTCACTGACAAAGTAAAGGCTCAGAAATCTTCAGGGGTTTCCTATTGCCTGTCGGATAAAATACAAACTCCTTAGTCTGCAGTTTTAAGGAATTTCACAGTCTACTCCAACCTACTTTCCTGTACTTGTTTCACATTTCTTTCCTTTCCTCTATCTACATACTTGCCAAACTGGCCCACTTGCTATTCCCAGAACTTAAAATTCTATTTCCTACTTCCATGAATCTGCAGAAACAATCCTCTGTGCCTGAAAATACATTCCCTCCTTATCTCCACCTCTCAGAATCTTTCTCTTTTTTCAAGGGTTGGTTTGAATGCCACCTTCTCAATGAAGCCCTCTCTGATTCCTGATAGTTGTTAAGAGTTTTCTCAATTCTACCTGGGTAGAAATGCAGACAAAGACTAAGTCGGATAACCAATGTCATCTGACAACTTACTACTTATGTGACCTTGAAGAGGTCCCAACCTCCCTAACTGGAAACTGGATTGGATGGCTATTAAGGTTTCATTTAGTTCTAGATCTGTGATACTTAAGATAGGGACTATTTTTTTCCATTTTGTCTTTGTATGTATGTCTTGCATACTTTATAATTAAAACTATGTTGATGGTGGGGAGGGGAGAGGTTAGAGGAGGAAGGGACACAGTTAATTTATGACAAGATCAGGAAACTGGGAAAATTCTGGAACAATATGGAACCAGAGACAGAACAGGGTCTTAAAGGAGATAAAGAATAACAGGAACCCAGTCTGCCACCATGATCAGATATCAGAAACTAAGGAAGATATTCATCCCATAAACATGTGGATTAAATTTAGGTGAAGCATTGAAATTTTCAGCACACTATGATCCCAAATATATTCTCTGAAACCCTGTTAAGGGTCAGCAAAGGGTATGCATGATGTTCTAAGGTCTGACTCTGCTTTTTTAGGATCTTGCATTGTTTCTGAGTCTCTCATTGGATGGTCAGTCTCAAAGGGCAAAGATGCCTGTGGGTCAGTGTCATCTTGGTAAGGAAGGCAAGTAGTGCTATTGTGAGTTTTTTTGAGGATGTTTAATATTCTCATTAATGACCAATTTCCCTTTGTAACCCTTTTTACTAAAGAGTTCCAATGGAATGACTGCTCTACTTTGTTGAAAATCATATTTCATGGAACCAATTAATGACATTAGATAGGTTATGCTTTGTATTAGAACAGGATGTTTCAACCATAAATACTCCTATCTGCTTATTGTTCAGAGTTTTCCCAGATATAGGGTGACTGCTACTCTACAACAAAGCAGCCCCAAGGCTCTGGTATAAAACTAGGTTATAAACAAGTTCTTAAACTTGACATCTGTGACCACATTCTGCCCATAACCCACCACTCCCACCCTGAAGCATATCATGACATAAGCCAGCACAACGGAGTTCCCAGTGATGGGGAGCCTAACTGGCCCTTTCCTACCTTCAGTGAGGAAGTTATCACAGACTCTCTATGTGAATACAGAACAAAGATGTAAATTTCTGGACTTAGCAGACTGAAGCACAGGTTACTTTCAGTGTCCAGCATTTAACACAACCCAGAGGTCCTTGTGTTATATATTTCCCTCTGTGTCAATGACTCAGGCACTTGTCCAGGGGAAATAATACTGGTTTTCTAATGTCTCTGGGAGAAGATGAAGCCTCCATTAGTTTCTTCTGAGTTATGTCTGTCTGTGAGTGGTAGGGTAGATACAGGCAGCTAGTGCTAACTAGTGAGCTTATTAGGATTAGGCACTCTCGTGTTCTGAAGCTGATGAGAACTTGCCCCAGAATAGCATGGGCAGGCTTGGGTCTGAAATGTGGTCCTGAGTCTTCCTCCCACCTCCACCCTCTGTCCTTGTACCTCTGTGCCCCACTGCCCTCCTGTGTCTAATAGCTAGTGAGAGCTCCCAAGGGAGAGGCATCCTCAGACGGTCCTTTAGTACACTGCCATCACTCTGAGAACTCAGTTGACTGCACTAAGAAAATGAGAGAGTCCCAGAAGTCATGTGGTATACATTAATTGCAAAGAAAAGGACTGACTCCTTAGATCTTATTTCTATTAAATAATAAGATATTCTTTATTATTGATAGGTCACAGTTCCACCCCCACCTTCAGCTATGGCTAGTAAGCAAAATAGGAGACAGAAATAGGAATTAAGAAGGGTGAATTCTAGGAAAAAAATATAACCAACTTATACCGAGAACTTCCTCAGGAGGCAGCTAAACCATCTCCTAATGGTGGAGATGAAAGAGATGACCATCACTTTGTGACAGCTGCACTTAAGGAATTAATGGATTGCTGCAAGGATTTGATAGACATTGTTTTATTAAGATGAGGTAAGTGAGTCCCAGATGAAATAATTCAGGCAAGTGAGCATAGGGTAAGGTTACTAAATGGCCAATCCTGGAATAGAAAGTGCTGTTGTTCTAATTCCTTAGTCCAAGACCTTGGACATTTTCATAAAAGGGAGCTTTCCACAGATATGTGTTCCTCTCCTAGACCACCCAAGAAAATGAAATTATCAACATTTCTGCAAAAAGAAAATAAGATTCCCTGGACTTTTTCAATCAGTGGGTCTGCAGCCCTTCAGTGAAGGCAATGAAATTACTCTCACCCTCTTCCTTGGTTTAATGAGAAGTAACTTTCCTCTCAGCCACCAAAGAGAAGTAAGCAAGAAGGTTGTGGATAATTCACAAATACACATGAAAATGAAAAGGCTATTGATCTCTTATGTATCTCTCTTATTTTACTTGTATGTGACCTGGCAAATATCCATGATTAGTAGACATATCAGCAACTGAACCCAAGATTGCATTTCTGTTTATTTAACTGTCCTTATTTAGTGCCTCCTAACACACATAAGGAAGACTTTTTAAAATTAGCTTTTTGAATGAAAGAATGAAGAGAAAAATAATGTATTATTTTATTGAATGTAATAAATATCATTTTGAAGTGTTATTCCTACATGAAGTTAAAAGTCAAAAGGTTTTTAAATTATTTATTGTTGAGTTGAAACCAGAAATGTAAGCACAAGTACAATTTTTAATTAGCTAGTAACTGAAGGACATTGACCTATTCACAGAATTTGACTATTTCGGATACCAACCTATAACCCAGCTAGAGCTGGAGCCAGCTAGAATCAGAGAAAGAACTGGTTATTAAATTTTCAGTTGAAGCACTGACACATTGGAAACCAACACATACTAAAAATCGGGGCTTGATTTATCATTCTGTTGATTAAAGAAAGTGATGGAAAATTTAAATGATGCAGATTAAAATTGAGCTGATTTTACACACTGCAAAATTAGGTTTCATACTGGTTTTCTACTGGGTTTCTACTGGGGCTTTACTATTTCTCAGTAATGATTCTGCTCCACAACATTCTCCTCCTCTCATCTTTTCTAAGCCTCCTTTTCTATTCTTTCCCCCAAAATCCACCTCTTTCACCACTACAGCAGATGACATAACCTCCTACTTCCTAGAGAAGGCTAATGTGAGCTTCCTCTGTTCATTGCCCTCAATGGATATTCCTCAAAACTTTTCAGCATCATTCATCATCTCTTCCTTCACTCACCTCTGGTCATAGAAAAAACAATAATGACCAGCATTAGGATGGAGCTTTAAGGTTTGCAAAATTCCTTCCCCTAGAAGCCTCACCACTTTCCAGTTCAAGTTAGCACTACTATTGCTACTGGAAAGGATGTATTGTTCTATTTTCCTATGGTTCTCTTGTCATTTGGATAATTATCCAAACCACTATACCACTCCCTGACCACACCATTGCCCTAGTTATGTTGTCTACCCCCATTAGAATATAAATGCTTTTAGAAGAGGAATTCTTTGGATTTTGTATTTGTTTCCCAGTGCTTAAAATAGTACTTGATAAATACTTTCTCTTTCTTTCATTTATTCATTCATCTGAGCCTCACAGCAACCTGGGAGGTAAATATTTTTTTAATCTATTTTATTTTATTTTCCAAAAAGCCCACTTTATCTCCCTCCCACCCATCTATTGAAAAAAGCCAGAAAAAGAGGAATCCTATTATAAACATCTAAAATTAAGCAAAACAAATTCATGTATTTGCCATTTCCAAATACACATGCACATGTCTTGTTCTGAACTCTGAGTCCACTGTTTCTCTATCAGGAGGTGTGTGACATGTTTTATCATGAGACCTCAGAAATTAGGGTTGATCATTCTGTTGATCAGAATTCTTGAATTTTTCAAAGTAATTTGTCTTTATAACATTGCTGTTACATATAGATTGCAAAGATTGTTCTCCAGGTTCTATTCACCTCATTCTGTACCAGTTTCTACAAATCTTCCCAAATTTCTAAGAGGTAGATGCTACAGGTATCATTATCCCCATTTTACATAAAAGGAAACTGAGGCTGAGTTCAGTTAGGTATCTCACAGCAATAAACATCAGAAGATGAACCCAAGTCTTCTTGATGCCAAATCCAGCACTCTATCAACTAATTTTTTTTGCCTCTTTTGACTAGATATCTCTTCCTTACTAAAACTAATCCCAATAAATGAACCCTTGATCTCTTTTCCTCCTGCCTTTTCCAGGATTACCAGACATCCTAATCTGACAGATACCAACCCCATCCTATCTGGTAAATCCCATTAGTACCAAAATTGTATTAGTGCTACCAACATGTATTCCCCACTTCCCTACTATGTCCAAGGTATACTGATATAGTCCTAGGAAATCTTAACCCCACAGGCAATATAAATTGACTTTTACAGCCTGGGATCCATGTCCTCAGAGAATTTGTAGTCACTATAAAAAAAATGAGGATTCAGCTGCTTGGTTCCCTTTCCCACAAACAGACCTAAATTGTCATCATTGTTGTTTTAAATGATCTTCTTATCAATCTCCTTTGCCAATTCTTTAACTATGCTACACCTATTAACCTTGGGTATTCCCTAAGGTTCTTTCCTGGACCCCCTTTTTCTTTTCAATCTATATTATCTCACTCGGTGATCTCATCAGTTCTCATGAGTTCAATTATCATCTCCTTGCAGATGATTCCCAGACCTATATCTCCAACCCTAGTCTGTCTAAGGTTAATGAGCTTGTAGCTCATTCATCATGAACTCCCCACTGCCTCTTGGTGATGTAGAAAGCACCACCACCCTCCCAGTCACAGAGACCAGCAACCTCCATTTCAACCTCAGCTAGTAACTTTCACTCATACCACCTGTCTAACCCATTACCAAAGTTGATCATTTCTACCTTAACATCTCTTGGGTAGATCCCCTTCTTTCCACTCATACAGCCACAACCCTAGTTCAAGCCTTTGCCACCTCTCTCTTGTACTGGACAATAGCCTCTGTTGTCTCTTTGAGTCAAGTCTCTTTCCATTCCACTCTTTCCTTTACACATTGACAAGGTGTTTTTTAAAAGCATTATGTCTGATCGTGTCACGTTCTTCCCCACTTCATTGAGCCCCAGCAACTCTATTTGTCATTTGAAGTGCTTCATAACTTGGCTCCTTCCTATAATTCCAGTCTTACACCTTACTCTTCTACCCATGCTCTAGGAGCCACATACACTTATAGTTCTCCTAACATGACTGTCCATCTCCTGTCTCATTGCCTTGGTACTATCTGTCTCCCATGCCTAGAGTACTATGGCCCCCCTTACCTCTTTCTACTAATTTCCCTAAATTCCTTCAAAACTCAGTCAAAATCCTACCTTTTTCAGTAAACCTTTCCAGGTTACACACACACCACACACACACACACACACACACACACACACACACCACAATGCCTTCCTTTTTCAGATTACTTTCATTGACTTTGTATATCTCTTGTGCATACTTAGTTATTTACATGGTGTATCCCACAATATCTCCCCCATTAGAACATGCACTCCTCGAGGGCAGGAAGTGTTTGTTTGTTTCTTGTTTTTGCCTCTCTTTGTATCTCCACTGCCTAGCACGGTGCCTGGGGTTCATAGTAAGTACTTAATAAATGGAAGCTGTCCCACAACCCGACTATGGTTACACTTAATGGCATCACCATCTAGGAATTGGTGCCCATTTAAAGAACAATTAATTCCAATATTATATAAAGTATTTGGGAAAGTAGGTAGAGAAGGAGTCCTACTAAATTTCTTTTTGACACAAATATGGTGTTGATATCTAAACCAGGAAGAACAAAAATAGAGAAAGAAAACTATAGACCAATTTCCCTAATGAATATTGATGCAAATCTGTTCAATGGGAAGGTTTGATTTTTGATTTCTAAAATCTCTTCCAAATTTGGTGGCTCTTTGAGGTCAGGAATTCTGAGACTGAAATTATTCTAGGTCAGCAGGGCTTTAGCCATTAGGAGATCTTGCTTCAGCAGCACTGCCCCACTCATCCTCCACCCTAATGTGTAAATTTTTCCTTACCCTGGAGTCATAATGCACTTATTACACTGAGTGGCACAGTGGGTAGACCTCTGGACCTCAAGTCAAGAAGGACTAAATTCAAATCTCACTTCAGACACTTAGTAGTTATGTAACCCTGGGCAGGTCACTTAACTTTTTTAGCCTTAATTTCCTTATCTGTAAAATGGGGGAAATAATAGGACTTACTTGCCAGGGTTGTTGTAAGGATTAAATATGATAATATCTGTAAAGCACTTTTCAAACTTTAAAGCACCATATAAATGCTAGTAGTTAATACCTATTATCATTTCCTTTAGGTATTATTAAAATTATTAGTACTTAGCTATTTCAGTACTCATTATAATTAGTATTATGAAAACTTGATTTTGCTGATTTCATAGAATTCTATGACTGCGAAGCTCTTTAGTGATTATCTTTTGTTTATGAGTTTCTAATTGCTTTATGTGTATGAGTTTTGCTTCCCCTATTAGATTAGAAATTCACTAAGGACAAGAATTCTTTCTCCTATTTCTCTACTGCATCTTACAGCACCCAACACTGTTGGGCACATTGCAGGTCCTCAGGTATCACCTGTGAATTCGCTGAATCCAAAAAGGTAACATTAAGAGCAGTGCCACTTGGAGGTACCTAAAATTCCATTATAAGCCATCTTTGCCAAGTATCTCTCCTAACAAGTGGCAATACGCAATGGGTAGGATATGACAGGAAATAAGAAAATAAAAGTGGGGGTCTTATATGCCAGAAATGTGAAAAACTAGGACCCCTAGATTCCAGTCCCATCCATGAGTCACTATACCAATCAATAAGTGTTTATCAAGTGTTCTTGCTTTTTTGTCCACATTATTAGGAGACATACAAGGATTATAATACATTGTGTCTATTCTTAAGGACTTAAAGACTGAAGTCAGTTGCTGTTTATAGTCCCCTTCTGACCACAGTCTCCATTGGAACCCTCTGAAACACAATGCAATATGGTGCTGGGGCATAGGCTTACAGAGGGGCAGCATGGTATAGGGACTAAAGAGTCAGCCTCCAAAGCAGTTCCACCTAGGTTCATGTCTGTCCTCTCTAATGCATGCTGGCTGTGACCTGGACAAGACAATTAACCTTTCAGTGCTGTAGGCCACTCTCTAAGACTTTCAGTTACAGAGAAGGTATTGACATGTATTGGTAGAATGATTCTTCATCAGGGAGTTCCCTATACTAATGAAATCACAGGCCCAGTCTGTATCCCTGTGGGGATGCAGCAGCTTTGTCTGAATGGAAAGAAAGGAAGAAACACACCTTTGGTTGGATCTTTCCTTTAGATCCCAATCCTCCCCCCTGGAATTAGATCACAGGTATTGAAGACATAGTTCCAGTTTTATCTCTCTAGGGGCTTAGGGTCAGAGAGGAGGTCACTGACAGGATGGTGGAATGATCTCTCAGAAGCTGAAATCTCAGACATGGCTGAACCTAGGAAGAAACAAAGGGCTTTTGTTTAAACAAGATAACCTTCCACTCTCTTTGATGCCAACCCATGTGTACAAAACAAACTTTCATTAGAAATGGGAGGTCCTTCACAGCCTGGACGGTATGGAGCAGAATGAAGTGAACAGGTTAAGATGGAGACATATTTAAAATCTTTGTCAAATGTGATGGGTATCTACATTCCCTTTCTCACTCCCCTCTGCACCCCCCACAAACCCACACATGTACATCAAGGAATGGGTGTTTGGGGTGTTCAGGGAGGCTGCTCATCTACCTTTAGCGTCTACCTTCATCCAAATCTCACTCATGGCTCCAAGGAGCTGTAGCATATGTGGCAGCTGCACCCCAGTAAAACCTGCTCTGCAGATAGACTAAACCAGGCTGAGGGCAACCAATGGGCTTCAAATCCATCAGTAAGTTGGAGGGGTGGGGTGTGTACACTGAGCCTGTGAAGACTTCTGCCAGTGGAATGGACAGTCAACAATTTGTTCCAACAACCATGAAGGGGGCTAAGGCAGGTGCTATGGGATGCTTAGAGCTTGATCAGACATCAGACATGCCAAGGTCATCTACTGCTCTAGGGTTATCGCCAGTCATTCTGACTTTTGTCTTGCCAGTGGATTTTAATGACTCTGGAAGAGAGAGATTGACAACTTTGTGAAACTCTGCCTCACTTAAATCTAATTCATTCATGAGTCAAGTCATCACCAGTCATGTTATTGGTTCTCTCTGAAAACAAAGGACAAACAACAACACCAAGGAATCCAATATCAGTCAGCCAACAGTACTTATTAAACACCTACTATTGCTAGGAACTGTATTATGTGCTGTGAATATGAAGAAAGGTAAAAAACAGTCTTTGCCTTCAAAGAGCTCCCATTCTAGTGGAGAAGATAACATGCAAACAACTATGTACAAATAAGACACAGCCAGGATACATTGGAAATAATCAACAGAGGAAAGGCATTGGTATTAAGGGTGCTAGGAAAGGCTTTTTACAGAAGGTGGGATTTTAGTTGAGGCTTGAAGGAAGTTAGGGAAGCCAAAAGGCAGAGATGAGGAATGAGAGAATTCCATGCATTAGGAACAGGTGGGCAAACTACCAAATTCTCCCCTAAGTTTGTGTGATAACATATTATAGAAAACCTACTCAAATTCTGGGATGATTCAGTAGCTCCAGAAGATTCCTGGATCAGGACTTCAGGACCACCTCATTCTACATCACTTCCACAGCTGGACTCCCTTCTCACGGACTCAGAAATCCTTGTTAAAGACTACACAAGCCCTTCCTATACATATTTCCAAATGTTCACCAATGGAAGAACCTACAGTTTCCTAAAAGTAGTGTGTAGCTAATCTAAACTTTGCCGGTTGGGATTTTAACAGAGTTCACACACAAAATGTTTTGGAGTCATTCTCTTCTTCTGATTCGTGTCTTGGATAGCCTTGTCACTACTAAAAAAAAAGCTAGTAAGCTTTTTATGGTATGATTCTTTTTTTGTTTGCTCATTTTTATAACCTACTTCCTGACTTCAGGCTTTATGTTAGGGTTGGACTCTGTTGACTTCTGGAAGGGATGTTTGGGCTAAGCTTGGGTCCTCAGATCCTGCTGTTGATGTCTTGAGGTAATAAATATTGTGCTACCCTAAATCTCAAGGACAGCTTGGTTTAGTTTTCAGCTTTCAGTGTTCCCAAAGTAATCTCATCTGGGATAAAATTTGATCACTGCCCTCCTTGTATGAGCCTGGCAAGTTCTTAATCTGGGTTTAGATATGAGAAATATATCCGATGACCTTTCTCTTGGTTGTAGTTCTAGTAGACTGCTGCTGGAATCAGGCACTATCAGTCAACTGGAAAACTCTACAAGGTCAGAATGACAACTACAGGCTCCCCTTTGGTCTTGGTTTCCTGCCCTATTATTCCTCCACAGGCTTCAGATTGGACTAGCAGCTATAACTGAGATTCTACTCCATCCCTGTGATCATAACTACATAGATACTGATTAATTTTGAACTTGATCTTTGCTCAGTAAAAAAAAAAACCAATCCTGTGAGGCAATTACTATAGGTATTATTATCCCCATTTTGCAGAAATTAACAATAACAGTCTGAGAGAGGTTAATGGACTTGCTCAGGATCTCACAGCTAGCAAATGTTGGAGGCTAGACTTGAGCCCAGGTATCTCTTAGCTCTAAGCTCTCATTCTAATACCCCATGCTACTGTCAGTAGTTAAAAGAAAGAAAAAGGCAGTATGGAGAAAGACATTATGTAAGACATATGTAAGACTGGAAAGGAGAGATGACACGTGGGCCATTTGACTTGATCATTTGCAAATGGTGAGATCAGGAAATCTTTCACAGAGGATAGATACCTGATATGAACCTTGAAGAAAGAGAAGAAATTCAACGGGGGAGAATGGTGGAGGAGGGAGAATTATTCATTCCATGCATTGATGAGTAAATGTGCTGAAACCATATAGAATGGGCTAAGAGCAAAGTTAAATGTGAGGAAATATCAAGGGGGCACGGAAGGTAAAGTAAAAATATAATTAACAGATGGCCTTTAGATAGGAAGAGAAAGACAAAATCAATGGGTATGATTTTGGTATGGTTTAAAGTTAGGCCAAAATGGGTAATGAAGACTTGCCATTGCCAAATTTGGAATTAAAAGTCTCCTAGAATGCCTACAGGAGTCTGTATGATAAAGCAGGTTTACTTTGGTTGAACACCCAAACCTTGGGACAACCCTTGATGCTCCCAGCTAGAGATAGTCTTATTAGCCCTTGCTAAATATAAAGTAGAGAATACCTTAAACGAAAGAATAATCATGGGGCACCACCCTTGGTTTCTTTTTCTCCTTGAAGCTTAGATTCAGGACCTCTACGGGTGGACAGAAATGAAGTGGGTATGGCAAGTACCTAGGAAAACCTCTGCAAAGTATTTATCAGCCTCCAAGCATAGTGACTTACATAAACGGGTCTGGAACTCACTAAAGGACTTTTTTCAAGGGCAAATCAAAGTTGCTTCTTCAGGAAACTGCCATGGCAATATTTTACATATCAGAGTAGAGAGGCTCCATAGAACATCTGGTCTGTTTCATTCTCATGTACCTTGAAGGGGCAATCCAGAACTCCTGAGATATCATCCCCAGTGCAGTGAAAGAAAGAAGACCAAGACCCCAGCTGCCAGTCACCATTCATTGTTAGAGAGCTAAAGCTTCGCCTTGTTTGCAGTAAGCCTCCGTCCTTCTAAAAATCAAAAGCCCATAATGAAAGGGCTGACCCAGTGAAGGGACACAAGGATAAAAGTAAATCTGACCTGAAAATGACCCCAAAGATTCAAGTTCAAAGAGAAGGCCAAAAAAGGAGAAAAAAAAAGAGATTCTTGATAGGCACAGGGTTCATGAATAACCTGCCAGTGTCTGGGCAGGGGAAAAAATCAAACTCTGACTTGGTAAGAAAACTGCCAAGGATCATCAAGTCAGCTTGCCTTCCAGAGGACTGACAAGAGAAGGGCTAAGGAAAGTATATGGGAAATATGTATGATGAGTGCCTACAAACACAGATCATTGTGGCAAGTACCTACTTTCCAAACTTTAAAACCCAACCAAAATATGTTCTTATTTTTACAGAAACAAAAATATCTTTAATGATGGTCACTCTTTCTTTTCCTCCAATTCATATTGACCAAAGGAATAGAAACATTTATCTATAGGAAAAATTGTAGCCGTGACTCACCAGTGAAGAGTTCCTGGGCTAGGTTGGCGAATCAGGATAATTAGTATCAGATTGGTCTTCTTCCACAAACTGCTACTTATGTGATATAATTTAAGCAACTAAAGGTCTCACAACTACATTTCTAATTCATTGTAAAGGCAAGAAATGCCAAACTCATAATCATGCTATCTTGTTTATGGTTCCTATACTTCAGGACCAACACATTTAGAAAATAAAACAGTTCATTTAAAAGATGCTATGCCTATGTGAGCCTGGAGAGAAGGAGGCACAGGAAGCTGATGCTAACTGTATTCAAGCATATGAAGATTATCCTGTAGAAGAAAGCCTTAAATTGTTCTACCTAGTCCCAAAGAGCAGAACTAAGGACAACAAATGGAAATTGCAGAGGGGAAAATTTAGGTTTGATTGTCAGGAAAGATCTCCTTAAAACTTAAGCCACCTTAATGAGGTCATAGAAGCATAGGGTTTTTTTAAAGCATTTGTTAAGAGCCTACTATGTGTCAGGCACTGTGCCAATATCTCATTTAATCCTCACAACAATCCCTGGGAAGTGAATGCTATTATTATCCCTGCTTTACAGTTGAGGAAACTAAGGAAGACTGTTTAAGTATCTTCCCCAGGATACACCAGCAGTAAGTGACAGAGCTGAGATTTGAACCCAGGTCCTTGTTCCAAGTCAAATTCTCTTTCAATAAAGCAAACAATACACATCCATTAAGTGCCTGTGGTGTACTGAGTTTGATGCTAAGTGCTGAGAATAAAAAGACAGAAATGAAATGGTCTCTACCCTTGAGGAACTGTGCCCGCACGGTGTCTGGTACACAGTAGGCTCTTAAAAATTTTTCATTTTTTAAGCTATGCTCCTATAACCTCTTGAGGCAACTCTTAAGTTTAAGGAGTTATTTTCTGACATCAAACCTAAATTTTCTTCTCTGCAATTTCCACTCATTGTTCTTAATTCTGCCCCTGGGGACCAGGTAAAACAATCTGAGGCTTTCTTATATCAGAAGAGACAAAACATGTATAAATAGGTATAAAAATATAGACATTTTGGAGTGGCTAGGTGGCACAGTGAATAGAGCACTGGCCCTGGAGCCAGGAGGACCTGAGTTCAAATCTATCAGACACTTAACACTTGCTAGCTGTGTGACCTTGGGCAAGTCACTTAACCCCAATTGCCCTACCTTCCTCCCTCCAAAAAGCAAATATATATATTGACAGAGAGAGAGAGAGAGAGAGAGAGAGAGAGAGAGAGAGAGAGATTAAATACAGGGTAGCTTTAGGAGAGAAAGTATTAGGACATTGGCAGATCAAGGACAGCTTCAAATAGGAGATGGTGCTTAAGCTGAGTCTTAAAGAAAGCCCAAGATGCCAACAGGTCAAGGCGAGGAGGGAGCAAATTCCAGGCATGGGGGCATTGTGATTAGCATTGACAGGAGAAGCAACTACAAAGACAAAATCAAACACAGACTAAAGTTATTGCTGCCATAACACATTAAATATACTTGCATTTTACTGCCTTAGTGCTTAATCGATAAAAGTATTGGTAAAGCACAACTTTATCTCAAATGACTCTGCAAGGTGAACCCTCTGCTCCAGCTAGACTGGTCTAACTCTCCCCTGTAAAGACCACATGCACCCATCTCCTTCTCCTTGCACACATCTGTTCTTTTGCTTGGAGTCAGAGATCTAATTAAGCAGTGACAAGGGCTTTGAATCAGAGCAGAGAATTTAAAGGATGTAGACTACAAATGAGGTGCTCCAGTAGCTCAGGTAGAAAAAAATAAGTAGGTTATCTTAGAAACTGTCCAATGACAAACTAGGATTAGCTACTTTTCCTCCATAACCTGCTTCCCTCTTTGCTGGATACCGATTAGCTGTTGATATGAAGAATAGCGTGAAAATGAACAATCCAGGTCAAGGAAAAGGGGATGCATAGCACGGTCTACTTTCTAGCCTCCTGGTCCTACAGTCTTCTCTCTTGAAGTTGATCTATTCCTTTCTAGTGTTGCTAAGCTTCTTTTTGCTGGCCTCTGTTGCCTGATAAATTGTTCTTCAGTCTCCTGGGGCTGCAGGCTTTATTATCTCTATTTTGAAACGTGACTGACACTAGACCAGAAAATACAACATAGGAACAGAAGGAGTGGAGCCTTAGGGTCGGCTCCCACTTTATTACATCAAGTATAGGGAAAGCCATGATTATTCCGGAGTGACATTAAGCAGCCCAGAATCCTAAGCCCTATGAAGTCATTTATATAACATCATTTAGGTGCTTTAACCAGATCATCCTTTGCTCCACCCCTCCCCACTAGTACTGAACTCATGCTATAAAGAAATGTTTATGAGAATCTGTGTGAGAGTAATGAAAACTCCAGTTCTGCATACACTCATCCAGATAGGGTGGGCAAGCACGCTGATGCAATCACCACTCACTTTTGGACTCTTGAGTGAATCTCTAAGGTCGCATCAGACAACCAAAGCACACAAGATGTTCAGCCTTGGTGTACTCTAAGAAAGATGGGGGGAAAGAGACGATGGAGTAGGCAAGGCCTGATGGAAAGCATGTGGAGAAGAGAGGGATAGACTCTGGCCATTTCAAGAATACTGTAAAGGAAAGAAGTATTTAAGAGATTAAAAGATTTAAGAAAAAAATTAGCTTACGGAAAAAAATATATAAAATTCTAAAATAGTTTAAGACTGGGGTTTGAGATTAGGTTTGAGCTTTTTTGCTATTTTTGATTACAAAATGAATTCACTACAGGGTTTCTTTTCATCACAAACACTTCCAGTATGTTTAGAAAAATGGTTAAACTCTTTAGAAATATGATTTGAGGGGGTGATAAGATGGCACAATGAATAGAGCACTGATCCTGGAGTCAGTAGGACCTGAGTTCAAATGTGGCCTCAGACACTTAACACTTACTAGCCATGTGCAGGTCACTTAACCCCAATTGCCCTGCCTTCCCCCAGGAAGAAAGGAAGGAAGGAAGGAAGGAAGGAAGGAAGGAAGGAAGGAAGGAAG
>NW_027187299.1:6427371-6509889 GCF_028583685.1 Petaurus breviceps papuanus
GAAGGAAGGAAGGAAGGAAGGAAGGAAGGAAGGAAGGAAGGAAGGAAATTTGATCTCACTCTACCACTTCAGCTTTACCTCATATAATTCCTGTCTACTGAACCCAAATGGACTACTCACCATCCACTATACATAGCCCATACTTAATCATCTTGATGCCTTTTTTTCACATTGTTTCCTACGTTTGGAATATCCTCTCCATAACCTCTCACTTCCCTACCCCTACCCCTTCACCTTCTTCATTACCTGTTGAGTTTCCATCATGCTTCAAAGCCCAAGGAAGCTTTCCCTGACCTTCTTCCTCTGTACCTCCTAACTCATCTTGTTTGTTTTTCTTTCATCTATTTATCATATGTTATGTTTTATTATAGCTATCTGTGCATGTGTCATATTCCTTTTACTACCATCAATCAATAAGCATTTATTAAGTACTTTCTATATGCCTGGTATGATGCTAAGCACTAACAATACAAAGACAAAAGTGAAACAATCTTTGTCCTAAAGGAGCTTACATTCAATCAGAGAAAACAACATGTAGACATATAAAGTAATCACAAAATATATATGTGTATCTTATATTACATTACATTATGTCATGTCATATCATACTATATTATACTATACTATATTTATTATGTTATAATTATATTAATTCTGTTAATTATACTAATTATATTATATTTCTATAGGTAATTTCAGGGGCAGGCATTAGCAGCTGGGAGGGGAGGACAAGAAATCAGAAGAAGCATCATGCAGAAGACAGCACCTGAGCTAAGCTGAGCTTTGAAGGAAGCTATAGCTTCTAAGAGGCAGAGGTGAGGAGTGAGTTCACTCCAGGCATGGGCAATGATATGGTTATAGAAGACAGATTGTCATGTGTGAGGAATAGTGAGGAGGATAGTTAGTAGATCATAGAGTATGTGAAGGGGAATGAGGTATAGTAAGGTTGGAAAAGTAATTTAGCACCAGGTGGTGAAGAGCTTTAAATGCCAAACAGAGGGGTTTGTATTTGACCTTAGGGACAATAGGAAGTTACTGAAGCATCAGGAGCAGGGGAGTGATCTGGTTAAGCCTACACTTCAGGAATATCACTGTGGCAGTTATGTGGAGGGTAGACTGGAAAGGGAGATTTGTTTCAGAGAAAATAATTAGAAGGCTGTGGCAATAGGCCAGAAGAGAGGTGATTAAGGTCTTAACTTGGGTGGTGGCCATCAGAGTAGAGAGAAAGGGGCAAATCAAATAGATATTATTGAGACAGAAACCTTGAGACTTGACAAACTGATTATATATGTGGGAAGAGGGAGTCAGGAATGACACCAAGATTGGAAACCTGGGTGACTAGAAGGATGGTGGTGCCCCCAACAGAAATAAGAAAGTTAGGAAGAAGGGTAGATCTGAAGGAAAAGATGATGAGTTCTGTTTTGGGCAGGCTGAGTTAGAGTTGCCTACTAGACTGTATATTCTATGAGGGCAGAGACTGTCTCTTATCTAAACTTCATATGCCCTGCAGGGCCTAGTACAATGATCTGCACACAGAAGGTTTTTAATAAATGTTTGGCATATTGTTGTTGAATATATTTATTACAAAATATAATTATACCAGTATGAATTTACGGGAGATTTTAGATGGATACACATGCACTTACACATTACAATAGCTAACATATATGACTCTTCAAAGTCTGCAAAATGCTTATTATCCTATTTCATCCTCACAAAAACTCTTTGAGGTAGATACTATTATCATTCCCATTTTATAGATTGGGAAATTGGCTGAGAGAGATTCAATAACTTACCTAGGGTTCTATAGCTAGTAAGGATCAGAGAGATAATGAGACAGAATTCAAACTCAAATTTTCCTGTCACCAAGTTCAATGTTCTATCTATTGCACCAAGCTGCCTCTCATAAGTGAGATAACAGCATGGGAAGTGGAGAGCTAGCTTTGGTGTTAGAAAAACCTAGGTTCAAATCTTGCCTTTGAAATATGCTAGGTGTATGACAATGGACAAGTCTTGAGACCTTCCATTCCCCCATAGTAACTCTCTAAAACTAAATGTTATAAATACATTATGCACCCATGGAGAGGGTTGCTGAAGTGAAATCACAAATCTGGAAAGGAGAGGATGGGAGAGGAGAGGAAAGGAGAGCCGAGGAGAGGAGAAAAGAGGAGAGCAGAGAGAGATGAGAAAAGAGGAGAGGAGAGGAAACATATATCCTTTCACCAAATAATCTAAAGAGGCAGTATGATCTAAAAATTTCAGTACTAATCTTGAAATACTGATGTAAGGATGTTAGTTTCAATCTCTTTCACAGACTGGCATTTTGGTGTTGAGGAAGTCACATAACTGTTGCAACTCCATTATCTGTTTTACAAAGAAGAAAAAATAAAAGAGAATCTCAGGGCTCATAAGGACTTCTCAGTGAGATCACCTACTCC
Source organism: Petaurus breviceps papuanus (assembly GCF_028583685.1). Classification (NCBI taxonomy): domain Eukaryota; kingdom Metazoa; phylum Chordata; class Mammalia; order Diprotodontia; family Petauridae; genus Petaurus; species Petaurus breviceps. Next base: position 6,429,810 of record NW_027187299.1, read on the forward strand.
ATTCCCTTGGCTGCAGGCAAGACCATTCCTCTAGCAGCTGATATAAATTGTTTTCTATTTCATTAAAGACTTTCCAAGGCTGCCATCTCACCATATCCCCAAGTAACTCATTCTAGGCAGAAAATCCTTCCATATAGCTCATGCACAGATCTCTTAATTTCCCCAGGGCCAGTTTCTATGGTCCTTCCTTAGTGGGAAATAATCCTAGAACATCTAACTCTTTTCCTATCTCACTGAGATACTGTGAGAGCAAATTAGATACTGTCCATGAAATGATTTCAGCTCCTGAGGCCACAAGCTGCACATAAATACAGAATATTATTTTCATTAAAGGAGCTAGTGTTATAAAAGATTCTTTGCACCTTGAATTACTATAGAAACAAGACCAAAAAAAACCCCAAAACATAGTTCCATAAAGTGCATGTTCTGTTTATGTAACAGAGTTTGTAAAGACCCCAAGAGAAAGGAAAAAAACCTTGTGAACTATTGTTATCTGGGAGCAGAACTCCAGAGAACCACTACTATTATTTGAGCTATTTTTCTTTTGGAGAGTGGATCAAAAAGTAATTTTGTAGGGTAAAGGCACCCATGGATTTCTATTTCTAGGGGAAAAAACAACTAGGCCAGACAGGTGTCGTTAGTTTCCCAGGCTACACTTCCCAAGGTATTAGATGGCAACAGCGACAAAGCTAGGCAGAGATAACCAAAGACAGATTTATCCAGTATGTGTTGCCTGGGTCCTACCTTCCACCCCATCAGCTCTCTAATGCCCCAGACTGAGCCTCCCCAGAGGCAAAATTAAGTTAGAATCTGCTGGCCCCATAGCCAGAGAGCAGTCTGCTACTCCAAATGTTCTCAGTGCACACGGGCTACTTCCAGAAAACAGCCTTTCAAGCATCAGTCTCAGTTTTCATCATGGAAGGAGAAGCTGGTGGAAGACTTTTTTTTTTTGGTGTTCTTTTCTTCTTCCTTTTTCCTAGATGATTACAGTATACAAGCCAGTGTCATAATTTTAGAAAATGTATCCTTTTTCCCCTTTTCTTTCCCAGTGAACAGTATTGTCAGATACTGTCTGAACCTAGTATAAATGGATAGCGCCTTCTTGGATATAAGAGAAGTTGCATACCCTCATCCCCAGGGGCAACTTCTGTGAGGACAATGACCGGCAAGGATTGTAATGCAAGAAAGAAAAGAAGTGAGAAGGCTTTTCTGGCCCTATGGTGAAGTGATAGTGTAGGGAGAATTGTGTCTCTTATCAAGACAAATACCAACAGCTCCATAGTACTCACTATGTGCCAGGCATTGTGGTAAATGCTTTACGTTGAGCCTCATAACAACCCTGGGAGTTAGGTATGATTATTATCCCCATTTTATAATATATTTTAATAGTTTATATTTAAAATTATATTATATTAATATAGTATTCATATGTTTATATGTACAAATATAGTATTTGATGTATAATAAATGTATATTTTATAATGTAATAACAATTTTATAATAACTGTGTCAGGCACCATGCTAAGTGCTTTACAATTAATTATCACTTCATTTGATTCTCATAACAACTTTGGAAGGTAGGTGCTATACAGGATGTCCCTAAAGTCTGGACACATAGGAAATCTCATTAACTATGCATATTTTCAAGAAATAAAATGAATGAAATCTTCAACAACATTTTATTTAATTAGCATAAGTGAGATTTCATAGGAAGACATAGGAGACACATAGGAAATCTCATTAATTAATTAAATTAATCTTATTAATATGGAAAATAGTCCCCAGTAGCTAATTAAAGCTTTTATTCCATATGAAATTGTCATGGCTAAAATTTATGCTAATTAAATGAAATGGTGTTGAAAATTTCATTCTTTTCATTTCTTGAAAATATGCATAGTTAATGAGATTTCCTCTGTGTCCAGACTTTAGGGACACCCTGTATTATTCCTATTTTATAAATGAAGAAACAGAGGCAAACATAGGTTAGGTGACTTGTCCAGGTTCACCTAGCTAGGAAGTGCTTAGCACAACACCTGGCACACAGTAGGTACTAGGTAAATGTTTATTGATGTGTCTGAGACCAGATTTGAACTCAAGTGTTCCTAACTCCAGGCCTGGTGCTCTATCTACTTCACCACCTAGCTGGAGTCTTCCTCTTATAGGTGTTAGTATGGCACCCATGAAGGAGAAGACTTTTCCCTGGCAAAGGTCATGGATCCCCTAAAGCAAAGGTGTCAAACACATCCCAAGCAGCCCAATTAGATTAAAATGTAACTGGGGAAATATTTTTAAAAATAATCATAATAAAAATAATTAACAAAATTTTTAAAATACACCTAGAACATAAATAATGAAAATGTGTGGTGCTCTGAGTCAATATATGGCAGGGGCAATTCTTATGTGGGGTTAGTGGTTCCTGTTTTTATTTGAGTTGGGCACCACCTGACCTGCTGGAATCTGTGCAAAACTACAGGAAGAGTCACCTGTTGGGAAACTCTTCAAGATGGTATATATCTGAAAGTGGCTGAGGTTATACATGTATCTGGGGAGAGGACTGCTTATTGGAGGCTATCTTTATTTATTCATGAGATTTACTGTAAATTCCACCTTCTTTTCTTCAAAGCGTTAATGCTTTCCTTCTTTGAATTTTGTGAACTGTGTGCTGGTAAGAAGTATTAATGATGACCCACCAAAGGTTGCCATAAAGCAAATTTAACAGAGCTTCTGGGTGGAGGTAGCCTGGAAGGTAAGAAATCCCACAAAAATGTATTCTATTTCATTAAAAGGCAGCATTAAGCAGTGGAGAAAGTGCTGGATTGAGAGTAAGGTGAGCCAGTCTCTGTCACCAGCTATGTGACTTTGGACAAGTCTTTTGAGTGTCAGTTTTATCATCTGTAAAAGAGGAGTATTGGACTAGCTCAATGGACTAGATCAATTAGAAAATCACAAATTAGCATTATCTATGTCGTATTACATTTTTTAAAAATTTATTAATCATTTCCCAATTACATTTTAATCTGGCTTGGCAGCACTGGGAGTTTTGTAGGCTGCAACTTTGACATCTTTGTACTAGACAATCTTTAAGATTATAATTTGCCTTAAATCTAAGTGAGAACCTCTGACGCAAAAAAATACACAGAAAATACTGATGCCCAACAAAAATACATATCTTACTCCATTACTCTTAGGGATAGCCTAAATTCTGTCACTGAATGATTATTTTGTTCCACTGAATATTGCTTGGAAAAAGTTAAGATCTCTTCTAGTTCAATTGAGCTAGGAAATTTTGTAAGTAGGCCAGAGGCTGATTTTTACCATTTCTACCACGTAGATTTTTACCATAATGAAATATCCTCAATTGAACCTTGGCTTATAGGTCAATCAATCAATCAACAACATCAAATAAATGCCTACTGTGTACCAAGCATTGGAAATATAAATATAAAAGATAGTCCTCATCCTCAAAGGGTTTATGTTCTACTGAGCAGATACAACACATTCACAGATAAATACGATAAACAAATACAAAATAAAAATAAAATAATTAGGGAAGGAGTCCTAATACAAGGGAATCTGGAAATATCTTTTGAAAGAGATGACACTTCAGTTTATGGATAAGAATCATCATTTCCTAGGGGATTAAATGATTGAGTCCTTATTTCAAGTCAAAACTGTGCCTGCTTTCAAATTCTTCCCTAATCTGGCAATACCCTATATCTAGTCAATCCTGAAGTTTTCCCCATTGATGAGAAGCCTCCTTGAAGTGAAGGTAGGAAAGTTAAATAACATCTATAATCTAAGATTTTGTTGTGTTTTTTTAACCCCACTGACAGGTGGCTCGATGCTGGGCTTGGAGGCAAAAAGTCCTGAATTCAAAGATAGCCTCAGATACCTATTAGCTATGTGACCCTGGGCAAGTCAGTTAAACTGCTTCTCTTTGCCTCAGTTTCCTTGACTATAGATTGGTGACAATATACCTAGTTTCCAGGCTTGTGAGAATCAAGTGAGATCATATTTGTAAAGACCTTAGGAAATTGCCTAACTTATATTAGGAGCTATATGAATAGGTATTTCCTTCCTCCCACTGACCCTAGTCCACCAAGTCTCCTCTTTGCCACTAGTTAGTCAACCTCTCTAAGGATGTTTCTTCATCTTTTAAATGAGGAGATTGGACTAAATGGGTATTTCCCAACAATTTAGATATTCTAAATAGTCTGTAGTATAACTCAGGTTGACAAGCAGTGGTGCAAATATCCACTAATCCCTCCCAGCTCTAAAATTCTATGCTCTATTCTAGAGTCAATGAAACCAGGACTAGGATTCCATAAACCTCTCTTCCTCTTAGGTCTTTCTTTGCTTCTGCAGCACTCTCATCCTTTCTATCCAATCTCCATTGGATGAAGAAAATCTGGATGATCTCATCTGGACAAGACCAGATTTATCTCTACATATGGAAGCTGGGAGAGAATACAAAGAATGGGGGCAGTTGGAGACAAGGGAGACAAAAAGGAAGACAAAAGGGAAGGGAAAGGAAGAAGAAAAGGGAGAAGAGTGAACAAAGAAGAGGAAGGAAAGGAGCAAGATGGAGTAGAAAGAGAGGAGTAGGGGCAGCCAGGTAGCACAGTGAGTAAGAGCACCGGCCCCAGAGTCGGGATGACCTGGGATTGAATCCGGGCTCAGATACTTAGTACCACACCCAGAAATAACTGGCTGTGTAACCTTGCACAAGTTACTTAACCCAATTGCTAAGAAAGAAAGAAAGAAAGAAAGAAAGAAAGAAAGAAAGAAAGAAAGAAAGAAAGAAAGAAAGAAAGAAAGAAAGAAAGAAAGAAAGAAAGAAAGAAAGAAAGAAAGAAAGAAAGAAAGAAAGAAAGAAAGAAAGAGTGGGAGGAAGGGAAAGAGAAGAAACATTTCAAGTGTAAGGTACTGGATTCCCAAGTCACTCCTAAAGTAAATGTATACATAACCTAAAGTAACTTGGCAAGTAATCTAACAGTGTAACTGTAACCGAATGGTATATTTGAACTGTGCACAGTCTAAATGAATACCAAAAAAGGTAGGGCAATCATCTGTGGAAAATTCCAGCTGTAAAAATGGTCTTAGGAAGTGTTCAATATCTGGCCTTCCAAATAGCAAAAGGTGGTTGTAAAGCAAATTACTTTCTACTCTGTTCATTTATAAAATGTTTAACACCCCCCCCCCAAAAAAAAACCTCCCAAAATAGACTTGAGCGTCTGCTGTAAATCACCGAGTTCTACTTTGTGACCTCAGGAATGCAGATGTTGGAAGATGCATAAGCATCATTTCTTTGCTGCACTGTATTGTGTATCCTACCTGCCCCCATGCAAAAGCAGTTTTCACATATCCTAGCTACTCTAGGTTGGCTCCTAGAGGACAATTGGCCAACCAGAGTTTGCCCCAATGATGTAATACTTTCAACCTGGTGTTTCATTGGTTGAGGCATTTGTCACTTGATCAGTCAAAGCATTTCAGGGCTGACATTCTATGGGAAGAAAAGCATTTTGTTCCCTAATGTGCAACTCAGCTGAGCTCTGATCAAACCCAGGAGCTATGTTCTCTATTGCTTCCAGCTTCTGAAATTACATTCACAGTTTATGGTTGTTTAAGCTTTGGTGGATTCTACTTTAATTAATCTAAAAGCCCTTCTGTAAGTATTTCACTGCCTTACCCTAAGTACTTTACAGACTTTAATCTTCTCCACATCCCCCTGACTATCTTGGAAAGATATCTTCAGCATTATCCCTCATTTATCCACATAGGTAGTCAATCCCAAGTTATAGAATCGCCTTGCTTGCTTGAACTAAGTCTAGATAGCAAAGCATTTACAGTTTAGACTCAGGAACCAAATGAAATATTAGGCTTTTAAAAAATTAATTTTGAGTCTAGGGATATCCTAGTTTTCAGCCCCACCCAAATATGCACATATCAAATTTTCATCTTTTCTGGTTAACTAAGATCACAGATTTAGTACTGGAAGGGAACTTAGCCATCACATAGTCCTGTGCTTTCATTTTACAGATGAAAAAATGAGGTCCAGAGAAGTGATTTACCCAAGGTCACACAAGGGGTAAGTAAAGAGATAAAAATTAAACCTGGGTCATAAGATTATAGATTTAGAATTGGAAAGTAGATTGGAGGTCATACAATCCAGCCCCTTCATTTTACAAATGAGGAAACTGAGTCCCAGAAGTACAAAATGAATTGTCACAAGGCTAGTAAATGGCAGTCCGGATTTGAACATAGAGCAAATCTAGGATTCAGGAACAAATTTCCACTTCTCTGACTCCAAACCTACTCTTTCCATTGTATCACACTCCTGAGCTACATTTCTTGTGGGCAACATTCCAAAATAAAAGACAATTATTTTATTTTCCCAGACAGTGGCTCCAGATCAGCATTCTTAATCTGAGATCTATATACTTGTCTTTTTTTTTTTAAGCAATTGGGGTTAAGTAACTTGCCCAAGGTTACATGGCCAGCTTTTTTTTTGCGTGGGTGTTAAGTATCTGAGGCCAGAACCGATCCTGGGTCCTCCCAACTCTGGGGCCAGCATTCTTACTCACTGCGCCACCTAGCCACCCTTTGTACTTGTCTTTTTAAGTAAAAAAAAAAAAGTATTTTGATAACTATTTCAATAAAACTGGTTTCCTTTGTAATCCTACATATTTTATTTTCTACATTTAAGGCATAATTCTGAAAAGGGGGCCATAGGCTTTACCAGTTTCCCAAAGGGGTCCACGGCACACAAAAGGGTTAAGAGTCCTTGTTATAGATATCGCAGGTTGACTTTCTCCCCTTCCCACAATTCAGTTTAACTTAACAAACCTGCCCTGGACAAGGTTCTGAAGGTACAAAAACAAAGTGAAAGACAGATGCTGCCCTCAAGGAGCTTACCTTGTACTGGACATCATTTTGTCAAGTAATGGATTCTTCTGGCACAGTCTCCATTTGCCCATAGTTCTCAGTCACTCGGACGCAGAGATTGTGTCAGCAAGGCAGTGTGTTCTGTAGTTGAGGTGTTTGATGAATGTCTAAGAGAGGTTGGATCTTCGTCTCATGAGAAGGACAAGAGGCGAGAAGGTTCCTAGCACCAAACCTTCAGTTACAGGAGGAGACCAAGATAAAAAGAAGGGAGCAGCATCTTTGGCAAAGTGAAACTTCTTAAGGTCTATGTTGAGAAACAATGCTGGAAGTTTCCAACACTTCCATTCCAATGCCGCAGTATCCTGGGAAGTTATTATAACCATGCTGAGAAACAACATAATCCTGGGCATTGAGATTTCAGCTGCTGGGTATGACATCAATACCCTTTCTGTTCCTTACCTTATAACAATATACTAATGAGGCATTGGAGAGAGTGAAAACAAGTGGACAGCTTCATTTTCCAGGGGCTAAAGACAATTTGGGGAGACAGGTGATAGAACACATGATGCTTACTTTAATTTCTTATTGATTATCTTGAATTCTATTGTAAGTAAATGTCATTTTTGCCTTAAATATTCTAATGAAACATGATTTGTTGTGGCCAATGAAGAAGAGAGATCCTATAGAAAAATAAGGGTCTCTGGGCTGTGGCTTTTAGTAGATAGTGGATTCTTACAAGCAATAGGGCACTACAAGTAAATACAAGATAATTTAAGGAGGGGGAAAGCATTAACACCCAGAGCCAGATAGCACCAGTTGGAGAGAGGGGGTAAGGTTTAGCATGATTTTCCAGGGCTTCAAAGCAAATTAACAGAATGGGTTTTAAGTGCAGTGTGTCACATAAGAGAGAGAAACTTGGTTGGAGTGCCAAAGAGAACAGTACAGTAAGATTAGTTTGTCTGAGGAAAGATATATGGTTGAAGCAAAAGTCAATGAAGAATGAATAGTACTATTCCAAGAGAATTAACTCAAAGTTCTCACACATAAAAACTTTTCCCCAGGCACCCTTGGGGCAGAAAAGCCCTTCCAAGATAGTTTTCTTACTCCCCACAAAGGTCATGTTTTGAAGAGGCCATTTTTCTTCATTAAAAACCCTGCCCAACAGGATTGAAATACCCAAAAGGGCTGGGTATTCAGGCACTGGACCAGAGGCCCAAAGGTCAGACTACACTTGTTTTAGATAAAGGCAGAATGCCATTTGTTCCATCTCCTAAATGCCCTCTTGTAACATCGTTCAAAACATTCCCAGTCTCCAGAAATCTAAGATAGCCCTCCTGTTAACCTCTGAAATCATAGGAATCAGACTCATCTACAGAGTAAAATCATTTCATGAGGGACTTCAGCCATGTTCACTCAACTGAACTCAATTCACCTCCAAGCCAGTAGCCAACCCTTCCTCTCCACTCCCTACTTCCATGGATACCTTCTCCTCTCTTCTCTTTTCCAGTTCCCCTAATGGGTTGTCTTCCTCCATTCAAATAGAATTCCTTGAGAGCCCAGACTGTAGAAGTTGCTAGCATTTAGCACTGCTCCTGGCACATCACAAGGGCTTTGTAAATACTTTATCTATCTTTATAGAAAAATGTTGCAGCTTCCACCACCCAGCAACCAGAGGCCTTTCTCATTGAGGAAAACCAAACCGACAGGAGATGTTATTTTAGGAGTGAGATGGAACTGCCCTGCCAGGTATTCTCTCCTCTGTGGGAGATATCCAAAGGTAAGACCCTTGGGTCATATTTCTGAAAACGTGCTTTTCACTTCCACTGCTTTGTGGATGAGGCTCTATGCCTGCTAAATTTCTCCCAGGATAGTCTTGTATAAAGGCCCTTTCCCTCCCCCCACCCAGCACCTTTTGTTCTGAATCCTGAGTCTTGGCAGAGGATTAAAAAGTAGGAGAACCTTTCTTAATAGCAGTTAGATGCCTAAATGGATTTAGCACTGGCCCTAGAAGCAGGAAGATCTGAGTTAAAATCTGGTTTCAGACACCTACTAACTATATTACCCTGGGCAAGTCACTTAACTTCCCTCAGCCTCAGTTTCCCCATCTATAAAATGGGAATAATAACCCCTACCTCACAGTATTGTTGTGAAGGTCAATATTTATAAAGTCCTTTGCATACTTTAAAGTGTTATATAAATACTAGCTATTACTATTACTCTCCCGACTTTCTCAGTAAAAAATATTCTCAGCTTCCTTTCCAATCCAATCCAACAAACATTTATTAAGCTCCTATTATATGCTATGCACTGTGGATACAATTAATAAAAAGAAAGACAATTCCTGCTCTCAAGTTGCTTACTTACAATTTAGTTGAAGGATACAACACACAAAAAAGGGTATCTTCTTGTATTTGCCAGAAAAGGACTATCAATTAACCTAGTCACAAGTTGAAGTTCTTGGCTCTGAAGTAGGCTGCCAGGGGTGCTATGTGCTGAGAATATGTGACTTGGGTTCTATTTCAAGCAGGAGTGGATAACAACCTGCTGCCCAGAGAGGTGGGGTCAAACTTACTGGCAAATTAGGGGGTAGGTGCAATGAGAAATCAAAGAAGTGGGCTACGGTAAACGACCAAGACCTTTGCAAATAGGAAGTCGATGCCAAATAATGTATGTGGGGAGGGTGCTGGTCAAGAGCCTGATGAAGGGGGAAGTGAGCTACTCTTTTGGACTTTAGGGAGGCCTGCCAAGACTAATCTAACCTGAGGAAACCCAAGGGAAAGGCAGAATCCAGAGACTACTCCTCTTTCTTCCTAACACTCCAGCTTGAGGAGGTCTTAAAGAAAGAGGTTCTTAACTTAGGCCCCATGAAGTTGGCTTTGTTCTTTTTATATTTATTGTTTATTTTTACATTATTTTCTTTTTAAATTTTGAGTCTCAGATTTTCTCTCCCTCCCATGCCTCTCTCACCCACTGAGGAAACATATCAATTATACATGTGAAATCATGCAAAATATATTTCCAGATTAGCCATATCTCAAAAAAAGTTTTTTAAAAAGTGAGAAAATCATACTTCAATTTACACTCAGAATTCATCAGTTCTCTTTCTGGAGGTGCATAGCATTTTTTCAATATAAGTCCTTTGGAGTTGTCTTGAATCACTATATTGATTAGAGTAGCCAAGTCTTTCACAGTTGATCATCATTACAACATTGCTGTTACTGTGCACAATGATCTCCTGGTTCTTTTTGATTTAAACTTTGCATCAATTCATTCAGGTCTTCCTATGTTTTCTTTTTATGAAGTTGTTTTTAAAATATTTTGATAAACTTATTTAAATAGAATTGATTTTTTAATAATCTTATGTATTTTATTTTGTACATATTATTCCATTAAGATATCCCATAGACTTCACCAAACTGCCAAAGAGGTCCATGACAAAAAAAAAGATTAAGAGCCCTGTCCTAAAATGATAGAGATTACTTACAGACCAGGCTTAGTTTGGACAAGGAACAAAGTCATTGCACTGGGCCCAGAAATGGTATTCATGACCAGGGCAACTGAGCAAACCACCTACAATCATTGGGAGTGCAAAAGTGACTACATAACCACGTGTATGAACTATTGCAAAAGCCTTCTGGTTGGATTCCCTGCCTCAGGTTTCTCTCTCCTCCAAACCATCCTCTACTCAGCTGCCAAACTTTTCTTCGCAAAGCTCAACTCTCACCTTTCACACCCTTATTTAATAAATTCCAGTAGTTTTCTGGTATAAAATCCTCTGCTTAGAATTAAAAGCCCTTCATGACCTGGCTGGCCCCTTCCTACCTTTCCAGTCATCATGAACATGCTGTACCCCGCTGTACATATTCTACAGTCTAACAATGCTGGCTATCTCTCCAACATGACACTCCATCGTATAACTCTGGGCATTTCCCCTAGCCATCCTCCATACATGTAATGTTTTCTCCCTCCCCCTACGCATAGTCCTCTTGGCTTCCCTGTCCATCTTCAAGACTCAGCTCAAATTCTACCTTCCACCCCACCTACCCCAGTGTCTATCCTTTGAGATTATCTCTCATTTACACTATACATATCTTGGGTATACATAGTTATCTGCATGTTGTCTTCTTTATTGGAATGTGAGCTCTTTGAAGGCAGATGCCACATTTTTTGTCTTATTTTGTATTCCTAGGGCTTAGAACACTGTTAGTACATAGTAGGCACTTAATAAACTCATGTTGACTGATAGGTTGACCATATTTACATGTGATATCCCTAGACTAATAAACAAAGAAGTTCTGAATCTAGTCAACCAATGCTAATTGTTGGAGTATATATAAAATATACTTTTAATAAAACCCAAATATGATAATATGGACTTCATACCTGCACTTGACCTAGCTATTTGGTCTATAATAAACAACACTGATATATGATTGCTATATCTTGGCACACATCCTAAGTACTTGGTTTACCGTATGCAGATCTAATATGGATGGTATAGGATATATGTATATGTATATATACATATATAAAGAGAATGAGAGAGGGAGAGTACTATGTAATTGTATAGGGGTTATGTATCTGTAATAATTTAACTAGGAGGAGAATATAGCTGGTGGCTCCTTGGGTGACCTGTGGTCAGTTCTCTGTCCCTCCTTCTATCATCTTGCCAGCTGGAGCTCAGGGAACTATGGGAGGAGGGGGAGAAGAGAAAGGCAGGGAGAGAAGGAGGAGGTTGTTGTGTTTTGTTTTGTTTTATCAATGACTGGTTGAACATCTGCTTTTTAGGATACAATTGCTCTAGCCCAGAGAGGAAAGTTGTAAAACAGCTTTGGAGCAGGGATTGGGGCGGGGGGAGAGAAAAGAAGGAATAAAAATAAAAATCAAGCCTTGATCTACTCTCAAGGCTCTAGTAGCAAAAATATAACCTTCCTGCCCTCAGCCTACCTTTAAATTCAGATTTATATACTCATCAGCACACTAAAAAAACATGATTTAAATCAGTGGGAGGGGAGAAGAGGTCTGAGAAACAAGCAAAAGGAAGTCAGGCACTTTCCCAGTGGCCCATGGGACATAGAAAGTTTATTGTGTGTTTCAAGTAGAGTAGGAAAGTACAGTGGTCTGTCATCCCTGATATCTGAATCATCAGGAGTTTGTGGAAATAGCATATAATTTGTAGTTAGAAAGCCTGGGCTCCAATTCTACCCTATTCCTTATTACCTATGTGATTTTGTGCTAGTCACTTAACATCTCTGGTCCTCAACTATTCATCTGTAAAATAAGATGCCAAACTTGAGATTCCATTCTCACACTGTCACCGATGCTATTCTTTACCCATTCACTTGGGAAAACAATCTGTTCCTCTGAAAACACCTCTGTCTTACAATCTTCTTTCCCCATCTACCATCCTTTCCACCCACTCCTTTAAAACAATTACCCCATCCAAGCACCTTTTCTCAAAAGCACAGAAATTCTGTCATGATGGTGGTGATTGATGATGATGGTGGTGGTGGTGGTGGTGGTATAGGCAACAGGGAGGTGAAACAAGAGTTTTCTGGGGAGAAAAGCCCATTGATCTACTTTAGGCTCTCCTTATCACCCATCAGCACTTCTTGAATTCTTTCCATTTATGAATATAGAAGTAGTTGAAGCAGTAGAAGCCATAAAGGGAAATTTATAGCATTGTTACCCATGGCATCAGGAGCCACCTCTGAAAATTCTGCGATCTACTCTTTATTGTAGTCATCTGGGTGATTTGTAGGAACATCAATAACTTCCCAGAGTGATGTAATTAGCCATGCTTCACTGCAAGACTGTTTCCAATTTACGACGCTGTTCAGACTCAAGTTGTTTCCCTGGCATTTGGTACCATATATTTAAGTTCCTTCTGCCTGTAGAAACAAGACTCTACAAAGCTCAGCACTTGAAGGGGCTTAATTTCTTGCTCAGAAGAGGCACAAAGAGGAGTGGAATTAGCAGTTTTCCTCTAATCCTTTGGCAGTACTTGGTTCCCTTATCTAGCATCATATGTAAATCAGGACATTAATGCCATGTGCTGCCTGAGATCCTAATTGCCAACCAGGTTGCTCAGCTGGGATTTGAGCCTGTCAGCTATATCTGTCCCTGTGTGTGTTTAGTTAGCTCATGTCAAATGGAGATGAGCCCCTATGTACATTCTCAGAGGCAATCTGTGAGTCTCAGATATGCTTCCCTATTCCACACTTTCTGGACCAAAGATTGTACATGTGTGGAATCTTTTTAGCCCAAGAGTAGCCATTCCTATAGGACCCACCATCACACACCCAAACACACATTTACACATTGCCTAACCATGGTTAACCAATGACCCTTGGTCTTTCTCCAGGTTTTAGTTGATGACAGGTTAAAGGAAGTTCATCCTCTCCTCTCCCCCATCCACCATCACCACAATTCTGTCATTGTCCTGTAATCATTTCCCCCTGCCCCAAAGGGGAAAGGGTATCTTGATCAACGTCCTTTAAAAGAGCACAGTTCCTGTTCCTTTTTCCTTTTATTTACTCCCAACTCTGACACCTACCACTCCATTAGGCTGTAAACTCCATGAGGCCAGGTTCTGTCTTTTGCCTCTTTTTGTATCTCCAGCACTTAGCAAAATTCCTAGAACATAGTAGGTGGTTAATAAATGTTGATTACCTACAGGAAAGGCTATATGGAGAAGGCTAACTAATTTATGTATTAACCTGAATTTTTTTTTATAGCATCTGTGATTTCTTCAGTGTAGGGCACTGCTAGTGAGGAAACACTCTACCAATTAGTATAAGTAACCAATAGTCTTAGAGAAATGCCTTGGACAAATGGGGAGATTAAATGACATGCCCAGAGTCACAAACCCTAGATATATCTTCAATCCATGTCTACCTGATTTAGGGACAAACTCTCTATTACACCAGTTTCCTCCCTTAATCTGAATAAATCATAATTAAGAAAGGAAATTGCTTCTAAAATCAGTTTCTCTTAGCCTAAATAATACATATTTAAGAAGAGAAATAATTTCAGAAAGGAAAAAAAGTCATGCTACAAACACACTCTGAAGCTCCACATATACAATTTGGAGATTATTTTATATTTTTGATCATATGAACCACGTCTCTCCCCTATGAGTAGAGACCACTGAGAGCTAATCATAATTAATACTTGCACTCTGCTCTGTAAGGACACAACAAAGCTTATTCTTAATTCTAATGCTATGTCTTCCCAGGCACATGGTTGTGCCTTTGGCATTTGTTGCTAAAAGTCTTTGTGAAACAGGTAATGGGACCTGTATTACCATTATTATTACACAGTTAATTTCCCGTGGTTTCTGGATGATCTGAGGGCACCTGGTCATTCATTAGTCCTTCCAGTTAAACACATAAAGATTAACATGTGGTAGGAAATGACATTCCTCAGTATGAAAATGCAAACCAACAGTGAATTAATGCGAGATTGCTGGAATTTTTAAGTACAACAAAGGGCTTCAATTCAATTCAGTGAGCATTCTCAAGGACCTACCATGTGCCAGGTACTAAAGATATAGAGATAAAAGTGAAAATTGTCCCTTCCCTTGAGAAGCTTATAGTCTACTGATGGGAAACAACATATCTAAAAGTAAGTAAATTTGGAGTAGGGGAGAAAGAGGAGAGGAGAGTAAAGGAAAGAAAAGGAGAAGAGAGAAGGGGAATGGAGAGGCCACACAGCTAGTAAGTCTTTAGAGGTGGGATTTGAAACTAAGTCTCAAGTTCAACACTCTTAACACTATTTCCCAATCCAACTCAATCAACTGAAGCAGGAAGAGCAGGAAGAGCAGGAAGAAAATGTTTCCACATATAACAGAAACCTGGTGAGAATGTCTTGTGTTCCCTGTTTCTAGAGCATAGCTAGAAATGGGCATTTTTCTTTTGTAATTCAATTCTTCTCTTCCCTATCCACAGATGGAAAAGTGCTGAATCTTTAGTGACAGGACCAGAGTTCAAATCTCATCTCTGTGATTTACTATTTGTATGACCTTAGGCAAATCATTTAACCTCTCAGGGTCTCAGTTTCCTCATCTGTAAAATTAGGAGATGGACTAGATGACCTCTAAGATTTCTTCTGGTTCTATATCTATGGTCCTGCTTAGGACAGCCCCCACCCAGGTACACTATTGACTCCATGCATAGGGGAAACAACTTATTGATTCAGACTCTAATACACAAAGGGCCTTAGGCAGTCAGAAAGTGCTAGCTCCTTTATTGGGCACCCAAGCATGCCAAATGCTGCACAAAACATAAACTTAAACTCAATGGACTAATTATCTGAATTTAAGACTTTACTTACCAAAAACTGACTTATTCTGCTATAATAAAGTCGGTTTCCCTTTTGCACGGTGACACAGCACAATAAAAAGCATTAGCTCCAAAATTAGAACGTGTATGAGTTCAAATCCCATCTCTGACACTTACTACCTATTTGACTATGGACATGTCAATTAGCCTCCAAGGGTCTCAGTTTTGTCCTCTGTAGGATGAAGGGGTTGGACTATATGGCCACAGAAGTCCCTTCTAGATCTACCATCCTGTGATTGTTTGCCAAGAATGACAACCCTACCTACTTTTGCAATCTCCCATTCTGCTGAATTAAAAGAGCAGCATTTCCTCTCACCATCTGTGCTCTAGGAACAGCTCATTTCTGTGAAGCTCAGCTTAGGAGTTGCCCTTGCTTGGACATTTGTCTCCTCTGCAGGAAACAACAATATACCGCATGAGGCTGTTCATTTTATTGCTTTCCCCAGGGTAGGGGGCTTCTATACTGTGGACTATAAAAGAACTAACATTTCCCTGCACATTTATTACTCCATTAATCTCAAACGCCTTATCTTGTCCTCAACTATATAGGGTTAATTAAGTTCTATTCTGAAAACTGGTTCCACCATGGCTTCAAAAAAGAACTTTATCAGGTCAGTAGACTCATAGAATGTAAGAACTGAAAGAGACCTCTGAGATGTCTTACTACTTACGAAGCTCTGGGCTTGGGCTGGCATGTAGGAAGGAAGGGTCATAGGGCTTTAGAAAATCTTTCATCATTTTATGCCCAGTTAGACTTCAACTACTGACCAAAAAAATATCTCTCTTATCATTCAGGACATAGTATCACTGACATGGTACCAATTAAGGCTCTTTGCTAAATGCTAAATAGTTCAAACAGACATAAACTTCATTAAAACCCCCTAGTGAAGGGAAGGGAAGAATATATACCCTCTTTCATGAAGAGATTAAGTGACTACTCCATAATTATACAGCCAATTAGTGCCCCAGATAAATTCAACCCTAGGATTCTTAGCATTTAATTTATAAGTCTTTCTTAGATGCTTTTTCATTAATAAATGAAACCACTCAAGCACGCCAAAAAACAAAAGAAACTGTAATCTCAGATGATTGGCTCAATACATCTGTCTATCTATATATGTATAAATGTATACACATATGTATGTATATTTACATGTAAATATATTGTGTATATGTGTACATACACACACATAGCCATGCATACTAACAGAAGAATTTTTCCTTTTTTCAGAGAAGTGAGCTCATAAAAGTCATTCATTTCTTTGATTTCCCAAGCCTTACAGAACGTCTCTCCACCAAAGCAGGTTGAAGCCCTTTATAAATGAGCAGATAAACCCTAAAGAGTTACCTCAAGTATACAGACATTGAAGAGCTGCCCTGGATCACACAGTATCACAAGTCAGTTACTGACTTTCAGCCCAGTCCTCTATCCACACCAACACCCTGCCTCTTTGTAAAAATTACTTCTTAAGAAGAAAATTGGCTTATTGGATGAGCTCTCCACTTAATTCTAAGCTCACCATGGTAATTTAAGTGGGTATTCTAATGGCCACTTTACATACTGGAAAGCAAAAAGCATCTAGACTAAAAGAAAACTCCCAAGTCACATGAGAAGTTAAAGGTGAAGGAATAAAACCCAAGGGTCGAGGCTTTGGTCATAGAACACTTCTCTTTCCATCCAAGAAATACTTAGAGAAATAGAATATGCCAAACAACCCCTGGGAATTAGTTCATTGGACATGCAAGTCTAAATTCCTTTACAGCAGAACTCCTAGACCCTCCAATTCCCTCACACTATACTGTAACACTTAGCAATAGTTATCTGAACCCCTGCCACCTTCCAGTCATTCAAGCACAGTTCTCAGATTGGCTCAATGTGAGATTCACGTGTTAGGTTCCTTATTTCTTGTCCTATCTGCTTCAGTGCCCATGCCATTTCAGGAAATCTGCACACACTGTCTTCAGTCCCAGACTGGCTCATGAGTTCTTATTCCTCCCCATCCAAGGGCTGATTCAAGGGTGTTTAGAAGCTGTCTTCATTGTTTAAAGCTCAAATAAGACATGTTTGTGTGATGATAGATAATGAAGTGCAGAGAGGAACCCTGGCTTCAATTTCAGCTGTAATTGAATTGGAAATACAACAAACAGGGAGGTTTGATAATAAGCCTGTCATTCATTGACTGGGAGCTAGAACAGGAGGAGGCTTTAGAAGCCTGTCATTCAGTAAAACAGTATCAATGCCAAGGATTCCTTGTTTATCATTAGAGTCTCTCACCTGAACTGCCCTCATTCTCCTACCTCCTTTTCTAAAAGCTCCTGCAGCTCAAGACAGTATGGCACTAGAACATTGACTTTGATATCAGAGGAGCTGGGTTCAAATCCTTCTTCTTATGCTTAATACCTGTGTGAGCTCCAAGTCATTTCATCTTGCTGAGTCTCAGCTTCTTTATTTGTAAAATAAGGGAGGTGGACCAGATGACCCTTGAGATCTTTTCAAAGTCTAGATCTATGATTCTAGATTCATTATTCTATAATGGAATAGGATTCTATTATAACCAGAGATATAGGTCAATGGAAGCCAAGTCCTTACAAGCATATGAGTCATGTTCTTCCTGATACAATCTTCCACATGCACTTCAGAGTATATGCAGTTACTTTAAGGATGATTTCTGTATGTTTAATACATGAAGAAAAGGCCCTTTGGTTGCTTACTGAGCTGGAACTGAACCAGACAAAGTGATTCCCCTTTCCTCCCCAACTCTAGTGAGGAGGATGAAATGCTGTGGCCCTCCAGGTAGGAGTGGAGCCATGGACCTTTGCTTACCCAGACATGGCCTTTCCATTGCTTCTATCTCTTTTGTATGGATTCTTTTTGGCTCTTGGGTAAAAGAGCATTGGAAACAGTTGTAACCTTATGAGCTTTGAAAGGTTGGGAGTTCAAGCTGCCAGAAGTCCAGAAAGTGGAATCCATACCAGTTTGTCAACAGGTAAGCCCAGGGAGGGTTAACTTGTGGGATCTAGCCCCACAGTGAATCTGACCCAGATGCCATTTTCTGGAAATACTTCATCAGCTGTGCTACATTCAAATGGAACTTGGTGGGTTAAATGCTTTGTAGCAACTATTTAAGTTGGAGCCCGTGGACCAAGGTGATGTAAAGGAGAGTGTGCTCCTATTTTAAAGGAGGTGGGGAAGAGAAGGGGAATGTGTTTCTACATCTGTTTTTATCTTCTCAGTAACTATCCCCTTTGTAAAAGCTAGTTGCTATCAGTTGGTTAAATGATATTGGAAGTATTAACCCTTGAGTAAGTCAATGATATAAAGGAGGTAATAACTGTAATCAGCAATTATGCTCAAGCCAGTAAGGTTAGAGAGAACCCCCTTGCCCTTAATGGGGACCTTAGAATCCAAAAGGGGAGCTATAGCTAGCCAGTCCTCTGAGGACCTGACTCATTAGTACAAATGGGAGTTGGGATAAGGACACTACACACATACACACACACACACACACACACACACACACACACACAGAGTCACTCACAGAGTGTAAAGTCTTGACTTTGCACCTTTAGAGTAGTTATATACAAGAGAAAAAGCCACTCTAAGTTGAAGGTGGTCATGACATAAAAGGAAGAATGAAAGGGCTCTGAATGGCATCTGATATTCTAAGTATAACATGTAGTGTGCCTTATATGGATAAGTTACTTAACAAGTGTTCATTGAATAGAATAAATTAAACTGTAGCCTAGAAAGGTTAAATGATTTGCCTAGAATTCCTGTCTTCTGATACTGTTCTAGTATTCTCTTCACTACATCATATTGACCACATTTTATACTACAGACTATGCTATGTCATCTTCTCTGGCTGATGAAGATGCTGTGATCACCTTCAGACAGTGCTCTGAATGCATCTGGATAATAGGCGGCAGGGTACAGTAGAGACAGAATGGGCTTTGAGTTTGGAGACCCCACATGCCAACACTATTGTTTAATACTTGTATCACCTTGGGTAAGTCACTTAACTTCCACTGGCCTCAGTTTCTTCAACTGTAAAAGGATGGGGTTGGACTAGATGTCCTCTAAGATTCCTTCCAATTCTGATCTATGATCCTTGTTTTTTACTTTTTTGTTTTGTTTTGATCAGACTTGCTATTCATTTGTACATATGGGCAAACTCTCCTTAACAAAGCTCCCTCAACCAATGCAAATCAACAATAGTTCTGTGACTTGACAGTGTTAGAGAGTGACCTGAGGGAGACACTGAGAGGTAGACTTGATCAGGTCAGACTTGATCCCAGGTCAACCAGACTCTGAGGATGCTTTGGGGGGGTTTCTTTTGATTGCTAACTGAAAAGGCACAGGCTGATGCAGTGATAAACCTACCAGCCTGAGGACATAGTAGCCCCTACATTCACATCACCTGGCAAACCTGGAATTGATGCAGGGGCTTTAGTCTTATGTGGGCCAGCCCAGGCCTGAGGCTAGAGCTCCAGCCTCCTGGGCCACTGAAGAGACTGAACATTTCTAGGCTAACTGGAGAGCTTGGGTACTTTGCAGGTCAGATTCAAGACTTCTATTCTGGAAGAACCTTAGAGAGGATTCAAACCACTAGACAATCCTACTACTGTACCCAGTCTACTATAGAGTCCATAAATTGTTATTATGGGAAGAAAGATCATATAAAGTTAGATCTACAGATGGAAGTCACCTCAGAATCCCCCTAGTCTAGCTCCTTCATTTTATAGATAAGAAAACTGAGAAGCAGAAAGGCATAATAACTTGACTAGGGTCATATAGATAGTAAAGGCCAGAGGCAATATGTGAACTTGGGTCCTCTGACTCTACAATCTATGCTTTCTCCACTCTAGCACACTGCCACTCAAGGGCATTCAAGGTAAGACGAGGGGAGAGGAGGGTAATGAGTGAACGTTCAGTGAGTTCATGGAACCTCCAGCACCCACTATATACACAAGATGCTAATATATACTAGAAGCTATTTTTTAAGGCATAGGAACTAAGGTTGGATAGTTGGAGTAGAGTCAGATTATGGAGGCCCCAGGTGAATAATTGGGAGCTGTTATTGGCTAAAACTTCAATTTTAGATTCATAGATTATTAAACAAGAAGAAACCTTAAAGGTTCCTTTTCATCCAATGTCTGCTTCAACTCTGCCTTCTCTCTACCCTGGGCAAGTCACAACCACAATCTGCTTCAGTTCTCTCATCTGTAAAATGAATATAATAATAGCACCTTTCTCCCAGGCTTGTTGTGAGGATGAAATGAAATGATAATTGTAAATTGCTTAGCACAATGCCTAGCACATAGTAGGTGCTATATAAATGTTAGCTATTATCATCATCTACCACCACAACATCCAGTCACCAAGAACTGTTTATGCTTTTCTCACAATACTATTATTTCTTGAATTTACCAGTTCTTTCCCTTTCCCACTGCTACCATTGAAATAGTCCTTCGTGGGGGCAGCCAGATAGCACAGCGAGTAAGAGCACCGGCTCCAGTGTCAGGATGACCTGGGGATCGAATCCGGGCTCAGATACTTAGCACCCATCCAGAAACAACTGGCTGTGCAACCTTAAGCAAGTTCCTTAACCCCAATTGCTTAGGGGTGGCCAGGTGGCTCAGCGAGTAAGAGCACCGGCTCCAGTGTTGGGATAACCTGGGGATCAAATCTCGGCTCAGATGCTTAGCACCACACCCAGAAATAACTGGCCGTGTAACCTTGAGCAAGTTACTTAACACCGATTGCTTAAAAAAAAAAAAAAAGAAAGAAAGAAATAGTCCTTTGTTACCTCTCACCTGGACTATTACAATTGTCTCCTAACTGGTCTCCTCAGTCCCAGATCCTCCCTCCTACGTTATTTTGCACTCTGCGTCTACTTGAATCTTCCAAAAGCACTTCTTGGATTATGCTCCCTTTCTGATCTAAAATCTTCCATGCCTCTTGCCCCCAACTGCCTAAAAAATAAAATCCAAACTTCTCAGCTCAGTGTTCAAAGCTAGTCCCACACTGCTTTTCCAACCTTATCTCCTACTGAACCCAGTAGAATTCAGTCAGTCAGTCCCTAAACAATTCTTAAGTATCTGACCTGTGCTGGATCTGCCTGTCATCCCCTTAAAATACCTTATGCTTTCTTACATTGAGGATCAAGTGAGTTTATCTAAGTAAAGCACTTTGAAAACTTTAAAGCATTATATAAATATTGTTATTATTATTATTATTGCATCTGCAGAAGAATCTAGTTGGCATCTCCTATCTTTCCTCCCTTCTATTCTCATCTCTTCCTCTCAAAATGCTAGTTTAAGGCCCAGTCCAAATCTTACCTCTTCCAAAAAGCCTATTTATAGTGTTCTAATTAGAAAAGATATTTCCCTCCTCTGAATTCCTATAACACTTATCAGTATCACCTGTAAGACACTTAGCAAAGATGGTTTTATATTATTATTATTTGTGTAACTGTCCTCCCCCCCAATAGGGCAGCTAGGAGTCAGGAAAAGTCATCTTCCTGAGTTCAAATCTGGTCTCGGACACTTACTCGCTGTGTGATCTTGGGCAAGTAATTTAATTCTGTTTGCTTCAGTTTCCTCATCTGTCAAATAAGCTGAAACCTTAAGGAAATAACAAACCCCAAATGGGATCATGAATAGTGGAACATGACTGAAATGACTGAACATATAGAACATGGATCACCTTATGTTCCTTTATATTCTCTGTGGTACTTAGTATAATGCCTCGCACACAGTAGGCATTCAATAAGTATTTGCTGAAAGAATGAACATGTCTACACCAAATCACTTTGCTTCAGGACATTCCACTTTTCCCAATCAATTCCAACCTCCCTGGAAATCTACATCTGCCAGCCCTTCAATTGTCCTCATCTCCTCCTGGCTCTGAATGCCAAATAGAGGCACAAGGGACAGCTGCACAGTAGACAATGGACTGTAATAGAATCAAGCCAGAATGTGACCACTAAGAGTGGGGGAACATTGCCTGGAGATCAAGAAATGATATCAACCTGACTGTGCCCCAGAGACACAGACTGAAAACACACAACTTATCTCTTTTTAAAACATTAGCTTTCATTCAAATGGTTTTCCCCAAGGTGGCTGATACAATTTTTTGACTCATGAATAATTTAGCCTTCCAGTCCATTGCTTTTACTGTTTTAAGAAGATTGAACACAGCATCTTAAAATCAGAATGTCTCCACTGGTTTTTCTGTGTTTCTGTGCCATATCAGTAAGGACCATATTATAGAATCCCTATTCTCTGTCCTGATGTTCCCTCTACTATCCTATAGTCCACTCCCAACTTCCTTTCTCCTAATACTTTACATTGCATCTTCCCTTTTTTTCTGCAAGAGGAGCATTTAGAATAGTTCTAAGAAAATATTCTTTGTGCTCTTAAATAAGCAACAGAAATAGTTCAGTTGTAAAGGGAAATACCACACTAAAGAGATTGTTCGGTTGGACTCATCTGTAGAACCTAAATGAGTCCTAAGCTCTGTCCTTTTTTATCTAATAGGTGTACATTTGATCACAGAGGAGATATCAGAGTTACCTCCAATCAAACCCACACATGCTGACACATAGCAAAGAACTGCAACCACTCCAGAGGTCCCTCTGAAAATAGAGTTTATAGAAAAACTATGTAATAAGTACATGAAATGGGAGGAATCCTAACACTGATTTCTGTTCAAGCTTATTGTCAATAAAAATTCAAGTTAAAATATACGAGCTGGAAGGGACTGGAGATGCCGTTTCATCCAAACTCCTCATTTTACAGATGAGAAGATTGAGACCCAGAAAATTTAAGTGAATTGTCCAATGTCACATAGGTAGTAAGTGACAAAAGAAGAAGGAGGTGAGCTCCAATGAACCCTCACATTGCCTCCCTTAACATCAATAATGTTTCACATTTAAATTTACTTATTTTCTAAGGGGAAAAAAAACTGTCAAACTGGAAGCTGAAAAAGGAAGAGTGATTATCTTTATCCTGAGTTCCCAGAACAAGAACACTTATCATGACTCTGCACTGAAAAGTTATGTTTTTTCCTTTTTTCTTTTTCTTAATTATGGAGCATTTCCTTGTTATTTCATCTAGTACCACCTTTCTGGACTTCTCTTTACCAGACATCGTATAAATATACACACTAAACATAGTTAGCAGTCCTCAGCTAAAATAAACAGTTGTTAGCAGAAAGAGCACACTACTAAGTGGGATAAGGCCACACTAAATACAGAGAACTACAATATATACACTGTATATTTGTCTTCCTGTTTCTTATATCCTCTTTCAGAATGTTACAATCATAAATACCAGACAAGAAAATCAGTTTCCAGCTCAAAACCATTTCACATTTGCTCTATTTTTCCATGTACAGTCTTACACAAGATAATTAGATGATTTTCAACATATCAGTTATTAAATGGAGTCTTAAAATAGAAGTAGGCTATATATTAAAAGAGGCTATTTCTCCAACAACTCCATCAGAACTCAAAGCAAAGTTTTGAATATACAAAGTCCCCTTCCTTAAAGTAGCTCACCATACATTAGCAAGCTTAAAAGAAATGGTAAGTAGCTGGTCCAGAATGGGATCACCTCTTTGGACAGCCCAGAAATCAAGCTGATATTGTGGGGGATTCAAGCTAGCTCTAAACCTGTGGGGATCCGGGATTTTGGATAGTAAAAGAAATTACATTTTTATTTTCACTAACCTCTAGAAGAAATTCAGTGTTTTCTTCAATTTAAAAAAAAATCTCATTCTAAGAAAGTGTCCATAGCTTCACCAGACTGCCAAAGGGATCCATGAGACAAAAAAGGTTAAGTACCCTTACTCTGATGATATAAGCCTCCTGTCCAAATCTAAACCTCTAGATCTAGATTTTGGGCTTATATTATTCCAAAGTTGACAACTGTACATTTTCAAAGTCTTCCTTTTTCATAGTTTCTGTTTTATTCCACCATCTTGACTCTTGGAAGTTCCATTTCTATAGTTTCAAAAAATAAATATCTATAAATAACCTACCTTGATGGAATTTCACTTAGTCACTGGGTATCATGGGAATTTGCCAAGCCTGCTTCATAGAGGTCATCCTACAGGGCCTTAGTGGACTTAATAATGCCCTTGTGTCCCGAAAGTACTTCTAAATAACCCTCTTTTGACAAAGAAGAATTCAGAATTTCTCATTTCTCTTCAAGAAAATAGCTGAATGGGAATCATAATCCCTCCCTATCTGCCAGGATCATTATGAGGTTCATATGAAGAAACATATGTGACAGTGTTTTGGAAACTATGAAATGCTTACCTAAATGTAAGACATTATGAGGAATCACAGTTATGGAAAGATACAAAGATGAAAATGATAGAAGGGTAAAATGACAAATCTTGGAAAGGATGTGGAAAAATTGGGACACTAATACAGTACTGGTGGAAGTGTGAACTGATCCAACCATTTTGGAGAACAATCTGGAATTATGCCCAAAGAGTTATAAAACTTTGACCCAACAATACCAGTATTAAGTCTGTTTCTAAGGTGATCAGACAAAAAGGAGAAGAACTTGTATGTCCTAAAATAATAATAGCAGCTCTCTTTGCAGGGGCAAAAAACTGGAGATAGAGCTTATGTTCATCAATTAGGGAATGACTGAATAAGTTGTGATATATGATTGTGATGGAATAGTACTGTCTGTAAGAAATGATGAGCAAGTTGATTTTAGGGAAACATGGAAAGACTTGCATAAAATAAGGTCTTGAATATTTTGATGTAGAATACTGTGAGATAAAGAGTTCAGTAATATATGGAGTCCTGCCTCCATTGTGTAGCAGAAAGCACCCGAGCATCCCCAGGCTAGCACAGGTTCTTTGATCTGCTTTTCTAAAGGAAAGCAACTCAAAAAGAGTTAACAATCTTACTTTAATCAAACAAACATATATCATTTACCTAGTTCAGGGGGGAAAGTCAGTACCCTGAACTTCAGAGAATACAAACAGAAGTTACAAGCAGACAAAAATATAGAGAAAATAACACAATTGAGTAGACAGGGCTTCTAGCTGTCTGATCATTACATCCATACCTAGTTAGTCACCAGAGAGAAGCACCAATATCTGGGTTTTCAAAGCCAGGGGGCTTAACAACTGCCCTGAGTCTCATCTGGCCAAATCACACAACTCTTCCCAAAATGAGCCCCAAAGCAAAACCTTTCCTCAGAGGTGACCCTCTCCAGGGTCAGAGAACATCACAACCCTCATGATTCATTGGGCCACAAAGTAACAAGGTGTTGGTGTTCCTGAAAAACAAACCTTCCACCACAGGCTCCAGGCAAGCACATGCAGCCTATTAGGGGTCAGAGTGTATTTTCAAATAAGGAAAGGTCCTCAAATTCAATTTAGGCTTATTAAGGGGCAGGGAAGATCTTCAAATTTCTATTACCATTACACATTGCCATACAAGGAGTTTGCTAAGGGATACAATGTTAGCAGATAAGCACATTCTGTCTTGGAAGAATGATGGTCAGGGCCTCTTAGCTCAAGGACATTAGAGAGAGCAAAGCTGGCAGCATGGCTTGAACTTGAGAGTTTATCCCTGGTCACTGAGACCATGGGATACTGCACATGCCTAATAGCCTTTATGCATATTAACTTACACGCCCATGCATAGATTATCCCTCCATTTTCTGAACATGGGACCTACGTAGACCCATATTCAGGAGGGGGAAACAGGTTAAGGAGCAATATGTAAGTGGATGGGTTAGGAAAATGGTAACCCAGAGGAGATGCGACCAATCCCAGTTCGAAGGGACCAGGAGGAACTAATTCATAAACAGCTCAGTTTCACTTCTGTACTGTGTGTATGTATCCCTACAGGATACAATGCATCCGTTATGGAGTGTAAATAAACTCTTCTTTCACTTCAGTTCAAGTTTCATTTCTTAAGGGAGTGACTAAACCCCATTTCTTACATACACCTTTCAGAGACAGGGCATAGAATCATAATGCAAATCTGGAAGACACCTCCAAGGCTATCTAATCTAACCCTCTTGTTTTTCAGATGAGGTCAGTAGAGGTTAAGTGGCTTACCCAATATCATGAGCTAGCATTTGAGGCCAAATATGAACTCAGGCCTTCCTGATTCCAGTTCTCTGTCCACTGCCCTACTCAGATGCCTAAACAGTATGTCTCTAGGACAGGTAGCACCGATGGACAACCAACTAAATACAGAATTGAATGGGGGAGGGGAGTAGACTAAATTGCTTTAGGAAAATTGCAGAGCTCTTTTACTGACCCCAAACTTTTCATGAAATACAAAAACTATCTTTTCAATACTAACATTCTATCAGTGTTGCTCTAACACCTCTTCAGTTCGCTCAAACTGGACTTCTTTCTGTTCTTTACAGACAATATTCCATCTCCCATCTTCGTGCCTTTGGATAGGCTGTGTCCATCTCCCCCCCCCCCCCAAGAATGTATTTCTTCTTCACATCCATCTCTTAACGTTCCTAGTTTCCTTTCAAATTCACCTCAAATGACATCTTCTACATGAGGCTTTTGTTGGTCCAACCCAGCTAATAGTGCCTCCTCTAAAAAATTGCCTTGTCTTCATGTTGTACATATTTTGTACTTTTTAACTTAGTACATACGTGTACGTGTGTAAGGCAGCTAGGTGGCACAGTGGATAGAATGCTGGGGCTGGAGTCAAGGAGACTCATCTTCCTGAGTTCAAATATGGCCTCATATACTTACTAGCTGTGTGACCCTGCATCAGTCACTTAACCCTCTTTGCCTCAGTTTCCTCATCTGTCAAATTAACTGGAGAAGGAAATGGGAAACCACTCCAATATTTTCTTTGCCAAGAAAACCCCAAAATGGAATCACAAAGAGCCAGACACAACTGAACAACAACAACAAAGTATGTGTGTAAATGCTGTCTGTCCTGATGGAATGTAAATCCCTTGAGGTCAGGGACTGTTTCAGTTTTGCCTTTATATCCCCAGCACCTACCATTGTGCCTGGCAAATAGTAGGCATTTAATAAATGTGTGTTGGTTGTATTGTAAGACAACAATAAATATGAATAATTCAGAGAACTGTGGGAAGACAATTAATGCAAAGTAAGGAAGATCCATTAAAAATAATATATACAATGACAACAAAAATATAGAAAAGATAATAAAATGAATCTAAATGCTATCTAGTCCTAATGGATAAGCTTGGCCTTGGAAAAGAACTAGGAAAATTCAGTGGGGAAAAAAGCACTGACTTTGGAAACAGAAAACTGGGATTTAAAGCTGGTCACTGATGTTTATTACCTATGTGAATTTAGTCCAGTTGATTAGCTTCCCTGTCTCAACTTAATCTTGCACATAGTAGGAATAGTATATGTTTATTGATTGATCTAATAAAATAGTCTGATATAGTAGATAGTAGTCTGGGTGTAAGTCAGGAAGATGAGGGTTCAAATTCTGACATTTATTAACCAGGAGGGAAAGTCATTTAACCTCAATATGCCTTAAGCAATTCTCTAGTATTTATTTACTAAGTCATAGACCATTCTGAATTGGAATCTTCCAATCTACAATAGTGACAGGTGTTCCAACAGCAGGAGTTCCCTAAACTGATGAAATACAGACTCTCTGTATATGTGAGCATGTTCACTGAACCTGAGCAATGTTTCTCTCCCTTGAATCTCTAACCAAAGTGGAACAGAAATGCAAAGTAGACACACACACACACACACATACACATACACACACACTCTTTTTTATACCAGAGGAAAAAGAAAAATATTATGAAGTACCTGCTTCCCTGGGGGGGGCGGGGGGGAGAGGGGGACAAATCTAATGATTTAAACAATAAATGAATTGTCACTTCTTCAAATTATGAAAAAAGCATGACGACTTTTTGTAAATCTTATTCACTTTGGAGAGGGCAATAGAAAATTACATGAGTTGGCCTTGTGAGAGGCCCAGGGTTGGGAGTGTAAAGAAATTGCTTTACTTGTGGTAGAGATATTTAATGTTAGTATCATTTAATAGGATAATGTCACATGAAGCATCACTAGGAGGGATAACACTAACACTCTGCATACCATGTTTTCCCGATAATAAGACACTGTCTTATTATTTTTTTTTGAAAGAAAAACACCAGAGGACTTATTTTCAGGGGAGGGCTTATGTTGTCCTGCCTCAGCTCTCCTTCGCGGCACTGCTCTCAATGGCGCCAGCAAGCAAATCACTGGGGAAGAACAGGATGACGCGCTCACTGCTGCAGCTCTGATTGGATGCAGCTCGGAGTGCGGCGTGCGTTTCACCCGGGGGGTAGGGGGGGGACGGTGCATACAGAGGGTACCGTAATGTAGCATGTAGCGCAGGGGATCACCTTCACTACAGTAGCGATCTCAATAGGGCTTATTTTCGGGGGAGGGCTTATTTTAGAGGAATCTTACACAGTAAGGGAGGGCTTATTTTCAGGATAGGTCTTATTATCAGGGAAACACGGGTGACAGAGTCAGGATCCAAGTTGATTTTGACAGGCTAAAGCAACAGGCTGAATCTAATGATATGTCATTCAATGGCAGTGAATGTAAAGCCTTACACCTGGGTTCAAAAAATCGGTCAGCCAATAAACATTTGCTTATTAAGTGCTTACTATGTGTCAAGCACTGTGCTAAGCCCTGGGGATACAAAACAAAGACAGTTTCTGCTCTCAAGAAGCTTAAAATCTAATGGGGAAAGACAACAATGGGGGTATGATGGGGAACTCCAAAAGCTCAAGTAGTACTCAAGTATAACATAGAAGAGGCTTGTATACATAAAAGCTGTTCTAAATGTTTTTTTAAGTTTTTAAACATCTATGGGTTTTCAGCAAATTGCAAATTCAATGAGTCTGTGACTTAATATGGAGTCAAAAAAGTTAATGTGACCTTGGGCTGCACTTTGAGGGAAAGAGCTTGCAAGAATAGCAACATAATTGTTCAGTGTTCCTCATCAGACCTGATCCATAGTATTATGTTCGGTCCTGGACACCATGATTCAAGAAGGACATCAGTAAACTAGAGACTGTCCAAGAGAAGGCAGTCAGGAGGGTAAAGAGAGGGGTGGCATGGATTACTAACAATCATATACAATGTCAGATGAAAGATTGAAGGAATTGGGGATGTTAAATCTGTAGAAGAGAAAACTCAATGGGAACACGATAACTCTCTTCAAGTATTTGAAGGATTGTCATGGAGAGATTAGATTTTTTCCATTTGGTCCCATAGGGCAGAATCAGGAAGTTGCAAAGAGGTCGACTTGGACTTGATATCAGGAAAAGCTTCTTGATTTGAGCCATCCAAAAGTGGAAATGAGTTACCTGGAGAAGTGATGGATTCCGCTTTCTTGGAGGTCTTCATGCAGAGGCTGGGCAGCACTTATCAGGCATTTTATAGTGAGGATTAATGTAGATACAGGTTGGACTAGATGGTTACTGAAGTCCCTTTGAACCCTCAAATTCTGTGTTTCTACAATATAGATTAGCTAAGAATTACCTGGCTCCTCCTTTATGATTCCTCTGTTTTAGCCAATTGTCCCTACTTGTCTGCACCTGTATGTTCAGGCAGGCCTTCCTAGCATCAGACCAGTTCTGCCTCTGGCTGGGAAACATGTTAGGAACACCTGTCTCAGAAGAATGTTACTTCACTAGCAAACTCTATTCTGGCTGGCAGTGCCCTCCAACCTCCAATCCTCCTGACCTTTGACCTGGAATTTTGACCCATAGCTGATCAATTTACATTCATACATCATTGATCAAGTACTATGGATATGAAGATGAAAAACTTTGTATCTTCTGCCCTCAAAGAGCTTACAATCTAATGTGGAAGGGCGGTTAAAATGGCTTTTTTAAAATTACACTTTAGATGATCTAGTGCAGGGGTGAGGAATCTGTGACCTGGAGGTCACATGTGGCTTTCTAGGTCCTCAAGTGTGGCCCTTTAACTTCACAAGTTTGGGTTCAGTCAAAAGGTTGCAAGAAGGTCATATATTACCTTGAGGTCACAGGTTTCCCACCCCTGATCTCTAGTGCTTAAGAAAATTGAAATGACAGAATATTATATAATACAAAAGATTTAAAGAGGAAAGGCTCATTCATACCTGGAGAAAAATCAGGAAAGGTTTCATGGTATGTAATGGTCTGTGAGATGTGAGTGGTCAGCTGGGTGGTACAGTAGATAGAGTGCTGGGCCTGAAGTCAGGAAGATCTAAGTTCAAATCTGACTGCAGACACTCAGTAGGTGTGTGTGACCCTGGGCAAATCACTTAACCCATATTTGCCTCAGTTCCTCAACTGTAAAATGGGGCAACACCAGAGAAAGAAATGGCAAACCACTCCAATATCTTTGCCAAGAAAACCCCACGGACAAGTCCATGGGGTCATGAAGAGTCAAACACACTCAAAAACATCAGAGATGTTAGTTTAATAACTTTCATAAATGAGGGGAAATGTGTAAATATATGATGACAGGAAAATATCATAGAACAGTATATAGAACAGTCTGACTGAAGCATAGAGTACAAGAACAGGAATAATCAATAAATTATTTGAACTCAGTTTATTTTCCAAACACTCTGCCTGGGATCTTAGGCCTTGGTTCTCAGTCACTTAGCCAAGGTTCCTCATCTTGGCTCCCTGGTCTCCTGGACCCCTTCTTTGTCTGGACTCATGATCTCTGCTGATACCTACCAGTTTCCTTTCTGTCTAGCCAAATTCCCAGTCTTGCCTCCACCCTATTATACCCTATTCTGTTGCTGCCCAAAGCTTCCTAAATTATTGTCCTGTTTTAAAACCATTTGGTTCCTTTAAAGTCAAGTAACTCAATTATTTTTCCCAGAGAATATCCAAGAGAAATAAATTAGAAACACCTGGGGCAGAAACCATGCCATTACATGTCTCTACAAGTAGCAAAGTACTGTTAAGGTGTAATTTAAACATTGGCACTTTGACTTTAAGGAAAGGGGGTTCCAAAACAGTGGAAAGGTCAGAAAAATATGTAGAGGAAGAGACAGCTATCTATAGCTAGTTAACTAGATGTCTATCTCTAGCTACATATATCCATAAAAAGCCATCTGATATCTATCTAATCACAGAATTTCATGGGATCTATCGATAGAGATATGGGCATATAGTCCAGAATTACCTGTTAAGAAGTGAAACAAGGGGGCGGCTAGGAGGACCCGAGTTTGGTTCTGGCCTCGGACACTTAACACCCACACAAAAACCTAGCCACAAGTTACTTAACCCCAATTGCCTTCCAAAAAGCAAAAAAAAAAAAGTGAAACTGTATACTTTTGTACTTAGAAATTGTTGAATTTTTAAAAAATTTTGGCTTGGTTTTTCCTTTACTATGTATTGCTAGATTTATCGAATTATGTTTTAAATAAATTAAGTAATTTTGTTTAAATATATAAAATACTATTTGGTATAGTAGATTTCCACATCTCTTAGAATCCATGACCAAACCATCCCATGGCTAATCAATGGTGCCTGCTATGCTACCAAAAAAAGAGATGTGACTTAAGCACCTGGTAACAGAAACTAGAAGAAAAGATGAAGAGAGGGAAATAGACCTCTTCTTCAGAACATGCTCTCAAATTTTAAAACAAGCCAAGAATATCACAGTATCCTCAATATTTGATAGAAGGAACTTCTACCAGAAAGCAAATTAACATTCCTTCTACTAACTAGTGGGGTAATTTGCACCTCTTGTAATTTTTTAAGGAATGGAAAAGAGTAGCAGTGACCTATTACCCTGGAAACACTGGTGAGCAGACATTGTAATAGCTTGCCTGATCTACTTTGTGAAAATGCTAAGAAACAGATAGAGGCTGGTTTAATGCTAAGAAACAGATAGAGGCTAGTCACAGCACAGCACCTAAAGTTGTTACCTTAAATCTTAGAAACCATATTCCCAACTTAAACAGACATGGACAAAGCACTTACTCCGGAACTACATCCCAGTTCCCTGGCATGATAGACTGGGTCTCCAGAAGTTTGCTAACTACTCCTATCAGTGCATTAGGCATAACGCTATAGAGCTAAGGTTTTGACAGTGTAACTCCTGATCCCCCAGCCATTTTGCTTTCCATTATCGACCAACCAGGGTAGTGGGTGGCACAGTGCAAGTAGTGCCAGGTCTGGAGTCAGGAACTTCCTTAGAATTCAAATCTGGCTTCAGACCCTAACTAGCTGTGTGACCCTGGGAAAGTTACTTAATCCTTTTTGCCTCGGTTTCCAAATCTATCAAATGAGTAAGAGAAGGAAATGGTGAACCACTACAGTTATCTTTGCCAAGAAAACCCCAAATGGGGTCACAAAAAGTTGGACATGACTGAAATGACTGAACAACTATCAATCAACCAGTAGAACTCAATTAACTTTTGGAAAAGTGGTTTAGCAAGAATATAAAAAATTACCATCACCCTCAAAGGGAACATTCTTCCTTTGTACACCCAAGGTACCTGGGGAGTGGGCTCAAACTTAAAGCATAATGAGAACAAGGGACCTAACAGCTCACATCCTGCACCTGCCAAAAAGGAAAAAAGACTGAGAGATCCACATCTTCCTTTTTATATGCAAATTCAGTTCTGGCTCAGCACTACTTGAGAATTTGAGATTTTTTTTATCCTCCATATGATCCCAATCCCTCAATAACTCATGGTCAGAAACCAGTTTCCGAAAATTCCATGTGTCAGATTGAAACCAGGCAAGGAATTTTTTAAAATTTACTTTTATTTATTTCTTCAAGTATTTTCTGACTATATGTAAAAGAATTTTTTTAACAAAAAAGTATGCTTCAATATGCATTATGAGTTCATTAGTTCTCTCTGGAGATGGATAACATTTTTCATCATTGTCTTGATCAGAGTAGCCAAGTCTGACAGAGTTGATCGTCATTATAATATTGCTGTTACTGTGTAAAATGTTCTTCTGGTTCTGCTCACTTCATTTTGTACAAGTTCATATAAGTCTTCCCAGGTTTTTCTAAAACGAACTGTTCATCATTTCTCATAGCACATAATATTCCATCACAATCATATACCACAATTTGTTCAGTCTTTCGCTAATTGATGGGTGTCCCCTCGGTTTGCAATTCTCTGTCACCACAAAAAAATGATCTGCTATAAATATTTTTGTGCAAATAGGTCCTTTTACCTTTTCTTTGATCTCTTTGGGATATAGACCTAGTAGTGGTATTGCTGGGCCAAAGGGTATGCACAATTTTATAGCTCTTTGGACATAGTTCCAAATTGTTCTCCAGAATGGTCAGAATGGGAAGCTAGGTGGTACAGCAGATAGAGCACTGGGCCTGGAGTCAGGAAGACCTGAGTTTAAATCTGGCCTCAGATACTTAATAGTTATGTGACCCTGAGCAAGTCACTTAACCCTGTTTGCCTCAGTTCCCTCATCTGTAAAATGAGATGGACAAGGAAATGGCAAAACACTACAGAACCTTTGCCAAGAAAACCTCAAATAGGGTCATGGAAGAGTTGGGAGACAACTGGAAAAACAACATGTTTGAACTAGTTCACAGGTCCACCAACAGTGCATTAATGTCCCAATTTTCTACATCCCCTCCAGTATTTTTCATTTTTTTTTCTGTCATAGTGGTCAATCATCAGATTGGTGTGAGGTGGTGTGTCAGAATTGTGTTAATTTGCATTTCTCTAATCAGCAGTGATTTAGAACATTTTTCATGTGACTATTGATAGCTTTGATTTCTTCTTCTGAAAACTGCCTGTTCATCCTTTGATCATTTGTCAGTTGGGGAACGGCTTTTATTTTTATAAATTTGGTTCAGTTCCCCTGGCAGGGAATATTTGTGCACTTATGTGTATAAACCCCCCCCCCTTCCGAAAGAAAAATATTAGAACATTCTATAAGGCTTTCATTGGCCAGTCCCCATATATATGCATGCCAGTTGCACATAAAGTGGCTTCATAGGCAGCTAGGTGACATGATTGATAGAGAATTGGGTCTGGAATCAGGAAAACCTGAGTTCAAATCTGGTTTCAAATCTAACTGTATGACCTTGGGCAAGTCACTTAACCTCTGTATGCTTCAATTTCCTTAACTGTAAAATGGGAATAGTAATAGCCTCTCCTCCCAGGGCTCTTGTGAGGATCAAATGAGACATTTGAAAAAAAGCTTAAAAATGTGACTGACACATAGGAGGTATTTAATAAATGCTTGTTTTCTTCCTTCATAGACATCCTTCAATTAATTACAAATTGAAGGACTTGTAAAAGATGGTAGAATATTTTATGAAGCATGGACATAAATATAACATCTTTTATTCTGCCATTTACCTAGGAAATCATAACCAACTCACCATCTAATCATGAATCTTTGAGGGGGTGGGAGATAAAGGGTTTTTTTCCTTATTAATGGTGATAAAAATTCACTGTTTCACCCTATTTCCCTTGTGATGAAGTACCCAGATTTGTTAGATGTCCAGTGAAGAGTTAGAGGGGGAGATTCCCATAGAAAAAAAAGTGACCAAGAAGATATATTGTTATATATGCCTACTTTCTCTTCTCTAGAAAAATCTTTATGAAACTAGGTTAGATGGACAGATCAAAAAATCCCAAAGGGAATGGAAAAATACATGTCCAGAGAACAAAGAGAAGCAAAATGAGTCAGAATCCACAAATCTAACTTTATACATATCCTTTAACCAACTAAACTACATATGTGTGTATGTGTATATATGTATGTGTGTGTGTGTGTGTGTGTGTATATATATATATATATATATATATATATATATATATATATTTTTTTTTTTTTTAAGAGAGAGAGAGAGTACCCAGACAGGTGATGGAGTTGGGGCAGAAGCAGTAGCTGTGTAGTGAGTACCAGTATCCATAGGTTCTCAGCAGCCATCTGCATCCTGCCTGGCTCTTTTAAGAATTATTCCCCAGTGCCCTGAGGGTGCTGGCCCCTTCTCTCAGAATATCTCTGCCTTCAGATGCTAAATCTCATTGGGAAATAGGTTCCTTTGAACTTTTCAAAGGTATAAAGGAATGCCTCCCATTTTTATGAGTTCTGTCCTGCTGTAGGCAGAGGAAGTTGCTGTGTATGAGGAAGGGGCCAATTAGAGCCAAAAGAGCCATAAGCTAATCCCTTATGGCACTGCTCTATGAGCTGGACTTGTTGCAGCCTGCCAAAGAAGTCTTCCTGAAGCTCAATTCTTGGACTAAAGTAGAAGAGATGGAGAAGGGGCTTGAAGGCAGAGAATCCACTTGGATTGCCTTTTTTTGCTGCTGAACTCTGGAGTACACTGGCTTGGTTCAGCTGCTTGTAATCATTAGCAGTTGTGAGAAATGTACCACCAAGGAGTATATAAACAGTGATTCTTCAACTGTTTGTTCTCAGGATCCCTTTTGCACTCTTGAAATTTATTGGAGATCCTCACAGGAGTTTTTGTTTATGTGGGTCCTATCTACCAATATCTACCATTTTAGAAATTAAAACATCTTACTATTATTATGGAAATAATTTTGACTTCACAAACCCCTGAGAAAGTCTCAAAGATCCCTTGGGGTCCCTGGACTGTGGCACATTTTGAGAACCACTGGCTTCAACCAATCCTGATGGTGGGAGAAAGCAGGGTGGCAAGTCCTTCTTGAATTAGCACCAGCATCTCTGCCTAAATATCCATGAGTTTGAGGTATGGTTGAATTCTCTAAACACTTCATTCATGGCTTAGATCAATGGCACTTCTTTTCCTGGGACCTAACCTGTGGTTAAGTTGCCATATTCCCTGCATGGGCCTAATAATTTCCCTAATAAAAACTCAAATTGAAACCTACCCCCTCCAGCCAATTCTGGGAAAGACGCATTTCATGGAAGGAGAGGGAACAAATGGGAATTATCTGGAATCAGGCTATATTTTCTGAAGCTGCTCCAGACACACATGACTAGTGCCAATCTGGAACTGAAGAGTCTGATGATGACTAGACAAGTAATGTAGTTAGAAATCTTGGCATATTATACTGAAGACTCTTTCTGACCAAATTTTCAACCCTCATAGAACCTAACAGAGAACATAACATAATATAGAACATAAGCCTCAAGGTGGAGAGAGAGGCAGGCAGCACCAGTGACCTACTCAAATCTGGCCCAACATGTGTCCTTGAACACATGGCACTGCCAATTCTCCTGCTCCTATTGTGTTTCTTCGTTTCTCCTCTTGGGTGAATGAGTATTAGAGATTAAATGGACCAGGCTGTGTCCTTGTGAGCTTTGAAACATCAGAAGAGTTACCATTGGTTCAGTAGCCAAGCCTGGGAAGGAGCCAACCCTGTGGAGCAACCTACTTAACCCAGACCAGCAATGGATCAATCTGGTAGCCAAGATTCTATACTATCCAAACAAAGGAGTGACTCACCCATCAGGTATGCCTTACCCGGAAGTGAACTTTTGAACCTACTGTCCCCAAGGACTGAAATATAGGGGGTAGTATATGCCCTAATTCAGGATGCCATTTTGGTACTGTGGGTCTTAATTTATCTTTTCAGCAAATATCTCTTTGTAGAAGTTAGTTGATGACAATTAATTAATTGATCTTGGAAAATCAAGTTATTAAATTGATAGTAGGGTGCTAATCACTGGTATTGAGGAAATATTAGCTGACTCTGGGTGACTACTATTGGGAAGAATACACCATAACTGGGACTTGAAATAATAGCTTTAAAAGATCCCTGCAATCCATCAGGGCTACTCCTAGAATGGTAAGGGAGAAATGGAGCCATCCCTGCTCTGAGAACTCAACCTGCTTGTGTGTAAATTGGGATATTAAGTCCAGAGTCTCACTATACATAGACTGCTACAGTATCTGAAGAATTTAAAAGTTCCATGTCTCCTAAAAAGCAATGAAAGAATTAATGAGTGGTGAACATGAGGATTCTTCGAAATATTACCAGTGAAGAACTACACCAGAGAAACAGTATGAAAGATGGCATCCAAAGTATATGATGTGAAAAGGAGCTCAACTGTTCATGTAGCAAAATGGAAGTGTGACTGATAGCCTGAAAGCTCCTCTGATAATAACATGTTGATATATCCAGAATAAGGCCACCAGCACATAGAGTGTCACTCCTACCCCCTGAAGATTTATGAAAGGACATAGATCAGGGTTGCACAGATAGGGATGGGTAGGGATCTGCACTGACTGGCTGAGTACTGAGTTCAATTAGATTATAGATCTAAAAAAGGATACATTTAACCTAGGAGGTCATCCTTTACTGGATAGGACTAACATGCCAACAGTGGGGCTAAGCCCTGCTTATAAGTGTCATGGATGAACTTCAGACCTAAGCAGTGGAGAAGGTTAAAAAGGAGAAGAAAGGGAGGGACATTCAGGGAGAGAAAAGGAGATAAAGTAGAAAAATAAAAGGGGTACATAAAGAGAGAGAGAAAGATTAGAAGAAAGCCACCAGTAACTATTTCAGTTTTTTCAGTGACACCTGTGTCTACTACTGCTAGGAAATAAGGTCATAGAAAGTCACTCTTGAATGCAAATTTTTTAAAAATTCTGAAGTTTGTCTCAACCTTGAAAATTGGCAAAGGTGACAAAAAGATGGAAGTAGTCAAAGCTAGAATGGTTATGCAGAGGCAATCCCACTAATACAGTGTTGGTTGAGCTATGTCTTGGTCAAACCATTCTGGAAGGATATTTCAAATTATGCTAAAAAGGACTAACCTGTCCATACTCTTTGGCCCACTGTTAATCATATATATCCAATGATGTCAGAGAGAGAAACTTCTCCTATACATCAAAATGTCCACAGTAGCATATTCTTTTGGTAGGAAAGTGCTAGAAACAAAGTAGGTACTCATCTATTAAGGATCAGCTAAACACAAATATAAGAATATTATTGCACTATAATATTAAGATTTAAAAGAAGCACAGGAAGATTGACAAGAACTGATGCAGAGTGAATTAGCAAAACCAGGAAAACAATATGCATAATGATTACAACAATGGTAACTAGAAAGAACAAAAAACTGAAACTAAATGCTGTATAATTATAATAATCAAGCTTGACTCCAGAGAAAAGTTGAGAACTTGCTTCTCCCTCCCTTCACTGGAAAATAGGGGGATTATAAATTATGGATTTAGAATACAGCACATCCTATCCAACATGGTCAATGTGTTTGAATAGGTTTTTAAAAAAAAAAACTTTTTTCTCTTAATTCTTATCACAAAGTATGACTTTCTAGGTAAGAGTAGAAGGACTAATATATTCAGAAATTAATGTAATATAAAAACAAAAACTACAATAAAAATAGATAATTTTAAAAAGAAAAAGAAAATCTTCCTTTTGTCTTTAGTTTCATCTATTTCTTCACCTTGGGAAAATCAGTTAAGTTGGGCTTCTAAATGTAAGATACATGGGCACCATCCTGATGGTACATGTTAGAAATGGCACACTATGCAAAACACACATTTGATTCATAAAATGCATCTGGAAGTCTTATATATAACTGGCCAGCTCCCCCTGCTGTAATTTCAGGGAATTAGTGGATGCAGTGGGTCAGCAATAATGCTAACTCATAAAGAAAGAGGGAAAGAGCAGTCATTCTGAAAACTTGTTTCACATTAGAAACAAATCATGCCAGACATAGGGACAATAAATAATCAAGCAATTCAGGTCCATCTTTTTACAGGGAGAGTTGAGAAAGTCAATAATGTTCTGCTTATAAAATCAGTGAGGGATATTTCAAACATTTAAAATGCAAAATGATTCTTACATTTGATACAAAGAAAAGGACAAGAAACACAATCTGCCCCTAAGACAGACTAAGGTACTTGATGCATATACACAGTAAAGAGAAGGCTGGGAAGAGAATAAGCATTTTTATAGCATCCTCTACTATGTGCCAGGCACTGTACTAAGCCCTTTACAAACATTATCTCATTCAATCCTCACAACAACCCTGCAAATTAGATGCTGTTAATCCTCATTTTACAGTTGAAAAAATGGAGGCAAACAGAGTTTAAGTGATTTGCCAAAGGTCACATACCTAAGGGTCTGAGGCCAGATTTGAATTCAAGTCTTCCTGACTTCAAGCCAGCTGTTCTATCCATTGTACCTTTTAGCTGTGTATATGGTATCTCCCTCAATAAAGCATAAGCTCTCTTAGGGTAGGGACTACTTCTTTTAAGTCTCTGCATCCTCAGCACAAGGCTAGGATGTAGTACTTAATAAATGCTTTTGATTAATAGGTTGATCGGTACAGATTTCATACCTTTCATCATCTTGACAAATCCCTGGAGATGGCTCATTTCTTCAATATCCCCATTCAAATTGGACACTTAGAACTGAATGCCAGACAGGGTGTAAGGATTGCAGAGTACAGTATGACAATTACTTTCCCTGTTCTGGACACATTATTTCTATCAATGCAGCCTAATCACAATGATGGCATATGATTAATAGGAAAAAAATTAGGCTCTATCCAATTTATAAGGAGGAATCAAAGGATCAGAGAAGTAAAATGTCTTGCCAAGGTCACATAGCTTGTAAGCTTGTACTGGAAGCCAGGTATCTGGACTCCTAATTCCATGCCATCCACTCTCGTATGCCATGTCTTCATTTCTTGGTTCAGTGAATGATATCCCTAACTGGAGTAATTCCACAGATAAAGAGGGAGAAGAGGCAATGTGTTCCTCATTCGCCCCTTGCAGAAACCATACTGGCTATATGTTACTTTGACATTTCTCTTTCTACAGTATCAATTTATTTCCCAAAAAAAACCCTTATTATCCAGTGAAACTTATTTACTTTAACCAGTCAAATTTAATAAAATATTTTTATTTTGTCTAAACCTGCGATTTAATTAACATGAGTAATTCTTGGTGTGAAATGCCCTACGCCCCAGTGCAGACCAACACTTCATCTGTAACTTAAAATCTTAAGAGTCACCTGGGACACTGAGAGATTGTGTCAGTATTTGTCAGAGACTTTAATCCACATCTTTCTGACAACAAAGCTGGCCCTGTATGCATTATTTCAGACTGCCTCTCCAAACTTAGCTATCTTGTTAATGTACCACGATACTGCTCAATGTACATGAAGATATTTTAATGACCTTTTAACCTATTTTTTCCAGTATGGTGATGAATTTTGTCTATCCTCACTTTCTCCTTAATTTATCTTGTAACCAATGAGTAACAGTTTATAAATCAGTTGTCAATTAAGATTAGAGTCATAACTGTATGGTTTTTTTTAACAAACTGGAAGATTTTATTCTATTTAGTCCCATAACGAAGGTCCTTTCTAGCTCTAAATTAATGAACCTATGATCCTAAACTCTGAACCTATTTTGTGATTAAATGCTACCTCTGGTTTCAAGAAGGAATTTAATGGGCCAAGAGGGAATTCTCTCTCAATGTTTAGTAATGAATGAATGAATGAATGAAGCATTTATTAAATGTTTCCTTTATACATTCATACAAAGCACAGTGCTAAGAGTGAGGAATACAGACTGAAAAGTAAGACGGTCCCTGCCTTCAAGGAGCTCACATTCTAACAGGGGAGACAATGGAAGGTTTTAGCTATAAGTCAAATGGAAAGGTCCATGGTCCTCAAGGTGTAGTGGCAAGGCATTGGTGTTTCTTCTTTAATGTCATTTCCACTGAGAAAATCATGTATCTAATGTTGAACTATTTGATAATGTCAAGGACTTAAAAGGTAATAAGTGTCTTTCTTGGGTGGTTATTAGCTGTGGCTGTTGCACCTGAAGGAGCAGTTGCAAGGCTGTCTCTCTACAAGGGCTGCTTCCCAGGAGGATGATGGCTGAAAGCCTGGGGCTCGAAGCATTGCTACTCCCAAGGCTCTTGTGTACCTGACTCCATCTCCACCAGAATCTGAGGGGAGGTAGTAATCAAGGTTGTGGAGGTGGTTTGACTTATTATCTGGTATATCCTTTCTCCTGTCTCTCCCTCAGGGTGCCTTGCTGCTTAAGCAAGGGTTATCTGCCCTTTGAATGACAATGAATGAGTCATGATTTTTACATGACACTTTAAGGTCTGCAAATCGTTTTTTTATATATTATATCATTCACATCTTACAACAACCCTACAAGGGAGGTGCCACAGGTATTCACTATCCATCCTAATTTTACAGAAGAGGACGCTGAGCCTCTGGGACATTAAGCAACTTTTTGCTGGTCGCACAGTTCATAAATACCAAAGCCAGGATTCAAATCTAAATCTCCTGACTTCAAAGCTAATCCTCTAATTACAAAATACCACAATTTCATAAGTTTGTTTCTCTCTTTGACTTACTGAACACTATCAGAACTACCTGAAGGTATTGTTTAATTAAGTAAAATAGAGATAATGGCATTTTCCACCGAGTTATCTCAAGGTTATATGTGTTTTAAAAATAGCAAGAAACACACAAAAGACTTGTATAGGCTCAATTATAAAATATTCCTTAAAGAAATAAAGAACAACTTAAATAACTGGAGGAATATTCAGTGCTCATGGCTGAACTATACCAATAAAATAAAAACAATACTACCAAAATTAACTTATATTATAAGTGCTATGCCAATCAAATTACCAAAGAGATGCTTTATAGAACTTGATTAAATAATGACAAAATTCATTTAGAAAAACAAAAGATCTAAAATATCAAGGGTAATAATGAAAAGAAGGAGGAATGTAGGGAAAATAGCTCTTCCAGACATTCAACTATATCATAAAGCAATAGTCATGAAAATTGTCTGATTCTGGTTAAGAAATAGACATAGATCAATGGAACAGACTAGACAAAGCAGAATCAGAAATTAGAGAACTTAGTAACTCAGTTTTTGTTAAAGTGGAAAACATAAATTACCTAGAAGAAAACTTCTTAGTTGATTTTTAAAAAAACCCTGCTGGTAAACCATAAAGCAGTCAGGCAGAAATTCAGCTTAAACCAACTTCTTATATCACAATACATTTTTAATGGATATGTGACCTTAATATTAAAGATCATGTAATTTAAAAAATAAGAAGAGAAGTAGATCATATACATCTCAGCTGTGGATGGAAGAAGTATTCTTAAGCAAGAGATAGAGGCAATTACAAAAGTCAAAATAGTTAACTTTATGTGAAAATGAAAAGTTTCCGCACAAACAAAATTAACGTACCTAGGATAAAAAGAAAAGAGGTTGAATGGGGGAATATTTGCATCAAATTTCTCTAAGGGTTTGGTATCCAAAACATATAAATAATAAATAAATATTCATAAACTATAGCAATTCCCCAATTGAGAAGTGGTCAAAGGATATCAACAAATAGTTCTCAAATGAAGAATTGAAAAGTATTCATAACCACATGAAAGAATATTGCATATCACTAATAATAAGAGAAATTTAAGTCAAAACAACCCTGAGGTTTCACCTCATATCCTACAAATTGACAAAAATGTTATTAACCCCCAAAGTGCTAACGGTCAATGTTGGAGAGGTTATGGAATAAGAGACACACTAACATATTGTTGGTGGAGCTGTGAAATAGCACAACCACTTTGGAAAGCAACTTGGAATTATGCAAATCTGAACCAGAGAGTCTATTACTAGGCTTCATTGATAAGAAGAAAGTCACCATATTCACCAAAATACTTATAATAACACTTTTTTCATGAGAAACAAAATAGATGTTCATCAATTGCAGAATGGCAAAACAAATTTTGGTACATGAATATAATGGAATCTTACTGTGCCACAAGAAATTTTGTGTGTGATGAATACAGAGAGGCATGGAAAGATCAATATGAACTGCAGAGAGAAGTAAGCAGAGCCAAGAAAACAATATCCACAGTGACTGCAACAAAGTAATTAGAAAGAACAACAACACACTAAAAAAATCAAAGGTAAATGTAATAAAATGATAACAA
The DNA here is from genome assembly GCF_028583685.1 of Petaurus breviceps papuanus. NCBI lineage: Eukaryota > Metazoa > Chordata > Mammalia > Diprotodontia > Petauridae > Petaurus > Petaurus breviceps. The sequence continues at coordinate 6,472,984 of NW_027187299.1, forward strand.
TTAAGAGGACTCAAATGAAGAGATATGAGAGGACACTCCCAATCAACCCCTTTGTGGAGGTGGGAGATCCACAGATGTTATATAATGTACATTTTGAACTTTTTGAAGGTATCAATCAGGCATGCTGATTTTTTCCTCTTTAAAATACTATATGTTATATGGAGGGTTTTCTGGGAGAGGGAAAGGGAGGGATACTTGGAAAAACTATGATGATATAAGAAACAAGACATAGATAAAAACTTTTCTTAAAATAAGCAAAAGAAGAAAAAAAAAGTAAGGAAGCTAATTTGCCCCAAACTGACTTAGATATACCGAGAATGGTATCTTGTCTTGGATGTGTTCTTTTTTTTAAGTAGCAAAGCACTATTTTTAACAAAAAAAAATTGGTTTTTTTTGGTAAAAAAACAAAAAATGTTTTTACATCACATATATTTTTCAATATATCCCTCTCCCTTTTTCCTCCCACAGAGTCATCGATAATAATGAAGATTTTTTTTTAAAAAAGGGTAAAAAAAAACCTGTTCAGCAAAACTAACAACTCATCTATAATGTCTCATGTTATGTGCAATGTTCCACATTGTCCCTTACTTTTACATAAAAGGGAGGGAGACATATTCTCATACCTCTTCTTTGGGGACTAAGCTTGGTCATTATAATTTCAAAGCATTCGTTTTCCAATGATGAAAAACAATAAATTTAAGAGAATGTCACAGAGACTTATTGTACTAGGCTCCTGGTGTCAAATGACAAGGGATTAGAAGTTAAATTGCTTATTTAAAATAATCTCAAAGAAAACCAGAGGAAGGCAGACACTGACTGAAATCTATGTTGTCCAAACATAAAAACAATAGGGTAGATAAGGAAAAAAAAAACTTGACAACATTGGGAAGGGGGGCAAATTTTTTATAGGAAGTTTATGTAGAAAGCCAAATTTGTATCCTAAGACATAAAGCTGACTTTATGAGCTATATGGCAGTAATCTTCAACATTATGCAAGAGCAAAGCTAAGCTTTTGGCAGCAAGCTGGAACACATGAGTGCCAGGGACATTCTGTTAACAAAGCACAAGGGGTGAGGAAAGGGGAACAAGTCATTCTTGTGCACTGTTGGGACAGCAAATGCCATTGTATTTATCTGGCATCATTGCCTTTGTCAGTGAAGGCTCACTGGCTACCATTGGTTTCTTTCACTCAGAACTCATTTTGCCATTTAATTATAGATTCAGCTGTCTGATCTCCCAATAAACATCTTGCTGCTTCTACCCATAAAGCATTCCGTCCCCACCCTTTTTGCCTATGTATCCTCACACACTACATAGATACACACACACACACACACACACACACACACACACACTTTTTTGTAGCAATCTATGTAGGTCAAGAAACCTCACCTTTCTATATATATGACAGTACAGTGTTGGAAAGATGACCTGCTAGAAACAGCTGGATGGGGCTTTCCTGGGAGACTATTCTGTCATTGATGTATGAGAGGTCTTTCAGGACCCATGTGACACTCTCAGCCCCCAACCTACCTTCCTGTTCATTTATATTTGTATAACTTTCAATCATGCTGACAGAACTGCCAGTCTCTCTGACTCAATCATAGGTACACTCTGTCTTTAAGAAAGATAACCTGCTTCCCTGTTCTCTTCCTATGGCTTTATGAAAATGGCACTATATTCACTCTACTCCCCCCACCCTTTCCACCCAGACTCCCACCCCTGACTTCTGCAAATGAGTTGACATGTCTCCAAACACTCTTTGGGAGGCCAAACTAGTCCAAACTCCCTTGTCAATCATCCAGACAAAGACATTTTTAGCTGATATAGAGCCAGAAACAAACTCCCTCAAGTGTGTCTGAATTCAGTTTGAAGGTTGGGGAGGAGGCACCAAATCCAACCTAATGACACTAAAAGGTAAGAAACAAACAAAAAAAAAAGATTTACTTGTGTTCCCCTTCTTTCTGGCATTATTCCTAGGCTTTAACAAAACTAGCATACTATCATAGCAGAAAAGTGCTGAACCGATCAAGTATCGTGAGAATTATTTTAATATATTTGTTCTAGCTCATTACTTACATGTTTTTCAATTTAATAGGTTCTGATAGGAGACTATGCCTTCTTCCTGTCTTTGTAGAGATAGGGGACTATAGGTGTAAAATACTGGAGGTAATTAAAGCCAGACTTGGTTGATGTGTTGGCTAGTTTTGCTGAACAAATTTTTCCCCGTTTTTATTCTTTGTTATAAGGAATAGCTCCCTAGGTGAGGGGAGAAACAGCAAACAGCATATCATTAAAAAATGAAGGTGAAATAAAACAAAAGATACCAATAAAATTTTTAGAAGAAAAATATAACTTACGAGGATTTTCCATTTATCATAGGAGTCTGAGAATCCTGTTATTCGTACACCTGCTCTAAATGGCAGATTAAATCTTTGAAGTTTATGACCACATGCAAAGAAGAGAGACAGCACATTAGAATGACTGAATACAGTTAAAGAAGCTCCATGGTAGCCAGCTCCCAGAACAATAACTAGAGGTAGTTTAGTATATTGGAAAACATATTAGATCTCATATCTAGAGACTTGGGTGCCAGTGTTGGTTCTGTATCCTAACAATAGACATTTTTATCTCTCTGAGATTCAATTTCTACATCTATTAAATGGTGATAATAACTATCTATCCCACAGTGTTATTGTAAAGAAAACACCATAGAAAAGTGACTTTGTTATTGTAGACTAGTTCAAAGCTTGGGAAGTTTCATCACATACATAATAAAGGAAAGATTTTGGAACAAAGGATTGAAGTGGAAAAGGTATTCTTGCCTTCTCCCTTCCCCCACTTCATTTGCATAGGAAATCCAAAGCATCTTAAGAAATTGGAAGAAATAAAAACAAAACAAAAACCAAAAAATTCTGAGCCTCAGACTCTATCAAATCTCTGAAGATTGCTGGAAGGTTAACCCTAAAATGATTAGAGGGAGATACAGATTTTCCCTTCAATTGGGAATAAAATAGGAGTTACAAGGTCTTTCTGACCCTAAATCAGATAGAAGCTTGGAGCAGAGAGATTAATACTGATGAGAAAGAAGAAATAGGTTAAAAAATAGACTAAATGCTTGTGGGTCTTACTTAGCTGCCTGGCTGTGTTGCTTTCTAAAAAGGAGTTCATCAATCCACAAACATTTTAAAGAGCTTCCTATATGCCAGGCACTGTGCTAGGTCCTAGAGATACAAATACAAAATTAAGACAGACCCTGCCCTCAAGGAACTTATGGAAAGAAAGTATCTAAGGACTTTTTTCCCTAGTCTGAGGACTTGATATGTGAAAGTGCTGCCTTTCTCACTACAAAAGTCAAAGCATAAGACCCTGGAATCCAAGCTAACTCCACTCCTTTTATGGGGAAAAGATAGTCCCTCTGCTGAGAACTTGATCAGAAGCCAGCAGTGAGAAGCTCTGCGAGGTGTCCAGTAGTGACCATATGACCAGCACATAAGCCAGTAGGAATAGAACGATGACATAACCAGAAGATGTCAGCAACCCTGAGGCACCAGAGATGTGTGACCTCTCTACATAAGCACTTGCTCCACATGTGTCTGCATTAGCAACCACATTAGCACACACAGTGGGCTGCTAGCACACAGGGTAGGTTGCAAGCACAAGTTCTTTGATCTGCTTTTCTAACAGTCTTACTTAAATTAAACAGTGCAGACAGATAACTAGAAAGAAGTGAGTATCCAAGAAAGAATTCAATAGATAGGGCTCCAACTGTCTAAACAGAGTAATAGATACATGATCACCAGACCAGGGAGCACCAATATCTGAGTTCACAAAGGTGGTGGGGGGGAAGAGAAGCCTTAACAATGGCTACCCTGAGTCTTGTCTAGCCAAATCAGAAAGAAACATTCTTCCCATGACTGGCCCCAAAATAAAATACCAACCTCCCAGTAAATAGTTTTCAACTAATAGGCTCAGAGCCAAGAAGGCATCACAACTCATGTGACTCAGTGCCTAATTGGCCCAGTGCCAAAAGGTGAGAAAGCCTTCCTGGCAAGCAAGTTTCCCCCTAAGCAAGCTCCTCCTTAAGCAGGTTTCTCCCACAAGGCAATATAAATTTCCCTGAATCACTTGATGGGCTGTATGTGACTCAGGATGTATCACAGCTATGAACTGGGTTGGAACTGAAAACAACAAGACATCCATGATTGAAATACCTGTGTACCTTTAGACCTGGGAACATGGCCCATGTTCCAAGGGAAAAAGGAACACATGTGGTCACATTGGACAAGGTAGACAGGACAATGTGAGTTCCAAGCACCTCTTGTCTCACAGGAAATCAGGAACTGCTCCCTACCCTGGGAGATGAGGAGGTGCTGAGGGCCACAGTCCAGTTGCCGGCTCACAAGAACATCTCCCATGAGACGGCTCACTTGATGAGCAGCAGCTGATATGGCTGGTTCAGCCCTCCTCCATTGGTTCACATTCCCCATGCACAAGGAATTCGTGCCTGAATAGTGCTCTCTTTAAAAGTATATAAGGAGCCAGCTTTCTTCCTCCCAGACACCATCCCTGTGCCCCTCCTTCTTAGAATACACTGTAAGTCATTTCTTTCCCTTGTCTCTGGTCTCTTCAATCCTCCCTGAGAACACAACCTAGGGCTGGCCCCTAGGTTAGCAGAGTTAGCGGCTGCTTATACAAGGAAGATCCTATATTCCATTAATACTACATTTGGCCCTAAGATCTTAAATGTTCATCACATATGCCAAAAGAATTTTAAGGGCAACTTGTATCTGGATAGGCATTAACATATCAGCTCAACAAAATTCCCACAAAATAAACATACCATGAGCTTCACATTTGCAAAATACATAACAACGTAACAACTTATTAACAGGGTGACCACATGACCTCAAAGAAACACAAAAGTATATAACGTAACATAGCATACCCCCCACCTTATACTTGTTTATACAATCAGGGGATCCTAGGCCAGGGTCTTCCCTAGCACAGCACACCCCCAGGGGAAGCAGAGAACACAACACACTTCACCTCTGCATCGCAGTAGGTTCAAAATAGAGTATTCAAGTAAAGTCCTCCTGGGGGTGTGTCCTTCTCCCTGCACTGCTGTTGCAGGATCCCACCTAGCACTCTCAGGTGCACACATGCTCTAATAAGCTAAAGAGAACAAGTTTTAACACTGCTCCATCCCCTGCTTCCAAGCCTTGGGGGCGGCTGGGTGACAAAGCCAACAGGGTGGGTCCTCAGGGTTTGTGGCACTTCCCCCAATCCCACCATAGACAACTCCACTCTCTGAGTCCCAACCCATCCCAAGGGGATATGGCAGGAAAGTACCCTCACTGCTCCTGCTTTTGCTACAAAGCTTTCATGTTGGCCTGGGGCCAAGTCCTGAGCCCCATGGCTCCTCCTCCTGCAGGTCTGTGGGCCAACAATTCCCAGCTCCTGCCTAGGTTCTGACACAGGCAGCTCTCTGTTCCTGTTCCATGTCTCACCTTATAGGGGAAGGGACTGCTCCACTCCAAGCTCTCCCTGTTCCTGCCTGAGTTCAGGCACAGTGGGCTCCAGGGGATCCTGTCCCCTGCTTCTGTCTCTGGCCCATACCACCCCAATTCCTGGACAGCTGGTCCTCTCCCAGCCTTACATTGGGAGGGGTCACTCTGGTCTGGACTCTGGGCATAGCAAAATAATACAACAATTGGTAAATAATAGATAACTATCCCAGTCCCACTAAACCCTATACTTTCCTCAAAGGTGTTAACAATCTTACTTTCTATCAGTCCAGTGTTCCAGTGTTCTGACAGGTTGGCATCAGAGGTCTCTTCTCTTTATCAGAGGTTTCCTCTCCAAACCTTGATGAGTGATTCACCTTCACAGCCGGGGACACCCTTGATAATGGCTAAATGTTTTTCCATGAGCAACCCCCTACCACTTTCCTTTAGTCTGCACAGATCCTGCCAACTATGCCAAATGTAATAGTAACTGCACTAGCACACAGGTGGGCTGCTAGCACAGATTCTTTGATCTGCTTTTCTAAAAGAAAGACAGCTTTAAAGGGGTCAATAATCTTACTTTAATTAAACATATATAAGTAGAGAGAAGTGAGTATCCAAGAAAGAATCCAATAGCAAGGGCTCCAACTGTCTAACCAGAGTAAGAGGTACCTGATCACAGACCAGGAAGCGCCAACATCTGGGTTTCACAAAGCCTGTGGGCTCACTCTTTTATTTTGTGATTTGGCCAGGTGAGTCTCTGGGTAGCCATTGTTAAGGAGTCCCTCACCTTTGTGAACTCAGATGTTGGCGCTCCCTGGTCTGGTGATTAGGTACCTATTACTCTGTTTAGACAGCTGGAGCCCTGTCTATTGGATTCTTTCTTGGATACTCACTTCTTTCTATGTACCAGTCTGCATTGTTTAATTAAAGTAATATTGTTGACCCCTTTGAAACTGTCTTTCCTTTAGAAAAGCAGATCAAAGAACCTGTGCTAGCAGCCCACCCTAGTGTGGTTGCTAACACAGTGTCTTACATGCATATCCATCCACAAATGCTCCCAGACACATCCTTTATTCCCACTGTTAATGTGTATATTTGTGGGAGACTCTGCCCAAGGTTTATGGGAGAAATGTTTTGTTGCTACTTTGCTTACTAAACTATTTCATTATATGTTTTTCCTTTGATCTCACTGAATCTATAGCAAACTAGTAAAAATAAACACATCAGTGGGTTTGGTATTGAGTAGATGTCAAACCATAGAGTTAATTGAACTTGGGGCAGCGTTGCTGGGTTGAGATGGGAGGCACATGCATGTGAGGTGCCACAAAGGCTATATTATTATTATAGGCATAGATATAAAACCAAAAGCAAGTGAATGAGAAATCTGTCGGGAAATGGGAGCCAAGCCAAGTAGAAATTGGAGACACAACTTAGCAAATCACCATAATAAGAGCAAAGTGAAACTAATAAATCGTTTTTATTCTGTAGTCAGAAAACTTTCTGTCCAAACAACTAAAATTGAGTGGAGTTAGACAAAGATCAATCAATTAGCAAAGAAGCATTTCATAAGGGTCTGCTGGGTACCAGGGACTGTGAAAGATGACAGGGAAGTAGACAAAAACAAAATAGCCCCTTCCCTCAAAGACTTCAATTCTATTGAATGAGGCAACCTGTATATATATAAAAATATACTAAACACATACTGAGCGGAGAGGAACTAGAAGCTGGAGGATGGGAAAATGTTCATGTAGAATAGGAATGTCAGATTCAAATAGAAATGAGGGCCACTAAACCATGTATAAGGATCTCTGAAGGTGGCTTAGAAAAAGAACTGACTTAGAAAACCACATACTAATATCATCAATGTCCTATTATATTTTTTTTGTCAAATATTTCTCAATTATATTTTAATCTTGTTCCAAGGTCACACCTGGGAATTTTGTATTTGATAAAGAAGATAACACTTAGGGCGGCTAGGTGGCGCAGTGAATAGAGCACCAGCCCTGGAGTTAGGAGGACCTGAGTTCAAATGCGGCCTCAGACACTTAACACAAAAACTAGCCGTGTGACCTTGGGCAAGTCACTTAACCCCAATTGCCCTCCAAAAATTAAAAAAAATGATAACACTTAAACTGAACTTCAAAAGAAATATGGATTTTTTAGAATTTTTTTTAAAAAGGGAGGTGAAAGTAGAGTGCATACCAGACATGGGATAGAGCTTGTGAAAAGGCAAGGAAATAAGAAATGTGGTGTCTTGTGTAAAGAATAGCAAGAAACAAAGTCTGGCTGGAACCAAGACAACATGAAAGGAAGTCATGTATAATTAGACTGGGATAGTAGGTTCAAGTTACATGTGAAGTATATTAAATGCTAAAGTAGTTTGTATCATATACTAGAGGTAAGACGGAGCTACAAGAATTATGGAGTAAGGGAGTAATATGTTCATGCTTGTACTGGAGGAAAATCACTTTCACAGGGGTATGGAAGAGAGATGATGCCAAAAGGTATTGGCTGAACATTGTGGTATTAATTTTGGAATGTCATATGGACTAATCTGGATGAGTTGGGGAATAGAGAATTACCCTCATGCAGATTGTGTGGCTCTTCTTGAATATACCAGGTTGCTAAGTAACCCTACACTTTGTTATGGTTCTTAGGTCATGGTCTATAGGCAATAGGACATTCTGTTCATAAGAATCTGCAGGGGTATGTGAGCTCAGATCTGCATTGGGACACATGGAACTCAGGTGTCCTGAACACTGGACTTGGCTTGCTACTGCTCACTCCATAGTCTTAAGTCAATCACTTCACCACCAATTTTTAAAACTGTATAATAGCAAGAATGATAATTTCTTACAAAGAATGCAAAGTAGTACCATTTGTAAAATACTTGGCATGCATAACATTCTGTACTTTGGCTTTACCTCTGAGTTATAGTAATGTTTCTACTCCATACTCTCATATCTCCAAAAATTGTTCTCTCTGAAGTTACCAATGATCTCTTAGTTACAGAATCCAATGGCTTTTTCCTTCTCCTTGACCTCTCTACAGCCTTTGACACTATCAGTCACCCTTTCCTCCTTGATACTCTTTTCTCTCTAGGTTTTCAGGATACTTCTCTCTCCTGGTTCTCTTACTATATATCTAACCATTCCTTCTCTGCCTCCTTTGCTGTATCCTCATGAAGGACAATTAGGAAAGTGCAGTACCTTGGAAGCCAAGACAAATAAGCCAGGGGAAATTAAAAAGCAACAGTTATACAAACCAAACAGCAATAACTGCACAAAAAGCCTCAAACACGTGTCCTCTCCTCAGAAAGCTTGAGGGAAACAAATATGTGGCAATGGTAAGAATCTTACCAAATTTAAAAATAAGCAAGGACATGTGGGGGGGGGGTTATTTCAGGAGAATCCATAGAATTGGAGGCATTTGCTGATACCTCATCCTTAGAAGAAGGTTCAAACCCAACTACTCCACTAGGTATCCATCCTCTTTCCACTGGAACAATGTGTTCCTGTTTTATTAAATTTATCTTTGACATCCTTGTTTGCCATTGGCTCCTTTTTATGGCACAAGCTTGACATTTTCCTAATTATATTCCTGGTTGCCATATGTAGGGGCAGGGAAGAACAAGGGGGAAGATACAAAGGATTTCCAAGACACCTACTGAAACACAGCTTGGTTTCTCTTTGGAAGCTGTTCTTTTTCTCCTACTGTTTAGATATTCTGTTTTTTAAAAGATATATGCCACCATAAAGTAAGTTTGAGCATAAAGAAACTCTGGCATCAATATCTCAATGCCTCCAGCCTAGCAATAGGGTAAACGTCCTACTGCTGAAGTGTTTTGGCTCCAGCATATGAGCTAGCCATCAGGATCGAGGACTGGTTGGCATCTCTGCCCAAGGTGAGGGTATGACTGGTTTTAAGAGCCAGAATCACACCATTTGAGCAGATGGACACAAACACCTATAGCCAAAATCATGTGTGCCAAAGATGGCTGAAAAAAGCAGGAGACCAAGCCACGAACATCAAAACAGCTGTCAAAAGCTGTATTAAAGAAAGCAATTTTTGGCTAAGAACCATCCAAGCAAAGTCAGTTTTCCACAGAACTACATTTGTCCTCTGGAGAAGTCATGAATGTCAAAAGAGTTTGTTGGAGTCAATGACTCCAAGTCATAGAAATAGTAATATATTGAAATGAGTGAAAGTTAATTTTTTCCTGTGTGTTTATTTATCAAACATGTACAAATTAGCAGCATTTATGGTTGCATATTGGCATGCATCTTTTATTTTTACAGTGTGATGAATAATCCAATTTAATAAGCATCAATTAAACACTTACAATGTGCCAAGCGCTGTGATATATGCTGGGATTGAGATCAAAATGAGAGAGTCCCAGTCCTTGAGGAACTTAGGGCAAATGTGGTTTTTAAAAATAAGTAAATAAATAAAATGCTTTTTTAAAAGGTTGGGAGGACTTATTTATTTGTCTGTGGAGGAAAGAATTTTAAGAATTGATTGACACGGGTACAGCTAGGTGGTGCAGTGGATACAGCACTGGCCCTGGAGTCAGGAGAACCTAAATTCAAATCCAATCTCGTATTCTTACTAGCTTTGTGACTCTAGGCAAAGTGACTCACTTTGCCTTCTCCCCCCACAAAAAAAAAAAAAGAACTGATTGACACCTTTTTAAAATTTCATCATGGTATCACAGAAGTATATTTAGAAGATGCCTCAGAGGTCATCTAATCCAACTCATTTTTTTTACAGATGAAGCCCAGGGAGGCTGAGCTTGAGTAACTTACCCAAGGTCACACAAGTAACATTAAAGGTGAGATTCAAACCCAAGTCTGCTACATTTGGTAGATCTTCTATGAATAGTTGGACAAGAGGGGCAGTGATCATGTCTTGTCCACTATAAGATCACATGTGCAAGTTTCATTCTTCCTGATGTGGCCCCCATTCTATCTGTTCAACCTTATTTCTCACTATTATGAATACTTTGCTGCTCCACTGGGGCCAGCCTTATTATTTTCCTTCAGAGGGCTTGTTCTAGACTTCAAGCCTTTAGTCACACTATTTTCCCCCACTTGGATTTCCTTCTTTCCCTTTCATCCAGACAAATTCTAACCATCCTTCAAGTCCCCTCTTCTTCATGAAGTCTTCCCTGATTGCTCTAGCCCATACTAATCTACTACATCTCTGAATTATTGCACTTATGAGTTAAAACTATATATGCTAATATGTAATATTCTTTTTCTTTTTCTTTTTTGCTTTTTTTTGGAGGGGGAAAAGCAGGGCAATTGGGGTTGAGTGACTTGCCCAAGGTCACACAGCTAGTAAGTGTTAAATGTCTGAGGCTGGATTTGAATTTAGGTCCTCCTGATGCCAGGGCTGGTGTTCTATTCACTGTGCCACCTAGCCGCCCCTAATTTTCTTATTATTATTTCATGAATATTAACTTACATTTCTTTTGTGATCTCCATAGAATCCAAATAAGTTCTGGGTACATGAGACTAATTATTTGTTCCTTATGGCACCTAGAGTAAGAAAATATTTGAGACAAAGTAAGCAATCTACTCACAATACCAGCTCTGACTAGATTACATACAATTTTAATCAATTTCCATGATAAAAATGTATCTGTGGTATCTTTAACTTTATAACTTTAATAAAGCCAGATTCTAGTAAGGAAGGATATTAACCCTCTTTCACAATAATTTATCCTAAAGCAATTTTTACATGGCCCATCCTTCTTAATACTGTCTTTCACTATTGACATTGACAGGGAACTAAATATCTATAAAAAGAAAGATAAATGTCTGCATTACACTGGAATCAATGGCAGGGGTCACCACTCCTGACCTTTGAGACTATTATACATATGAGCCCATTAACCACTACCTAAGTCAAATCTTGTAATTCATTTATTGCATGATTGCATACTATGTGTCATACCCTGTATGAGAACTCAAAAGGTCTTGTGGCCCAGAAGCCAATTATGCACAGGAAAAGAAATGAAGGCAAAGAGCTCTGAAATTCACTGGAAATTAGCTATGAAACCACAAATAAGCAATTATACTTAAGAATTCCTAACCCATTCCTACCTTGTTCTACCTTCTACATGAAGCATTCCCCAACCCTCTCTTAATTTTAGTATCTTCCCTTTGTTGATTTATTTCCAATTTATCCTGTGTATGGTTTGTTATTTGCATGTTGTCTCCCCCACTAGACTGTGGTTTCCTTGCAGAAAGGGACTGCCCAGAAGCATCCCCAGCACATAGCACAGGATTTGGAACATATCAGGTACTTAATAAGTGTTTAGTGACTAACTCACTCAGCTGCTGTCCTCCCTTCTTATCTTCCAAGTCAAAGCAGGGTCTTCCATACCTTCTTTGCTCACGCTGGGTAGAACCAGAGAAATTCCATCCTTCTCCACAGAAGACAAAGACAGAGCAGGGTAAAATGCATATCATTGAGAAGTTAGGGGTAAAGGGCAGGAGGGAATCATTGTCTTTAGAGCCACATGTCCTCACTATATAAACTCATTATTTAATTTCTCATCACATTATTTTGCCATCAATAAAACTGGTATTTCATTATTAGTAACTAACCTTTGCACAGTGCTTTATGGGTTACAAAGATACATACATATAAATATATGATGTATATTTAGAATACCTTGAAAAAATGCTGTAACTATTATAACGATCCTCTGGTGAGGGCTAGGGGGTCTGCTGGGTAGAGTTCTAGCCTTGAGTTTAGAAAGACCCAACTTTAAATTTTGCCTCAGATGTTTATTAGCTGAATAACCTTAAACAAGCCACTCTGAGCTTTAATTTCCCCATCAACAAAAATTATAGATTATAAAAATTATCATTCCCCTATCTAGAAGAATTCAAAATTACAAAAAATATAATTTACCCATCTGTAAAGATTATAGAGCATAAAATTATAATTTTCCTATCTATAAAAATCTTGATTATAAAGGTCATAATTTCCCCATCTATAAAATTCTTTCCATTATAAAATTAGAACTTTTCCATCTATGAAAATGACAGATTATAAAATTATAATTTCCCTATTTATAAAAATTCTAGATTATAAAAATTATAATTTCCCCATCCCTAAAAATTCTAGATAATGAAAATTATAATTTCCCTGTATATACAATTATAGATGATAAAAATTATCAGTGAGGACATTGAGGGTCAGGGATGTTAAATGGCTTGCCTAAAGTTATATAGATAATAAGCATCTCAGGCAGAATTCAAACTCAAGTCTTTCTAACTTCAAAATCAGCACTCTAACCACTAGACCACCAAGCCCCAAAAAGGGCATAGTTATTGCCTATAGGCAAGAGATCCCTATTACAGTAATAGTATTCATAGTATTGATAACAACAATAGTTGTATTTTTTTCTCCTGGTCTAGAACTGTGATTTAATCAACATAAGGCACCTCCAGTGTGGGTGCCCTCTCCCAAGGGGAACAGGAAACTTGACTGCAACTTGTAGACATATAGAGGGTTATCTGGGATGCTGAAAGTTTAAACAACTTGCCCAAGGTCACAAAGCTAGTATACGCCAGAAGCAGGACTTGAATCCAGCTCTTCATGACTCCAAGGCCCAGCTCTCTTGACATTATGTTCATTATCATTGTTATTAGCTCAGATTTCATATTATGAGAGATTTAGGGCTGGAAAAGTCTTTATAGATCATTGGGCTCAACCTTCTTTTATGGATGAAAACTGAGACCCAGATAGGGGAAGTGACTTACCTAACTTTACAGATAATAAATGACAAAGCTGTCATTCAAAAAGGTCCCAGGACTCCAAGCCCAGCATTTTCTACACTATGCCATGCTGTTTCCAAATAGTTCAAAATTTTCCTCTATATCTTTTCTCATTTATCTTCCCACCACCTCTTCCATGTGATAACAGGCACAGGAAGTGATGATTTAACAAATAAGGAGAATGATAGAAAGGTTAAGCTATCTGCACAGGGATGCATAGCCAATCAGTACTCGTCCCAGAACCAGAATCCAGGTTTCTTGACTACAAATAGTGGCTAGACTGAAAGCAAAGACTGCATAGAATGGATAGAGTGCCTTGAAAAAAATGTTATTCTCATTATATTAGGAAGATTTGTATAATTCCACTCTTGAATAGAAGGAGGCCCCCTCTTCTTTCTAAGCAGGTGGGCTTCATTTTTCCATTAGTAAAATAGGTTAAAGGAAGGTCAATTTCTATAGTTCTGGAAAAGTCAGACATCACAGACTAATTTCTTTTGGTTTTGAAATGCAAGAGTTAGACCAGAGGGGATTTTAGCCTGGCTTAGACACCCTGCTGAAGTAGATGCAGATTGTGTCTGAGTGTCTGTCTGGCTATGTGGAAAAAAAACCCAGCAACATGAAAACTTGATTGATTTGTCACTTCAAATAGATACAGAGGAGAAAAACATCAATTGAAATAAATGCAACATAGAAAGAACAGAATTACCAAGCCAATTAAAGACAGAGAATAAAATGGGGGGGGGGGGTAAACTTGCAATGTTACAACTCAACTGTCAACTATGAACTCTAATGCTTTAGTCCTATATGTATCACCTTTCTTGAAAATGTCTGATTCCATGACAATAACTGTATTTATTATAATCAATTGCTTCAGGCTCTCATGCTCAGTGAGAAATGAAGTCCTCTAATGACCTAGATGTGTTCAGGTTACTACCTGAAATGAAGATATAGAAAAACGAGGGCAATGTGGCCCCTCTCAGAAATGGATTCTGGTAACTACTTCTTGATAGTGTTTATGAATGAGTACACATTTGGGTCCTATGTAAATAAATGGTGGGGCCTAGAAAATAGGTAAGACATATTGCCTCCATGTCCCTCAAAAGAAAGTAAATCTGTCCTCTACTCACCTGAAGGGTAAATGTAGCTATTTGAGATAAAATGCCAAATTATTTGACAAGAGAGTATGAGAAATATTCCTTTGTCATAAATACCTAGAATCTTTACCTCAGAGGCCACATCTGCACATAGAAGGCCTGGCGTTCATTTTGGAGATCTCTCATTTCTCTGAATTATTGCCCCTTTATTCAGAAAAATGAGAGATTCCCAAAATGAACCCAGGTCCTTCATATAGGCAGAACCTAAGAACAGTGGTATCCAAGTGCTCATAAGCACTTGTGCTCACAAGGCTTAAAACTTAACACAATTTTATCTTCAAAATTAATGGTTATAGAAAGAATTAAAACCAAAGTCCTTAAAGAGTCAAAGCCTCCCTAGATATCTATCTCAGTGACTAGAAGGATTGCTCTAGGGAGAATTCTAACTTGGGAGAGGGTATGAGGAATGTGTTCTTCCTCCTTTCTCTCTACTCTTGACTTCATGTATGTCCCCTAAGCTCCTGGAAAAGAGTCACTCTGCAAGCTCTGCTCACTGTCTTCTATGGCTATGCTTCCTGTAGGTTAACTTCCACCATCACTATATGTCTGCCTCCTGTAAACCTGCTCTCTATGTAGCTATGAGAACTGCTAAATGAAAGGACCAAAGAGATATGATAGAGTATAAAGGGTGCAGAATTTTGAACCAGAAGATGAGGATTAAAATGCTTGCTTAGCTTCTGGCAAGGACACCTCTGCGATCTTAGGCTCCCTGAACCTTAGTTCTCTTATCTGTAAGAAAAAGAAATTGGATGAAGGAATCTGTAAGGTCTCTCTAAAATTCTATAACGCACTCTGGTGCCAAATACATTACAGCTCTTTTTTGTCCCATGACCTTCCCACTCCAAGGTAAGAATTTCAGAGTGCTATAGGAATGCTCCCTTTCGCCCTATGCAGTTGAAGTCCTGCTTTCAATCCTCAGTTGGCTAAGGGTGTCAGTCTCATTTGCCTCCTTGCCCACCCAGAACCTGACCAGAATACCTCCCTCTTACCGTACCTCTCCCTGAGTCTTGAGGTTCAGATAGGCACCCAGCCAATGGTGTTCTGGAATCAGCTCATACCAGCTCATGAAGGACCATTGTTAATGGTGGAGACTTTACAGCTCATAAATTGGCAAAGCTACAAATCAGGACTTGATCTATTATTTTCTTGATTGTCAAAACTTAAGAAAGTGGTGGAGAAAATGTTATTAATGAAGACTAAATTTAAAAATGTGTCAGGGTTGCATTTTTTCCCCAAAGAGCCTTTATCTGCATTAAACCTTTATCAGCATACCTTTGTGTCCCTTTATATACTCTCTTCCTCCATGTCTATCTACACCTACAGTAAAGATCTCTAAGAGGAGATGGAATGGGGGCAGTCAGTTACTCTGTGGATATCAGGAGATAAACCTGTAACAATAATAATTAACATTTATATAGTACTGAGGCACTTTACAATTATTATCTTATTTGGTCCTCACAAAAACTCTGGGATGTAGGCACTATTATCCTCATTTTACAGATAAGAAAACTGAGACAGACAGAGGTTCAGTGATTTGCCCAGGGTCACACTGCTAGTAAGTTTCTGATGTCAGATTGGAATTCGAGTCTTCCAAGTCTGGAGTCAGGAAGACTCACCTTTCTGAATTCAAATCTGGCTTCAGTCATTTACTAACTATGTGACCCTGGGCAAGTCACTTAACCCTGTGTGCCTCAGTTTCCTCATATGCAAAATGAGATGGAAAAGGAAATTACAAACCACTCCAGTATCTTTGCCAAGAAAATCCCAAATGGGGTCACAAAGAGTTGGAATTGACTGAAAAATTACTGAAAACACACACACACACACACACACACAGTCACTTTGCTATCTAACTGCTCTGCTAAAGGCAAAGGAGATTTTTGAAGTTCTCACTACATATCTTTGAAATGAACATTTTCCACAGGATTTCAGAGCTGAAAGGGATTTTAGAGGTCATTTATTCCAAATTCTTTATTTTACAGATAAAAAAGACTAAAACCTAGGAAGATTTAGTGTTTGATCCAATAAGATAATATTTGTAAAAACCACTTAACACAGTGCCTGACACATAGTAGGTACTTAATAAATGCTTATCCCCTTCCCTTCAGGGTAGCCTTACACAAATCACAGTTAAATATTCAGCGGAGCTGGGATTCAAAGCTAGGTCTTTTGAATTGAAATCCATAGTTCTTTTCACAATATCACATAGACACTTGGTTTATTGTATGTCAGTAGGACCTTAGTAATAACAAATGTACTAAATCTTGGATATTTTAAAACATATGTCAAAAATTTAATTTTTGTCCCTTTCTAATAAGGAATCAAATAAAGAAAGAGTAAGGGTTTTTTTTCTTCCTTAAGCTGAAAAATACTACAGATAGATAGATAGATAGATAGATAGATAGATAGATAGATAGATAGATAGATAGATAGATAGATATAAAATGGTATTAAAACTAAATCAAGTTATATAATCTAGTACCAATATACCAAGGTCATTTGCCAAGCAGTGTATACTGAATATATCAACTTGTAGTCCTAGTGGCATCATGATGTGATAGAAAGAACACTGGATTTGAAGTCAGAGCCTGAGTTCAAAATTCAGGTCTTCTCCATTCTGGAGCCTCTATGATCTTGGACCTATATGACCAAGTCATAACCTCCCTGGCACAATTTCCTCATTTATAAAATGATTAGTTTGGACTAGAACATTTCTGAAGTCCCTTCAAGGTCTAATTTGCTCTTGGATTTATTATTTCTCATTATTCCTAAAGAAAGAGGCATTTAAAATAAAGTTTTCCAATAAATCGAATGCTGTATCACAAATGTTATTATGTAGAGTTATATTTGTAGATATATATGTATATATACACATTCCACTGTGTTTATGTCAAATTACACGTGTATAATATGGATTTTATACACACAGAACTAATATGCCATAGAACTGCCCAGCATCAGGCCCTCAAGGCACAGAACAATTAGTCCATCAACATGTCATTAAGACTTCCTAAGCAGGAAGAAATTTCAAGAGAAGGGGGAGGTGGGGGAAGTAGAGAGGGAATAGGAGAGGAGAAATATGACCTGAAGCCAAGAGCACATTGAAATACACAGGAAATCCTGAGCTTTGTAGGGGGTTGTTGCCCAGAGCAAAAAGGTTGTTGCTCTTTCAGAAAGTACCTATAAGCTCTGGAAATGGGTTCCTTTTAATAGCTGGGTGGGCTCACCTACCTTTGCCTATTTCTATGTGTTGTGGGAAATGTGTTTTGTGATCTTAAATCACTGTATAAATGATGGTTATTATTATTTGCTGCTCTAAACACAGGACAAGTAAGTCTGAAACAATTTATTTTAAAAGCAGATTATGATCAGTTGCTATGAACTAAGGATTGAGGCACTCCTCCCTCTTTCCATCCCCTTCCAAAGTACCCAGTTACCCAGTTTTCCATAATCTAATCCACTGTACTCCTCCCCCCTTCACCTAACCCTTCACTTTAACTCAGATTTCTTTTCCAAGGTAATTAAAAACTTACTAGTTTTTGGGGGGTATGGAAACTACTATTCCATTTGGGGTCCTTTAGGCTAGGGATGATTATTGTCATCAATCCTTCCCAGGACCACAGAGGTTTAAATCTGTACCCTGTGGAAGTCCCAAAGTGTTCCAACATCTTCTTTTTTTTCTTTTTGGAGGGGGGAAGGCAGGGCAGTTGGGGTTAAGTGACTTGCCCAAGGTCACACGGCTAGTAAGTGTTAAGTGTCTGAGATAGGATTTGAACTCAGGTCCTCCCGACTCCAGGGCCAGTGCTCAAAGCCTTCTCAAGATACAGGGGTATGGGCCATGAGTACTCATGGCCAGTTTCTATAATATGGCTAGCTATTTGAGTCATGATTCATCTCCACCTCCCCCATTCACACACACATGCTTATTGTTCAGTGAATATTGACTGTTTTCTTTTATTCAAACCTGAACTGTGATTTTTATTGGTATAGGGAACTCCTGGTAAGGAAATTCCCTCTACTTAGAGGGAAGACAACTTAGAGTCTTAGTTGCATGGAAACTGGCAGTATAAATAATTTGCTCAGAGTCCCACAGCCAAAATATATCAAATGGGGGACCATCATAACCCAAGTACTCCTAATTCCTAGGCAGTGTACTATCTGATATACTCATCCCTGCTTCTATTGTGATATAGGCAAAATTCCCTATCTTAACCTTGTCAATGGCATACATTGTTTGCTAGCTTAGTTTTATATAGATGCCTGTTACTATGGTGTGAAGAAGTCTTATACTGCATTATTTGTTTCTTTTAAAAAATGTAATAAAGTAATGATCATTGTAACTGAATCAGCAAACAACAACAATTTGGAATGTGAATGGTAGAGAGGAAGAGAAAGAAGGTTAGGTGCTAAAGTTTTGAAGGAGGATAGCAATCAAGGATTCCAAGCACAACCTTGTAAAAGTTTTAGATCTCCATCACTTCTTTTTCCTTCTACATAGTGGCTAGCTAGACTTAGACCACTGGAGCTAAATACATGTAGTCCTATACCCATACCTTGTCTTTTACTTGCAATTGCAGTATGCCTATAATTAGCTCTGGATAAGCCTGACCTCTAATAATGGGAATTTGACTCCCTGTTCTCATATTCATTGGTTTATCACCCTACCTCAGCTTTCCAAGAAAAGTGGCTAATTATAGTAATTAATAAAAAACAAAAAAAGAAAAGAAAGCTACTAATTATAGTATCTTTGGTTCTAGTCTACTGTTTTCCCAAAGAAGGGGTGAAGTAAAAAATATTCTCAATGTACAAATATGAACTAGGAATAGTATAGGTATACTCCCTCCTGGAAAAGGGATTACTAAGCACAAAAGAATCATTGTGTGCATTATAAAATGACTAAGTTTTCACTACTAGTACAATAATTTGGAAAGCTAATATTCAGGTCTCATTGAGACATAAACAGTTTTGCTTTGGTTTTGGAAAGCTACTAAT
Organism: Petaurus breviceps papuanus; assembly: GCF_028583685.1. NCBI lineage: Eukaryota > Metazoa > Chordata > Mammalia > Diprotodontia > Petauridae > Petaurus > Petaurus breviceps. The sequence goes on from NW_027187299.1 coordinate 6,492,433, forward strand.
TAATCATTTTACATTTCACCTCTGCAAATCACAGTGCAAATAAATACCAAAAGGGATCTTCTTTCCCACGGTATCTGTCTCTCCAATGTCAATTCTTCCCTTGGTGCAAGGCTGCTGCTGGTACTGCTCTAAATGCAATCGTTAGGAGACCTGCTGTTTCTCACCATCACTCACATGTCTTCCAAGACATTTTTAATACTTACAAGGTCTCTGCTAAAGGAAAGAAACACACAAAAAAAGAGAAAAGGCAGCCAGAAGAATGGGTACAAGCCTAATTACTTGAGCGTATACTCCATGTGGGGAGCCTCTAACACACTGCATTATGTCATCTGCAGTTACACCCAAAAGAGAGCTATCAGCCCTCTTGTTGATCAGATAAAATACCCACCCCCCTTCTTAGGGGAGAGAGAGAACTAAAGGACCAATTAGGGTTTATCATATCATCCCCAAACACCAACTTTCCATAGTAGGCCATTACATGGCTAGGCAGCATTCAGGAAGTTCATCACCCAAAGATTCAAGCAAGAAATCATTTTGTCCTTAGTGTCCCTAGAAGTTTCCAGGGGAGCTCTCTCTGCATGTTCTTTGGAAAGCCTCTACAGGGTCATTCATTTCCATACATGTTATTTTGAGCAATGATCTCCAAAGTGGAGACCAAACTCCAAAAGGTACCAGGATGTATTCCAAGAGGTGAGTGACAATACGACCAGGAGAGAGAATTGAAATAACAAGGACAGTACAAAGTGAGAAAAATTAAATAAAGACTCGTGTAAAAACAGAAGGAATGAATTAAATCAGAAGCAGTAGCTTATAGAAAGAGATACGTAAGGAGAATCTAGCACTAAGCACAGATAAAGTTTAAAGCTTTTCTTTGTATTATACATGACTCAATTCCATCTAAATATTAGTAAAAGCACACTAGTAAGTTCAATCAGAAATTATTTCATATAAACAACTATTTCTGCTTCTTAAGCAAATTGGTACCTTAGACGGTAGAATGAAGGTCACCCTGGGCCACTGGGTATACAACCAGCAGAATATTCTAATGAGTCTTGTCATTATTACAAATTACTCTATTTTACATCACTCTACCCTTTGGTATGCGTTGCATGCAATGTCATCATTGCCAGCTTCATTACCACCAACACATTTCAGTTTTTGAAATGTAATATGCCTAAAGATGACTTCTAAAGGCCACTATATGCCCTCAATCTGACAGTTTGGGTGCTATTAGTGGGAGTAGATAAATACTGTACTTTGTTGTATCAAGATAATAGACCCACTCTTGTTATACTGGAATAACTGGAATAATGACAAGACCTTGAAATTATCCAATACCTTTGACCCTGATCATACAGAGTTTCACAACAAATTTGTGAATAGGTAGAGGGTAGGCACTGAGGCCTTACGCTCATTACTGTCCCCGAGATAGTGAAAGGTAGTGATTGAGTAGAAAGCACACCTAATGAGAATTAGGAGACTTGGGGGGGGGGGGTGTACTTGTCTTAGTACCGCTACTAAATTACTAACAAATTTGTGTAACTATGGTTATACCATTCCTTTTTTGGACCTCAGTTTCCTCATTTTTAAAAGGAACAGATTAGCTTAGATAATCCCTAAATTACATTCTAGTTCAAATTATTTGATTCTAGGTTCATCTCATGGTATTTCCTAACAGGCAATATCATCTTCCAAGCAGGATGTAGTGGGGAGAGGGTGGCCAAGACTTTCTGGTTTTTTAGTAAATAAACCCCTTTATTACTGATGCAGCCCTATCCTTAATTTTTCTCTATAACAAATAGTGTTATCATCTCTAATTTACAGATTGAGAAACTGAAGCACAGTGACAAATTTATCCAAAGTAACAGCCCTTCTCACTCATAGTACTTAGATACTAATCTAGGCTTAACCATCTGAGAAGAAAGGGACTCTACTCTGTAAGTCTGTATGGAATATTTTAGCTAGTGTTTATGGCATAACTGCTTGTTATCTTATATTCTTATAGGAAGGCATCAACCAAATCAGCCAGTTTATTCCTGTTCACCCCTGTCTCTGAAAAGATGACCCCCTTGCCAAGGCAAAAACCTCTAGATTCACTCATAATCCTATTCTATCCTTTCTTTTCTTCTCTATCAAGTTGTTCCATCATCTTCACTCTCTCTAATCTCCAGTATCTATCTACTGGTAACTCTGTTTACAAATATGTCCACATGCCCCCATCCTTTAAAAACCTTCATTTGATCCTACCCCACTACTCCCTAGCTTTCATCTGATGTCTTTCTTCTGTTTCTTAGCTCAATTTCTTGAAAAATCTATCAACACTAGGTGCCTCTATTTCTTCTCTTCTTATTCACTTCTAAACCCTTTGCAATATGGCCTTTGACATTATTATTCAATGGAAACTGCCCTCTCCACAATTACCAATGATCTCTCAATTACCAAATCTAACAGTATTTTCTCAAACTTCATCTTTGACGTTATCGGTCATCCTCTCCTCCTGGATACTTTTCTAGAGGAGAAATCCCTGTAAGTTTTTGTGACATTATTCTCTCCTGGTTCTTCTCCTAGGTATCAGACCATTCTTTCCCAGTCATTCATGTCATGCCCACTAACTGTAACCTCCAATGCTCTGTCCTGGACTCTCATATTTTCTCCCTCTATATTATCTTTCTTGGTTATCTCATTAGCTCTCATGAGTTTAATATCATCCCTATATAGATGATTTCCAGATCTATATATTCAGCCCTAATTTTAATCCTGACAAAGTTGCATATCACCAACTATCTTTTAGACATATTTAACCAGATATCTTATAAGCATCTCAAACTCAACAATTCCAAAACAGAATTAGCTATCTTTCCCCTTAAATCCTCCTTTCTTATCAACTTTCTTCTTATTGTTGAGAGTATGACCATCTTCCCAGTCATATAGACTCACAACCTTGGTGCGATCCTCAAGTTTTCATTCAAATTCATGCCACATATCTAATCTATTGACAAATCACAGATTCTACCCTCACTATGTCTTTTATACATTTTATACAAAAAGTTCTCTTCTCTCCATTCAACTGCCTCATACAAAACCTCATCACCTCTCATTGGGACTATCACAATAGCTTTGGAACTGTTCTTGCCTCACATTTCTCCCCACTGCAATCCATCCTCTACTCAGCTGCCAAAGTGACTTTCCTAAAGTATACATCTGGTCATGTCATCCACTTGCATAAAAACTCCAGTGGTTCTCTATTACCTCCAAACTTTGTTTTGCATTTAAAGCCCTTGATAACCTTTCCCCTTTCAACCTGCCTGTCTTCTTCCACTTGATTCCCCTCTATACACTCTATGACCCGGTTCCACTGGCCTTACTTGCTGTTCCTCACACATGATACTCCATACTACATCTCCTTCCTTTGCCCTGGCTGTCCCCCATGGCCAGAAAGGTCTCCCTCCTCACCTCTACCTCCTAACTTCCTTGGCTTCCTTCAAAATTCAGCACAAATCACATCTTCTACAAGGGACCCTTCCCTGTTACCACTTCTGCTAATGCCTTCCCTTCAAGGTTACCTTCCATTTACTTTGCATACAGATTATAAAGTACCCAGTTATTTTAAGTTGTTTATTCCATTAGAACATAAGGTCCTTGGGTGGTATTGTTGCCTTTCTTCATATCCTTAGTGCTTAACCCAGTACCTGAAACATAGTAAGTACTTAATAAACACTTATTGACTGACTGCTTCCTTAACTCCGCCACTGGTAAACATTGTATTTTTTTTTAATCCAAATATATTTTGCTATCAATGTTAGGAGAAACTTGAAAGCATCCCAGCTCACGGCAACTAGATTGAATGAGGAGCAAATTTTAAAAAATAAAATAAAAGGAAAACAAAGAAATTAGTTATGAATGGGGGCTTGGGAGGGAGTAGCTCTAGTTGTATAATCAAAGAAATGAACATCAGAATGACTAGACAAGGCCATGGAGGCTGGTGGATCTCTTGAGCTCCTGAGTTACAAGCTGCAATGGAATATAAGCCAGCTGGATGTTAGAACTAAGTTCAGCATTAATATGGTGAACCTGAGGGTATGGAGCTGGGGGGAGGCACTAGGTTGCCTAAGGAGGGGCTAACTGGCCCATGTTGAAAACAGAATAGGTCAAAACTCTTGTGATGATCAGAATGGGATTAGCCCAGTGAGAGGCCCCTGCAGTTCCCAATGTGGGTGAGGCAGAAAGACCCAATCTTTAAAAAGAAAAAAAGAAGGAAAAAGTTGTTTGTTTTCTTTTAAGAATCAGATTGAATTTCCATATTATGCTGACATGGTATATTTTTGTTGTTAAGCTGTTTCAGTAGTGTCTGACTCTGTGACCCCATTTTGAGGGTTTTCTTGGCACTAATACTGGAGTAGTCTGCCATTTTCTTCTCCAGCTCATTTGACAGATGAGGAAACTGAGGCAAACTGGGTTAAGTGACTTGCCCAGGATCACACAACTAGTATGTGTCTGAAACCAGATTTGAACTCAGGAAAATGAATCTTTCTGACTCTAGACCTGATGCTTTATTCACTGTACCACCTAGCCACCCCAATTACCTAAGAGTTGACAATCTGTATTGGGAGAAGGACTTTCCCCACACCAATGAAATCACAAGGAATAGAGGGTGGAGGGCTTATTAATGTATTATATTTATTATTAAGTTTATTATGAGAACAACCTTGTGATATAATTTTATTATTTATCTGAAAGTCACAAAATTTAAAATTTAAGTTAGCTACAGTGACCTTTCTTTTGGTTGTGGAGTAACTTTTTAATCTGAAAAATAAAGAAGATTTGTAGAGTCAAAATTTTAGTCAGTCTCTTCTGCAATAAATGTGTTAAAAGCACACAGAAATGGAATGTATTTTCAGAAGCAGTGTTCTAGTGCCACCCCCAGGTTCACCATAGGTCTGCTGGTATTGCAGGAGATCAATTCCTTCCAGGAACTCCCATTCCCTTCTCTGAATTTTAATGTAGAATGGAAAGTAGGGTCATTTAATGTCAGAAGAGATCCCCAAAGGAAATGCATTTGTAAAATATTCTAGGGAAAAAAAAGTTTCTAAAATTTCTACCATTGAGTGGTTTTATAGTTTCAAATGAGATAACATATGTAAAAGAAAGTGCTTTGCAACCTTTAAAATACAGTGTGAATGCTAACTCGTATTGTTATAAGTAAATCAGTATCTGTACTAGATAGAGTAAGTATAATTGTTCCTAATGGAAACCCAATGGGAATCTGTGACCTGGGAAGCCTATTCGATCAGGAAATACTGAGAGTTGTTTTGGGTATGTTTTGTTTTTTCCTGACACCAAAGCAAAAATCTTTCTCCTTACAACTTTTGTCCATAGCTCATATTTCTGCTTTCTGGGACCAAGCAGAACAATTCTAAAATGTTTTTGCCATGATATGGTTCAAATATTTGAAAATAGCTATCCTATATCCATACTCCCAGAAATCTTCTCTTCTTTAGGCTAAACATCTCCAGTTCCTTTAACAATCCATGTAGAAAATGATCTCTAATTCCCTCACCCTCTTGCTCACCCCATCTGAATGCTCCCTAACTTCTCAATAACCTACCCAGAAGCAAACACAATTCTCCAAATATGGTCTGACCAAGAAAGTAGCACAATGATCCTCCTAGTCCTAGACACTATGCCTGTCTCAAAAGTCTAATTGTCATAGAATATCAGTGTTAGAGCCCAAATGAAAGATTGTCAACAATAATACTAGTAACAACTTACATTTATATGTACACATATATTTTACATTAATGTGTACAAATTTGATCTTCACAATAACCCTATAATTATTATGCCCATTACTACAATTTTTTTAGCTACTACAATTTTTATGCCCATCTTACAGATGAATAAACTAAAGCTCAACGAGATAGATTTGACCATAATTTTTCAGTTAATAAGTAACAGAGCAGAGACCTGAATCTAGTAACTGATTTTACATCCTGCAAGTTCTTTCTGCTATGCTTTGCCCAAGTAATAAGCTCCTGTCTCTGTATTTCTCAGAACAGAGGAATATTGCACTCTAGGGAAACGTGTTCTGGGTACCACATTTTAGGAAAAACATTGACAAATTGGGGAATGGCTAAAGGAAAGGGGCCAGGATGGTAAGAGTCTAGGAGACCCATTCCATCTAATGATTAGTTGAATGAACTGGGAAGGTTTAACATGAAGAAGAAAAGTCTTTTAGGGGACATGATAGCTATCTGCAAATATTTGAAAAACTGCCAGTGGAAGACGAATTAGAATTGTTCTGCTCATTTCCAGAGGTAAAAGTAGGAGCAATGGTAAAAGTTATGGAGAGATTTTTTTTTAAATCTTTCTAATATTTCAAACTATCCACAGATGAAAAAAGGCTCTGCCTTGTTCCCCATCACTGTAAATCGTCTAATAGATGCTGGTCTGGCCACTTTCAAGGAGGTATTGTTAGGGGGCTTTTGTCATATCTCACCCTGGAAAGGGAAGAGCCTTACTGTGATTGGGCAAATACAGGACTGAAATACAGACAAGGGAAATGTCTACCTGGGGAAATGGATGGAGTTCAAGTCAAGGGTTAAGCATTCAACAAAAGGCTAGGCTGGGTGGGATCCAGAAGTTGTCAGAGCACCAAAAAAATGTAGGATAGGAACTCACTGCCAGGTAAATAGGTAGGTTGGAAAAGCCTTTACCAATTCTAGGGTATGTACATGGTGTTAGTCAGTCAGTCAGTATTTATTAAGCATTGCTATGTTCTAGGTACTGCACTAACTGGCTGGAGGGGGGAGGAGGGAGGGCAGGAATACAAACATGGAAGAAAAAAAACAGAAAAACAGATCTTCATCTCAAGGAACTTACAATCTAATGGAAGAAGACAAGACCCAAGAGAAAACTGAAAAGAAGGGAGGGAAAGAAGGTACATTGTCCCTGGCTTCTATGACTTCTCTGCCAAGAGGTATGCTTCATCATCAGTCTTCTGGAGTTATCACTAGGCCTTGCATTCATTGGTATTCTTAAGTTTTTCAAAGTTGTCTTTTACAATGAGGTAACCAATGTATAAATTATTCCCCTGCTTCTGCTCATTTTACTCTGGATCAGATCATGCAAATTTTCCTAACTTTCTCTTATTCTAACTCTTCTTATGCAATAGTATTCTATTTATATACCATAATTTGCTCAGTCATTCCCCAATGTATGGGCACCTACTTTTCTTTCCAGCTCTTTGCTAAAACAAAAAGTGTTGCTATAATTTTTTTTAATAAATATTGTTTCTTTCCCTCCATCTTTGATCTCTTTGGGATATACTTCCAGGTACAGTTGGTGGTTTCAACATTGGTTACAGGAAGATATCTATACCTGACCCCCTATACTCAAGAACTCCCCAGAGGGATGCCATCATCTAGGTTCCTATTTAATTATCTTTTGGCTGATTGTAGAATGTACTTCAAGTCATGTTGGGAGCCCTCCAATTCCTTAAGACAGTCATTATTTACAAGAATTGTATGGTATGGGATAAGTACAAGAAGATGGAATGAATAAAAGCTATAATTTGGATAGAAGAGCATTTTCTGGAAGAATAGGTAGATTGAGTTATAGTAAAATGTCACAATGGGCAGGAGGGGAGTATATTTATTTTGATTTTAGGAAGAGTAGTAGCACTAGAAGTACTTCCTATTCTTGGGTTCAATTCATGGTTTTTTGTTTGCATATTCAATCTGGGGGTCTACCACCCTGGAGCCACATTGACTTATAAGAATTCACTTCATCTACCCAACTCCAGTCACTGTATCATGGCATCTTCCTACCAGGCCACCTAGAATTGCCAGTCCTGCCATAGAAAAGTGAATCTTTCCCTGGAGAGTCATGAATAGCTAAGTCTAGAAATAAATCAATCAAGAAGTAATGTAAGATAAATGGGGGGAGGGGCTCCAATTACAGGTGATATAAGAGGAAATTTCAGAGTCAGAAAATTTCCTTTAGGAATAAGCAGGCAACCCCCACCACAGTACAAGTTCCATAATAAGGGAAAAAGTGGGGCCTTTCAGTCAAAGTGTCTAGGACATCATAGCCCTATAATAGAGGCAGGTATAAGATACCACAACCCAAGGGTGGAAGGGAATTGGCAAAGGATGCAACGAGCCTGTTGGCTGCCTGTATCAGGCCCAAATCCCTACTTCATAGGCCTGGGCATATCAGCAAATATGGCCAAGTCATGGCCAAGTCACAAGTGACTGCTTGTTAGGTTTGAACAAGCAGGCCTTTGTGGCCTGCTGCCAAACTGTTATGGCAGAGCCAAAGTACTACCGATCAAGCCTTGACAGGAAGGATTTAAAGGTACAGGAACCCATTAAAAATGACCTTCCTTCAGGCATTGTGCCCATCCAGTGAATAGACAAATGGGCCTGAGTTTAGGTGAACTACATCTGGTTCTAACAGAATTACTTTACAAAGTTCTAGGACATAGGCGATAATAAAATTGAACTATTGAAAAAACAATCTGGCATTTACTGGACTACCAGATGTATCTCCTAAAGCTGTGTTTTTAGAGTTGGTATAGATAATGACAGGTACCAATTTCCCTAAAAAAGGAGCTTCTATGCTTTAAATAAAGCTCTGGCTGTGGGCAGTACCTTCGCCTAGATCATGTGGTTCTTTTCTTGTAGGAAAAGTATGGGCAGGGCAGAGCATGGAGGAAGTTGATGTAGCCTGAGCAATTTGCCCCCATGACAATATTGGTTCTGCTGGTATCCATGAATTACAGAATCTCAGTTAGAGGAGACCTCAGAAATCATATAATTTAATCCATACCTGGATCATTCTATAAAAAACTACCAAATGATCATCAATTTCTTCTTAAAAACCTCTAAAGGAGAACTCACTATCTCCAAAGGTAGCCCATTCCATTTTTGGATAATTGATTAATAAAATGTTTCTTTCTTTACTCAATCTGCTTCCCTACAAGTTTCACCAATTGTCTTAATTCTGTCATCTGGAGCCAAGAAATATAAACCTCATCCCTCTTCTGTTTTCAAATACTTTAAAACAATTACTCTTTTCTCTTCTCCAGGTTAAACATTCTTAATTTCATCAACTTATATGACATCATCTTCAAATTCTAAATCATTCCAGTCTCCCTCCTCTAGATATCAATCAATCAGTCAATCAATAAACATGTATTAAATACCTACTAAGGTGCTATGAGCAATCAGGTGGTATAGTAGAGAGAACACTGGGCCTGGAGTCAGGAAGATATCTTCCTGATTTCAACTCTAGCCTCAGACACTTACTAGCACTTACTAGCTGTGTGACCCTGAGCAAGTCACTTAACCCTCTTTTTTTTTCAGTCTCCTCATCTGTAAATTGAGCTGTAGAAGGAAATGGCAATCCCTTCCAGTATCTTTGCCAAGAAAATCCCAAATGGGGTCACAGAAGAGTTGGATATGACTGAAATGACTAAACAACAAGGTGCTAAGCATACGGGATACAAAAAGATGCCAAAGACAGTCCCAGACCTCAAGACAATCAAATGAATTGTGATAGTCTCCATCTGTCAATGTCCCTTCTAAAATGGGGAGCCCAGAACTGAATACAATACTCTAAATATGGTCTGACTAGAGTAATATAAAGGACTATCATATCCTTTGTTTTGATCACTTTGACTTTTAAAATAAGAAATATTCTTAATTTGTTATTTTAATAAATCTATGTTCTTCTCAATGTGGATACATCCCCAAATGGTGTAGATCTCAACCCGTTTGCACCTCCTCCACCTACATAACTCCTGAACACGTCCATAAGTCATCCACAGGAGAACTATACAATGTACTTGGGGGAGGGAGGAGAATTCCTCGGATATCTTGATGTCATATGAGTGCATGTGTGTGTAATGGAACATATGGATAGACAACCTGTTAACCTTTACTCTCACAACATGATTAGCCCATCTCCTTTTCTAAGCCCAAATTTCTTTCATATAATTTATGCTACTTCTGTTAATTACTAATTCTCCATTTACAATATATTGCAACATACTCAAACCCATCTATCTCCATGGCCACTTAGAAGATTTGCAACATTAATTTTTCAGATACTATATATTCCATGACTCACGTTCATATCATGCTGGAAAGCCAGTTCTATGTCCTAGGTGACTCTTAACAAAATACAAGGAATATTGATATTAAAAAGATGTGCCTTTCTTTCAGAGAGAGAAACTTGGGGTCACTGCACAATTTTCCAAATGCAATGCAGTTTATTTTCCTTCTCTTATTTAATTGAGGACCCACTTAATTGTCTATCCATATAATATGCACAAAATGTGTGAACTGATTAACCAGCTCTATGGACTGTCCATCCAACTACACATTACAATCTGGACAACAGATATTTTTCACATACTTAGTAGACCTTTGTTTGCATATGGATGATGCCTCTTTGATAATTTATGAAACAGTCTTGTCCTGAATATACTTGCCTGGAGTGAACCCACACTAATGATGACTCTCTACTTCATCCACCCAAACTAAATGGTTGGGCTTGATGTTTAATTTGTGACTATACACAGGAGATGGAGAGCTTGTGATACAAAAGACAAGCTTGGATTTACTTCCTCAGGGGGAAGTCTGGACATCTATGCAACCCCTCCAGGGAATCACAAATATCAAGAAACTGAGAAACTGATACCGAATGAAAAGAGTTCTATACCAAGAGAAGAGCTATGGGATCAAAAACTAAGAAAAAAACGAGGCACAGAGTGGTAATTCAGCCTAGCCCTTCACTAATAATGGACATATATTTGGACTGTGCAAGTCTAAAGAAGGGTTGTCCATACTCTAACAACCCTGAGTGCCTTCCCCTTGCAGTACAAACACCACTCAGAATAGCATTTTACAATACAATATAATACAATAAGCCTAGATGACTCTATGAGTCCCTAGGGGAATTAAGGTTGACCAGAAATACTATAATTAGTTGACTGTACAGGTCCCTGGAAGAACATCACATGTTGTGATGTGGACTCATCAGAGGGAAAGGCTGTTTAACTCTCCAGATAGCAAAAGTGCTATTCCCTTGTTGAAGAGCTAAAAAAGTGCTATAAATCTGAAAAACGATAGGGCTTATCCATGAAAGGAAGAAGGATGGTATTTTATTCTCTAGAAACCCATAGTCCTTTCCCCCTTGTGAGGAGTGTGGGGCAGCCACCCTAGAAATCTGGAGGATTGTATAGAACCCATCAAAGAGGAAGGGGAGTTGTTGTTTTGTTTTGTTTTTTGGAGGGCAATTGCGGTTAAGTGACTTGCCCAAGGTCACACAGCTATTTTTGTGTGTGTGTTAAATGTCTGAGGCTGGATCCGAACCCAGGTCCTCCTGACTCCAGGACCGGTGCTCTATAAGGAAAGTTGTTTTTAACTGTGTGAGTCTAAAGTCTGTGTGTGTGTGTGTGTGTGTTCAAATTAAAGATTTCCTATGTTCAATGTCTGAGTTTGGATGCATACATGGGAGCTGAGTACCCTTTTTTTTATGGCACACATAACAAATAACATGGTGCCTGGCATTCAGCTGACATAATAAATGCTTGTTGATTGACTGATTGCTTTATTGTTTGGAGATCTAAACATTACATAGGCAAAGGAAGAATTCCTGTATCTTCCCTCTTTTGACATGACTCACTCAATCCCTCTTGAAACTGTCCCCCAGGTACATAAAATACTTTCTACCCTTGGTTTGCTCCTAGACTAAATTCACAGTCTTAATTTTAGTCTAGACAATTATTAAAATTCTGTAAAAAGACTAAAATATTGATTGTCTACCTACATGGCCAATTTTAATAGGAATTAGTCATTATTCCTAAGGAGTTTGTAAACCTTCAGTCGGCAAAAAAGGCAGTTCTCTTAAAGAAGACTGGCCATTTGTGTGTCTGTGTCTACTGTGGCCTGCTATGAGAAAAAGTAGTCTTTTTACTATGATAACATGGGCCAAATCTTGTTAACATGGGAACCCCATCATGCCATCTTCCTGCCATACCATTCTTGCCCTCTGCCATGTACCCTCCCGACCTGATCTCCAGTTATCATCTGGGGCCATGCTGTCCGGAGATAGCTCACGTCATCTAGACAACTCCAGCTACTCACTGTTTCACAATATCTTCCTGCTAGGCCTTGCTAGGCCTCCCACAGCTGCCAGCTTTAGACAGCAGACATCTCTATTGATCATATCAGTTCAATAAATGGTTCCCTCAGCACATCTCAGAAAAGAGTACCAGTCACTACCACTCACCTCTTCTTCCTCTGACCATTACTAACTTCTTACCTCTTTTCTGGTTTTACCTATAGTTCCTCATCATAATTTCTTAAATCATGAGAAGCTTTTTCCTCAAAGGATCCAACTCTGCTCACCATAAAGCCTCATACTTTATTAGTTACAGATATTCAGTGGTCTTTCTTCCTTCTTGTCATCTTTCAACACAGGTTAATATTCTCTGCCTATTTTTTTTTACCATACCTCTTTTCTTCCTTTTCATTTAAATCCTTTCTTCCTATTCTCCATGAAAGGAAGTCCAGAAACACTTCGTTCTCCCTGACAACTTCAAAAGTGGAGAACAATTCATTACAAAAGTTCTTTCACTTATACATTCATATGTGCTACTTGCCAGTGGCATTCAGTCAACCAAGAAGCATTTATTAAGTACCTACCTATCACTCTGCTAAGCAGCAGGGATACAAAGACAAGCAGTTTCCCTGCCTTCAAGTAGTTTTCATATTATTGGGAAAAACAACATGCACAAATATAAATATATACAAAATACTCATATAATATTTATTATTAAAAGAGTATTGACTCTGGAGTCACAGGCCTAGGTTTAAATCCTATCCCTGAGGTATACTACCTCTGTGATCTTGGGCAACTAAGCCTCAGTTTCCTCATCTGTAAAATGAAGAGATCTTGATAGTCTCTGGGATCCCTTCCAGCTTGAGAGCTGTGATCCTGAGTTGCAAGATAATTGCAAAGAGGCACCAGCAGCAGCAACCAAGCAGATCAGCAAAGGCATCATATAAGAGATGGTGTTTGAGCTAAAGGGAAATCAGAGCTTCTAAGAAGTAAAGGTGGGGGCGGCCAGGTAGCACAGCGAGTAAGAGCACCAGCTCCAGTGTTGAGAAGACCTGGAGATCGAATCCTGGGCTCAGACACTTAGCAACCACCCAGAAACACCTGGCCGTGTAACCTTGAGCAAGTTACTTAACCCCAATTGCTTAGGGGCGGCCAGGTGGCTCAGCGAGTAAGAGCACCGGCTCCAGTGTCTGACCTGGAACAAATCTGGACTTAGATACTCAGCACCACACCCAGAAATAACTGGCCGTGTAACCTTGAGCAAGTTACTTAACCCCGATTGCTTTAAAAAAAAAAAAAAAAGAAGAAGAAGAAGTAAAGGTGAAAAGGGAGTGCATTCCTGGCACAGAGATGAGAGATCAAGTATAATGGAAGAGGAACAGCAAAAAGGCCAATCTGACTCAATGCAGAGTGTAGAAAGGGTAACAGTGTATCAGAAAGCTGGGAAGGTAGGTGGGCACCAAGTAAGGAAGGGCTTTAAGTGCTAAATAGGAACCTGTAGTTGACCCCAGGGGTAAAAGAGAAACTCTTGACCTGTTTATAGTGCATTTCCCTTTTTTTTTTTTTTTTTCATATTTTGTTGAGGTCGCTGGCATGGTGTGGAAATTAATCAATTCTTCCCAAAGTCTCAATTCAAATAAGTTTCTCACAGCTGTTGTCCATGAAAAGGCTCAATAAGAAACTGATTCACAGCACATTCTCACCTCTTCCTACTCCTTCCCTCTTCATGAGCCTCATAATCTTCCAACATTGTCTTGCCTTGCTGTTCCTCTGGCTGCAGCATTCTCTGTTCTTGGTATTTCTGTGGATCTAGGTACAGGAGCTGAAGTGATCTGGCTCTTCAGGGTCCATTAGGAAACCTGGGTATGCTTCAGTCTATCAATAAGAGACACCATCAAGACAAAGAATTGAGGGATATAGTATAAATAACAGCCCTAGAAGCTGGGCGAACACAAGGCAGGTCTTCCATGGAGAGGAGGGTCTTTCACTGGATTTACGGCCTCCACTGTGCAAGGACCCATAGGAACTTACTTCCACCTACTACATGCCCTAGGAACTCCCATCTTTTTTTTTTCTCAAATTAACATTTCTCCAATTTGGCGAAAAGCTGGTCCTTATGTAGGTGCCAGAGGATGGCTTGTGCCAATTCTGTAAGTTTGGCAGGATTCTAAGAAGAGATGAGGATATTATCAAGATAAACTATTACACTCTAGCCCATCAAGAACACTGAATTAATTAATTATGGAAACACTTCAGGGGAATTGCACAACCCAAACAAAACTCAATATCCAGACCAGACTAGGTCTAGAAGGGTACTTTCCATTCATCAAATCTACTTTTCCAGATCGAGTTGTATGGTCCCCAAAGGTCCAATTTGGTAAATACCATTCCTCAATGTACATTCCTGAACAAGCCCCCACAACCTAGCTACTACTACCACATAAGCTCTTTTGGAAAAAGAACTCTTTATTCCTACCAGAATGAAATTTTTTAAAATTGAAAAAGCAAGGTTTTTAAATAACGATTTAATTTTGTCATATTGACTGACATCTTTCTCAGAATAAAACATCTTAACTCACTTTAACGCATTCCAGGTTGTCCTATCTGTCCTATTGTTTGCCAATATTTGATTGTGAAATTTGACATGTGAAAGTGGCAGGCTGACAACAAGCAATTTCTTTTTAATATGTTCTATGTGAAAATCTACTAAAAAGGATTTATTTAAAAGGCATTACATTCATGATAGGCCTACCAACCGATTTGTTTAGGCCTTTTTTTTTTTTAAGGTTCTGTGGGATATATGGACATCTGCTTGTTTTAATTTTTCTTTTTTAATTTCTGGGTTCTGCTGAGTAAAAGACTGAAAAAAGAGAACCAGAGTTAGATATTAGGGCTTTATATCTCTAAGTTGTGGTTGATAGAAATGATCTTTAAAATAATGAGTTCCATAGAAAACCTGCCTAGCACTTAAGATGAGCACAGAATAAGACATATTTTGGGGCATGGCCAATGTGGAAATATGTTTTGCTTAACTATGTATATTTGTTTGAAGAGTTTTGTTTTTGTTTTTGTTTTTCAGTGAGGAAGTGGAAATAAAAAGACAATAAAGTGGTCTGGTTAATTAAAAAAAAAAAGATGGGCAAAAGAAAGATAAAGAAAAAGGAAGGAAGGAAGGAAAAAAAGAAGGAAAGGGAATGGAAGGTAAGGAGAGAGGAAGAGGGGGGAAGGAAGGAAAAAGAGAAGGAAAGAAACCTGCCTAGACTTTGAGTTTTGTCATATAGTAAGTCTGGATTCCCTTCTTCACTGCTGGAGGTGTTTAATAGTTCCTCATACTATGTATGGGTCCACATGCATGGACCTCTTAATACTCCTGCATATCTCTCTGATGAGTTAATGGGTTTTACTGTCTAAAATGAGTAACTTGGACATTCCCAGAAGATTTCGTTAGTTTTAGGCTCATTTGTTTTCATAATGCTAGTTCTAATGGTTGTGGAATTTTTCCATCTAATTAAATTTGCCAATAACAGTTCAATTTTATTACCATTCTCATAAATGTCTTTGCTTCATTAAGAGGGAGCAAACTGTTTTAAATTCCTTTCTAGTTTCCAAGGGAACTTTGCATTTTAAAGTTTGGGGCTTTTTTTTTTTAAGCATAGGTTACACAGATCTTCCAACTTTAAAACCTATTTTATTTTATAGGCCATGATAGTTTTAAAAAAAACTATCTACCACACTATATGGATCTCTGAGACATCATACTTTGGAAATGAATCAATATGAAGTGTTTTCTCCATGTATCAAAAAAGATCTTCCCCCCTGCCAAACACGCTGATATATAGCATATAGTTACCCCATACCCAATCTGTGGTAACTGCAAGATTTCTATGTGAAATGTAAATGAAGAGTTTTAAATATTTTTAAATGTTTTCAGCAGAGATCATTGAAGAATTCCTTAAATTAAAAAGGGGTTGTATTTTTTTAAACACATATATATTTATGGTATATCTCCAAAGAGAAGATGTTATTAAAACATTATCTATATATGTATATATATAATAGGCTACATAAAGAAAATGTCCTTTCTGATGGGTAGGTAGTCAATGACACCCATGATAGAGTTGTAAAAAAGCTAGAAAGTATTTATTACAAAGCTGTAGGGTGACAGAAAAAAAAAGAGAGAGAGAAACTGAATGGCAGAATCTATTACAGAATAAGAACAGCCTTTATAATAACTGAATAGATACTAATAGAGGATAGGCACAACATATAAGAGAGCTTACACTGAATGCTGGAAAGAGAAGATAGAAACAAGATAAGGGTTACTGCAAGAAGCCACGGAAATGCTAGTAGAAGTGAGGTCATGTGATATAGTGGCAAGAGTTGACAGAGGACTTTGACTCTTTGTCAGGAGAAAACTGGATTGATATCCCACTTCTGAAATTTGCTTAAACTCTGTCATGTCAATTAAAATCCTTGGGCCTCATTTTTTTTTTTTACTCAAAAAATAAGAATAGGGTTAGGGAAGCAGGGAGGAAGGAGTTTGTGCTTAAAGCACCAGAACTATAGGAGTCATTATTATTGCCTAGGAGGCGTTATCTGCAAAGTCATCATCATTTATACCAGAACATACAAGGGGTATGCCTGACACCCAAACAGGAAAGGACCTCCAATGACAAAAAGCGGGGGATAAAGGGCAGTAGCTTGGCCTAAGTTTAGAGAGCGGGTATAAAATGAAGCAGGATTTTAGATCCAAAGGTGAGGGATCATCTGATCCAAAACCCTCTTTTTATTTTTTTTTATTCAATTTTATTTTATTTCCAGTTACAAATTCTCTACTTCTTACCTCTCTCTCTTTCCACCCACTGAGAAGGTGAGAAAAACAAAATCAGTCACAAGAATGTACAGGCAAGCTTTTCTTCTCATTTTAGTTATATGGTTTTGTTTGTGCCAAAACTTTTTAATTTTATGTCATCAAAATTGTCCATTTTACCTTCTGTGAACCTTTCTATCTCTTTTTTGGTCATGAACTCTTTCCCTATCTGACAAGTAATCTCTTCCACAAATGCTCTTTTTAACAATGAATTACTGAAGCTCAGAGAGTTTAAATGATTTGCCCAATATCACAAGGACATAAAATGTTGGATCCAGGATTCAAATCTGAATCCCCTGTCTTTAAATTCTATATTATTTCCACCAGTATTACCCTTAGATCCAGGCAAGTAGGACCCCTGCCCTAGCCCTAGATTTTGGATGATCCTTCTCAACATAGGCACATACACACACACACACACACACACACACACACACACACACACACACACACACACA
>NW_027187299.1:6509899-6599920 GCF_028583685.1 Petaurus breviceps papuanus
ACACACACACACACACACACACACACACACACACACACACACACACAAAACAAACTTTAAGGGAAGCTTTAATGCAGCAAATAGCCTGATGTTTAGATGGCAGATTCACTCTTTATTCAATGGTTACATAAAATTTTAACTCTAGTGATTTCATGGATTATAATTGAAGTCCCATACAAGTTTAAGCATTTATCAACTGGCATCAGTTGATACTGATTAAATTATTTTTGTGTAAGAGAGAATGTTCAAGAAAGGTACCACAAAGCACATTCTTTCTTTGAAAATTTCCTTTAATTGGGGCGGCCAGGTAGCACAGCAAGTAAGAGCACCCACCCCAGTGTCGTGATGACCTGGGGATCGAATCCGGGCTCAGACACTTAGCACCCACCCAGAAACACCTGGCCCTGCCACCTTGGGCAAGTTACTTAACCCCAATTGCTTAAAAAAAAAAAAAAAAAAAAGAAAATTTCCTTTAGAACCATGACATAAAAAAAGCCTGGATTACAATAGTTACCCAAGTGACCACAAAAGAGTTAAAAGAGTTTGCATGGGTCCTATATTTTACAAAATCACTCCCCTTTTCAAGATTTTATACCACCATCCTGAAAAAGTTTGCTTCAGAACATAACATTTTCTTGTATTTTAAAGGTGTGTGTTTATTGTACAAAGGACACCAAGAGATTGAGTGATTTTGATCTCATATTTGAACAGTGAAAGGAGGGCCATGCTAAAAAATTACTTGGCAAGTAGTTATACTCACTACTTGCTATAATTCTATATTACACCATTATTTAAGACACGATTTTATATTTTATGCTATATTACCTTGAAAGAATATTTAAAATATGTATGTCATAAGCCAAAACCCCATACTATTCTTGAAAAAGCAAAAAAATAAAAACAAAAAAGTTGAATGTAATGATGATTCCAAAGGATATGTTCACAAAAATTCATATGGAAACCTGTTCAAATGTACTGCTTGTTGGTTGCATGGTAATGTGATGTAGACCTTATGATATTGACTTTCCTTATGGATTTTCCTGTCTACTCTTCTGCTATACCTTTTGCTGTGCTAATACATATTACTGAGATGACAAAAGTACCAAATATGAATACAAATGATATATAAATGTGCTTTAGGTGAGAGTTCTGAAGCATACTGAATTTGCTTAGTTCATTGTTGTAGATTATCAAAAGTAGAGCATTACTATTAACAAAATATGCCTTTATATTCAGGCTTTTAAAAACTATCCTGTACCTCATTTGTGAAATTACTCAAATATGTGAAACCCATGAATGTTGTTGTTCAGTCATGTCTGACTCTTTGTGACACCAGTTTTCTTGGCAAAGGTACTGAAAGAGTTTGCCATTCCCTTCTCCCACTCATTTTACAGATAAACTGAGGCAGGCAGAGCCAAGATGGCGGAGTAGAAGCAGATAAACTGAGGCAAACAGGATTAAATGACTTACCCAACGTCATACAACTAGTGTCTGAGTTCAAAGGAGAACTCAGGTCCTCCTACCTCCAGGACTAGCATTGTATCCACTGCACCACCTAGCTGCCTTTGGAATTGCAAATACTTTATAAGAAATAATATTTTTTGAAAATGCTTTTAAAATCAAATATTTTATTTCTTATAATTACCTTAATTGGCATTATAGTGTAATGATAAATCAGTATATCTCATGTGGGCTCATGAACTTTGAAATTTAATTTGTAATCAAATTATTTATATAGGCAAAGACCCTGGAAAAAAATTTTTTTCCAGGACCTGGGACAGCCCAGCCTTCCACTGCACTGTGCTGCCTCCTTAATACACAAAAAGGCTGTAACCCCAGGAATTAAAGCCTAGTAAAGGGACTCAAAGTGACCCAAGGATTGTTTACTACTTCAAACATGAACCTAGTTAGTTAGATAAGGTAAGGCTTTACTTGTGACTTATTTCCACTATATCTAGTTTAACACCCTGAAATTCCCTCACATTGCAGTAATGTTAACATTGTGCACTACTGTAATGAACTTCAGTCAGTCAATCAACAAACATTTATTAAGTGCTTACTGTGTGCCAGTCACTATAATAGATAAGAGTGAGAAAAGTTATAGAACAGAACAAGTATGAGAAACTATCTTTCCAACTTTATCTCATAGGCTTTAACCAAACCTAACTAAACACCATTCCCCAAACATACCTCAGGATCACTGATATTTGTGTCTTTGTCCATGGAATTTGCCTGCTCCTAGAATGCTCTAACTGTGGTCAGCTCTTCCTTTTAAAATCCTACCTCTTCTTCAAGGTCCAGCTAAAATGTGACCATTCCTGTGAAACCTCTGTTCCCTGCCCCACAACCAAAGCTGGGAGTGATGTTTTAATGTCCTAGTCACTGCTTCTGGGAACCACCACAGGCCCCAAACCTTCACCCTGGTACAGGCCCTCAATACCTCATGCCTGGACTATCTCAACTGCCAGCTCACTAGCCTTCCTGCCTCAAGTCTTTCCCCTCTCTAGTCTATCTTCCACTCAACCATCAAACTGATCTTCCTAAAATGCACATCTGTTCATATCACTGCCCCCCTTATTCAATCAATTCCAGTGATTCTCTGTTACCCCCAGGATCACATATAAAATCCTCTATTTTTGACTTGGGCCCTCCCTACCTTTCCTGTCTTTTTACACCTTACTCTCATCTGTGAACTCTACAATCCAGTGACATTGACCTCCTGACTGTTTCTCACACACAACACTCCATCTCTGAACTCTGACTGCTTTCACCCAGGCCTGCAAGTCTCTTTCTCCTCATCTTTGCCTCTTTGTTTCCCTGGCTTCCTTCAAGTCTCAGCTAAAGTTCCACCTTTGACTTGAAATCTTTCCCAGGTCTCCTTTATTTTACTGCCTTTCCTCTGAGACTACCACCAATATATGCCATTTTATCTTGTTTATACATAGTTGTTTACATGTTATCTTCCTCTTTAGACTACAAGCTCCTTGAGGGCAGGAATTATTTGTCTCCCTTTGCATCCTCAGCGATCCATATATTAGGTGCTTAACAAATACTTATTGATTTGACTTAGGGAAAGTTGGATGGGAGGAGAAGAACCTAAGGAACTACTATTTAGAAAGGAAGGTGATGTGGTATAAGAAAAAAAATCAGTAAGATATTTTTAGAAAGAGAAAAAAAAGAAAGGAAGTGGAAAGAGCAAAGAGAGGGTAGGAGTGAGAAATTAGGGACTAGGAGAAAGTGATGGATGGATGGATGGATTATCAGTAAGGATCCCAAGGCTGAGATAAAGTCACAACAATCTAGGAAAATTATAAACACAAGTATTGTGCCCCCTCCAAAGTACAAAGACTCAAAGGCCCATCTTGAGCTGAGGAATTGCTTCAAAGCTTGCAAATGTGTTATCTCTGCTATTTCATCTGTTTCTTACAACAACCCTGTGAATTTGGTACTACAAATAATATTATCCTCATCTTATAAATGAGGAAATTAGGCCCCTTGATTACCTTAAGTGATTTTCCCAGAGTCTCATGGCTAATAGGTATCAGAAATCTTCCTGGAAGCCAGTTCTTAGTGGCTCCAAGAGCTGCACTCTCTCTATCCACCATGTTATGTTGTTTCTACAAAGTCTGAACCAAGAAGATGTCTGATGATAATAATAATGGGGGGGGGCAGTGAGGGGCAATATATAATTAGTCTTAATAACAATAGCATGAGCTGTCTTTCCCTGCAATCAATTCACCAACAAGCATTTACCGTGTTTCCCCGATAATAAGACCTATCCCGAAAATAAGCCCTCCCCTTACTGTGTAAGATTCCTCTAAAATAAGCCCTCCCCCGAAAATAAGCCCTATTGAGATTGCTGCTGTAGTGAAGGTGATCCCCTGCGCTACACGCTACATTACGGTACCCTCTGTATGCACCGTCCCCCCCCCCCCGGGTGAAATGCACGCCGCGCTCCGAGCTGCATCCAATCAGAGCTGCAGCAGTGAGCGCGTCATCCTGTTCTTCCCCAGTGATTTGCTTATTGAATAAAGGTACATTTTTTTGTTCACATTTACCTGTTTATTAAAATTGCTGTCAATGTTCATTAAAATAAGCCCTCCCCTGAAAATAAGCCCTCTGGTGTTTTTCTGTCCAAAAAATTTAATAAGACAGTGTTTTATTATCGGGGAAACACGGTATTAAGCAGTTACCACATGCGAGGCATTGTGCTAAACACAAGAGATACAAAATAAAAGCAAAAACAGGCTCTGCCCTTAAGTAGTTTACATTCCAATGGAGCAGACATGTACATTAATAGGTACAGACAGGATATATGCAGAGTAGATTGAAGCTAGCCTTAGCCAGAGGAAGACATTGTAGTTTTGTACTCAGCCACTGAATTCCATCTAAGAAAGACATGCTGCTCTAATAAGAGGATATCTAGTCTTGAAGATTGGTGTCTACAACCAGTATTTTAAATGTTCTATAAAAATTAGCTCTCAATGGCATTGTTTTGGCTGTGTAAAACTGATACAGTTACCATCCATTCCAGATTTTATGGGACAGTTATTTCAAAAGCAGAAAATATACATTCGATGAAGTTTTGTCAAAGAAGATCCTTTGTCTGACCACAAGCCCAGTTTTTCACTTTGTGAAAAATGGTCACCATAACAAAAGTAAAGCTATTCTAGAGAGATTTGCCTTTTGGTAAGAGTTTTACTATATAGATTCTACTACCCCAACGCGCCATTAAGGTATGTTAACACATTACTTTTAGAAGATCCAGCCAGAGGGCAAGATGCATGAGATGTGGACGGCTCCTTCTCTTGGATTCCAGTTGGAGCACAGTGGGTAAAGGAGGGGTCAAAGGCTGGCAGGGTTCTATCAATGTTCAGCTGCATTCCTCCCAGCTCTAAATCCATGATCCACAGATCATAAATTTTTATTTGAGTTGCTAAATTGTTCCCTTTCCAATTTCCTCCACTGTAATCCACCAACTCTTATGATCTCAGTGACTATATCAGCATCATCCTCAAGGGGGCACCACCTGATCAGAGAATAACCTATGTGACACTAGGCTTGCTAAAATCTGGACTGGCAAGTGTGAGTTCCCACCAAGGTGGCTTGTCAATCAAGATCTTGAAGTTTGGAAAGGCAGCACTCCAAATAATATTGAGAAGGGTTTACTGTTTTTTTTTTTTTAATTAATCACTTTATCTGTCTTGAGGAAGAATTGAGTACTACTTAAATTTTAGCAGTGCCTACAGGCTGGAAGAGAGAAGGAAACCCCACAGAATGAAACTGCAGAGCTCTGTCCTTCCCTAAAGTGAAAAAGTTGATAGAGAGGGCTTTAAGTAATAATAATCACTGAGATTTATATGGCACTTTAAAGTTTGCAAAACACCTTACATGCATTTCTTCATTTGGTATGAGTATCTCAATTATACATATGGGGAAACTGAGTCTGAGAAGACATAAGTGATCTGCCTGCATGTCTGTTGGGCCAAGCAAGAACTTGCTGAGGGACAGGGTGATATCCCACAGTACCTGAGATCTGATGGTTGCGATCAAAAGAATGGAAGATATCTGTGAAACTTCTTTGGAAAGTTTCTCTTTCTTCTCCTTTACTGCTAAACTTTTAGAAAAAGGAGCAACCAAACCTCACTGCCCCAACTTCCTCACCACCCACTTGTTCTTTAGCCCACTGCAATCTGGCTTCTGACCTCTGTTGAAACTCCCCTCTTCAAGATCACCAATGACCTCCTAATCTTTAAAGCTAATGGTTTCTTGTCTTTCTTCATCCTCCTTGACTTTTCTTTAGTTTGACAGTGTCGGGAACCCCTTCCTGCTCCTCCCTTAGCTTCCACAGGACAGGATCATAGGCTGTAGGGTTGGAAGGGACTTTAGAGATCATCTGTTTCACATATGAGGAAACGGGGACCAAAGGTTAAAGGGATTTGCCCAGAGTCATATAGATAACAAATAGCAAAGTCTAATTTGAGCCAGTCCTAGCTCTTTCATCTACAATATGCCCATTACTATTCTTCTACTGCTTCTTCACCCACTTTCTACTTTTACTAAGTCTCCTTCACTGGCTCTTCTACTTCTTCCAGGCCCTTACATCTGGACATTGCATAGGCCTCTTCCTTTTCCTCTACCCTCCTTCTTTTGAAAATCTCATACACTCCCATGACTTTATCATCTTTATGTAAGTAACTCCAAAATCTGTATCTCTAACCCTGACCTCTCTCTTAAGGTCTATCTCAACTGCCTGACACCTCAAATTCAACTTATACAAATCTGAACCCATCATCCTGCCCTAAACCAAAGGAGAAAAAAATCAGCACCTCCTCCTGACTTCGCTATTTCTGCTGATAACACTACCATCCTCTTAGTCACTCCAGCTTGACTCGTCATCTTTGACTCTTCCTTTTCCCTAACTCATAACATTCAACCAGTTGCCCAATCCTTTCAAATCTGCCTCTAAAACATCTCCTGCTTCTCCCTCCTTTCAAATTGTCTTCGCTACTACCACAGTGTTCCCCTGTCTTTACTCTCTCCTCTTTCCATTTTATGATCCAGTCTTTATATCAATGCCAAAAGAATCTTCCTGGTACACAAATCTGATCGCATCACTTTCCTGCTTTAAAAAAAAACAACCCTCTGGTGGTTCCTCATTGCCCACTGAATAAATATAAATGTTTTTATCTTGTCATTTGAGGTCTCTCACATTCACCTTTTTAGCACTGTTTTACACTGTTTCCCTTTACAAAGATATGTTTTCTTTCAAGAAGAATGATCTGTTCTCTGATCTCATTCTGCACTATTCTACTTCTGTGGAGTCATACATGTGGTCCTTCATGTTTGAAATGAACTGTCCCTCTGTCTCTTGCCTACTGAAATCCTTCTTTTCTTTTAAGTCCTAGTTCAGGAGCCATCTCTTCCATAAGACCTTCCCTGAACCCTATCACATCTCTCATGAGATGGATGACCTCTCAACTACTGATCTCATTCTCATTAAATAATAATCATGTATATGTTTCATCTTCCTACTTGAATCATAATTATGTTCATGCATCACCTTCTACCAGACTATTAGTGAGATCTTTAGGGATAAGGAATATGACGTTACTTAAGACATGTTTACTAAACTGAATTGTATTAGTATAAATTGAAATACAATAATAGACATTGTGCAGTATATGACATGGTTTTTCACTGGCTGCCAGGGGTCTAGGTAAAAATTACAAAGAAGGCAAAGATTGTTTGGGGTAGCCTCTCCTCTAGCTTTCTTCATACTTCTCCAATTCTTCAGTCCCCTCTCCCCACTCTCTACCTCATCCTTTCAAGCTCAAATCTTCCCTGTGGCAATCTGAAACCCTCTACTGTAGCACTGCCATACCTTTGAAACTCTGCAATCCTGTCCTCTCAAGTCATGGCACATGCTCCAAGATGATGGCTACCCCAAATCAAATTCCTAGGTGCCTCATCTCACCTAAATTCACAGTAAGGAAGAGATGATGAGTAAGCTTTATGTTCTTGGCCTGTGTGACAGCATCTTCTTTTATTTAATTTTGAACTTAACAAATAACAAAGAAAATGGGCCTTTCTGTATATGCAGTTAAACAGAATAAAAAGGATTATTTAGAAAACTGAAAATCTTTATTAGGTACTGCTTGCCTTTCTTTTTAGATACAGTATATAATAAGTTCAATGTGTAACTTTAAGGCTATTCTACTTGCCTGGGATTCTTTCTGTTGGGCTAATATTTTCATAAATGGGCAATTCTTTTTTTTCTTGGAGGGGGAAAGGCAGGGCAATTGGGGTTAAGTGACTTGCCCAAGGTCACAACGCTAGTGTTAAATATGTGACATCAGATTTGAACTCAGGTCCTCCTGACTCCAGGGCCAGTGCTCTATTCACTGTGCCACCTAGCCTCCCCTAAATGGCCAATTCTTAACTCACATAAATGACTAATCTGAGAAATAAGTGAAGGGTGGGTCATTTCAAGCAGCATAACCTTCTAAGGCACGGAACTAAGGCATGAACCCCTATTCTCCCACTCTGCAGCCTATACAACAGTATAGAATGATTTTAGATCGCTTCATATCATATCATATTTCCACTATTAATCTGGATGGTATCAAACCCTATGTACAACACAAGGTTACACATACAATATGCCAGAAGAGGTAGCAGCACTTTTGCATCCCATTTCTGAAAGGTCTCCAGCCTACAACATATAGAAGGAAGATATTAATGTAACATTACTGTTGTCATTTGGTACTATTTTGGTGAACTCAGGGGCAGTAGGTTTCGATTACTACATAATGTATTTTGTCTGGCAAGGATGGATGATTTGAAAATGTCTCCTTAATCTCTTTGGACTTCTGTAAAATGAAGGAAATCATTTAGATGGTTTCTAAGGATCCCTTCCAGTCCTAAATATTCTCCCATTCTAGATACTGGGAGGTATAAGAGAATGACTACAAGCCATAAGTAAGGCAAGAGATGAAGGATTCATCAGGGCAATCTTGCAAAGGGAAATTTCCACCTTAATCTTAGAGGACACCTGAGGAGCAGTATGTAGGAAACAACACTCCTCTGCCAAATGAGCTTGAAATCAATATATAAGAAAGGAGGTTGCTAGCAAGCATGAGGGAGTTTAGGTCAATGTCCAGGAAAACTAAATGACTTCTTCACAAACCATATTTCAATAAGGAAACCAAGCTAAAAACCAGGTTATTCCATTTTGCTTTTTTTTAAAAAAAAAAAAAACATATTCTTATATTGTCCTTTTAGGAGCAAAAGCAAAAACTTTGAAGGGAGATTTATTTTATTATTTGCGGTCAGATAGTCTTATTTTTCAAATATCAAAAAAAAAAAGAAAGTGGAACCAGAAAATGCAAATATATTAAAAACAGGATAAAAGGAAAATATCTCAGATAAAATAATTCTTGAATATAAATGCTACGAAGTGCAGAGACAGACAGAGGGGCAGTACTTATTAGGACTAAATGGAAAGGAGATTTACTGGTAAGTTTCAAATTTAAAAAGAAAATGGGCAATTACTGTGTCACCTATCTAAAAATGCATCCATAATGCTAGGCCTAATTTAATACAGAATATTATTACATCAAGTACATGTGGCTACTGTTAGACAAACCAATGAGGATATGAGGAAGAAACTCTCTTCTAGACATGGTAACCAAACCACAAAGATCAGCATTTGATAGTAGAGCACTACCTCCAATTGTTGCTACTGTTTTCCATGCTAGACTTACAACAGACTTTATTTTTAACTTGTGGATGGTGCCATATAAACAATCACTCCATCAAACACTTTCTCATCCATGGCTTTATGGCCAGATTTCTCGAGTCTATTTTTCACTTTTGTTCCAGACCCTCCTACATTAAACTACTTCTCCAAAGCCCTTCTATTGTGTAAGTCACATCTCTCCTTTTTGGACCTGGTAAAATATACCATTTTTCTTCTCTTTCGCACCCACTATAACATGCTATATACTTTTCATTTATGGTAAGAGTTTTTCTATATTTAAATATTTTGGTATAGTGGTATCAAAATAGTGAATAATTAAAGTACTTAGTTCACCAAGACCTAAATTCAGTATATGAGTTCTACATAATGCACAGAACTTCTGGGTTTAATTTCATTGCTAACAACTTCCATATTCTGTTCAATAATCCTTCCCACAAAAGGAAGAAGTGGTAAGCAGAATTCCCTAATCCAGTTGGATCAGGCAATGTCCACAGAGAAAAAGAAGCAAAAGAGTTAAAAAAAAAAACTCCCTTTCTTCCCCTTCCACCCCCTCTCACCCCCCCCCCAAAAAAATGAAGGGATGTAGAGGTGAGGAGGATAGAGTGGGGTGAAGGGGTGGCTAGGTGTCACAGTGAATAGAGCACTAGCCCTGGAGTCAGGAGGACCTGGGTTCGGATTCGGCCTCAGACACAACACACATAAAAAAAAAACTAGCCGTGTGACCTTGGGCAACTCACTTAACCCCAATTGCACTCCAAAAAGCAAAAAAAAAAAAAAAAAAGAGTGGAGTGAAAAGAAAATAGGGGGGTGAAGAGATGGTTTGTATTAAGGCAATGTGGTAAAGTGGAAACAGTGCTAGAGTAGGAATCAGTAAGTCTGAGTTTGAATTCCTGCTCCTACACTTAACAGCTATGTGACAATGGTCATATCACTCAACCTATCTGAAACTCAGTTTCTTCTTCTGTAAAATGTTAATAGTAATAAATACCTGCACTATCACCTTCACAATGGGGCTGTTGGGAAAATGGCAAAGTACTATATAAGCATGAACTTTGAAAACCAGAAAGCACTATATAAATATTATTCTTACAAACAAAATAAGTTTGTCAGGAGTTTAAAAACTACTTTAGTTACAAAATTATTTGTAGCCTGCTAAGTGGTTTACACTTCATTGGGACCAGGAGATCCCAGAATCTATTTCCCAAACACCTTTTTCATGTTAAACATAAAAGCAATACATACAGGATGTGAGGCCCTGTGAGAGTCTACCTGATTTAAGTCTTGTGGATTAAAAAGAGGACTACAAAGGAGCCCACAATACTAGCACTGGGCCTGGAGTTAGGAAGACCTGAGTTCAAATCTAGTCTCAAATACTTACTAAGCTGTGTGCCTCTGGATAAGTCACTTAACCTCTGTCTGCTTGAGTTTCCTCATTTGTAGACAGAAATAAAGAACAGCACCTACATCAAAGAGTTGTTGTAAGGATCAAATGAGATAATATTCATAAAGCACTTAGTAGGTACATAGTAGGTACTATATAAATACTTATTACCTTCCCTCCAAAGGAAAGAAAAATGTGCCCATATTGAATATACTAGAGCAATAAAGAGATAACTACAAAATAATGATAATTAACTAAACATGGATTGATAGACCACTACATAGTGAGTAGCTAGGTGATGCAATGGATAGAGTGCTGGGCCTGGAGTCAAGAAGACCTGAGTTCAAATCTAGCCTTAGACACTTATTAACTGTGTGACGCTGGGCAAATCATTTAACCTTGTTTTCCTCAGTTTCCTCATCTGTAAAATGAGCTGGAGAGGGAAAAGCAAAAAACTCCAGTATCTTTGCCAGGAAAACCCCAAATGGGGTCATGAAGAGTCAGACATGACTGAAAGGACCAACCAAAAAAAGCTAGTATTTGACAGTTTCCATATATCTTCCAAGTGAACTCTCCCCCACCCAGGCTTGCCCTCTTCTTCTTCCCTCTTCCCCCAAACTGAAAGTATCTTTAAAAGCTTATTTGAGGGCAAGATTCCTGCCACTTGTTTTTCTTGGGTTTCTGCTACCTCCTTATCTTCATTCCTTTATCCAGAAAGAAAAGAGCCTGTGAAACTTTATTAAGGGAGTGGCAGGAGGGATTTGGAGAAGAATAGACTACTGTGGTAGGATGATTTAAGGAGGAATTCCTGACTACTAGATGGAGCAAGCTGGGATAAAAGAGAGGAAAAAAACTGATAAAAGCAAGAGGACAAAGAAAGGATAAAGGAAGTCTAAAGTGCACCAGATGGATTCTTAATCTTTTTCGGTATCATGGACCCTTTTACCAGATGGGTAAGCTCAGAGATAGCAAACACATAAATGTTAACTAAAATTAAAAAATAAATTTGTTAAAAGTGTTGTCTGTTTGATATCATTGCTACAGACTCCAGAAGGCACTACAGAATTCAGGGAAGTAAGA
This sequence comes from Petaurus breviceps papuanus, assembly GCF_028583685.1. NCBI lineage: Eukaryota > Metazoa > Chordata > Mammalia > Diprotodontia > Petauridae > Petaurus > Petaurus breviceps. The sequence continues at coordinate 6,521,623 of NW_027187299.1, forward strand.
CTTTATTTTTAGCAATAGTGGGTTTTAATCACACACCTAAGTATCAAAGTAATCACATACCATCTTGTAAAAGCTTTAGAAGGCTGATTAAAACTTGATGTGTGAAATAATCAACCACTTGAGAGGGAAAGAAATCATGGAACTAAATAGGAAATTGAATCTAACAACAGAGACAGCTGTCCACCAATAATTGTAAAAAAGGGCCAGTGAGGTACAGCAGAAAAGAGAACTGAGTTTAGAGCCTGAAGTTTAAAGTTAGGATGGATGCACCTATGTAGCCTTAGGCAAATCACGTAGTTTCTCTATCCTCCCTTCTCGTCTGTGAAATGAAGTGGCTTGGATTATCTCAGGCCTCTGAGATGCCTTCCTGCACTAGACCTGTGATCCTATGGTCTTATCGACCTGGATCCAAATCCTCAATCTGTTACCAAATAACCTGGTGACCTTTAGTCAGTCACACAGGATTGTTATTAAGACATATTTATAAACTTAGACAAATATTGCAAATAGATAATGAAGTGGGCTTAGAACTGAAAAAAAAAAAAAGGAAGAGGCTGGAATGCAATTGGGAAACTGCAACCTTCTTTTAATTACTTCCAATTTTTGCTTAAAATAGCAGGCATTTTTTAGTGTCAATATTCTACCACTATTGCTGTTTAGCCATAAGTCATGCATACTATCATCTCCAAAGAACTGAAAATGAACAGAATCCAGAGAGTAATGGAGAGATATCTTAAAAGATGGTAAGTTGGGCCAATCAGTCAAGAAGAATTTATTAAGCACTTACTATATACCAGGCACAGTGCTGAGTGCTGGGGTCCTCACTCCCAAGGAGTTCACATTCTAATGGAGGATACAACAAATAGATAACTAGGTAAATAAAGATATAAATAGTGCAAATGGAAAGTAATTGTGGAGAGAAGGCACTATCAGCAGTATGGAAACCAGGAAAGGCATCCTGCAGAAGGCAAGGTTTGAGCTGAGTCCTGGTGGAAGCCGAGGAAGCTAGGAGGTAGAAGTGAGGAGAGAGAGCATTCTAGGCATGAGGAAAATCCCATGCAAATTCATTGACTTGGGAGATGAAGAGTCTTGTGTGACGAGCAACAAGTAGATGGGTACAGCTGGAGCATAGACTTTGGGAAGTAGAATATAAGAAGACAATAAAGGCAGAAAGAGCCTATCTTATCAAAAGCTTTAAATGCCAAAAAGGATCTAATAATCGCTCCTGGAGGCAATGTCATTGGATTTTACTAGGCAAGGAGGTGACATAGACCAGATGGCAACTAAGTGTCAGAGAGATTGGAGTGGGGAGGGATGAGGTAGGAGACCAGTTAGACTATTGCAATTGTCCAGGTGAGAAGTGATGAGGGTCTATACAAGGCAGGTGGCTGTGTAAGTGGAGGAAAGGGGGTGGGTGTGTGCAGATGCATACAAAATATATCATGGAGCCAGAAAGGAAAAGGTTTGACAGCATGTTGGAGACGTGAGGTGAATGCAAGCAGACTTGAGAATAACACAGAGGTTATGAGCCTGGATGCCTAGGAGGATGGTGGTGCCCTCAATAGTAACAGAAATGCTGAGAAGAAGGAAGGATTTAGGTGAAAAGATAACCAGTTCTGTTTTAGAGTTGCTGAGTTTGAGATGCCTATAAGAATATCTAATTCAACATATCTAAGAGACAGTTGCTTTTTTTTGTTTGCTTTTTGGAGGGGGAGGGCACGGCAATTGGGGTTAAGTGACTTGCCCAAGGTCACACTGCTAGTAAGTGGTAAGTGTCTGAGGCTGGATTTGAACTCAGGTCCTCCTGACTGCAGGGCCAGTGCTCTGTTCACTGCACCACCTAGCTGTTGTTGATTGAAAATCAGGAGACAGATAAGGGTTGAATATATAGATTTAGGAATGATCTGTATAGAGATGATGATTGAATCATGGAAGTTGATGAGATCACTAAAAAATTAGTATAAAGCAAGGTTCTTAATTTTTTTGTGTGTCACGGACCCTTTTGGCAGTATGTTGAAACCTGTGGATGCCTTCTCAGAATAATGTTTTTAAATATATAAAATAAAATGCATAAGATAACAAGGGAAATTATTTTTATTGAAATACAATTATCAAAAAATATTTAAACAAATTTATGAACCCCAGGCTAATAACTCCTGATATAGAGGGAAAAGAGAAGAGAGCTCAAGACAGAGCTCTGAGGAACAAGCACCTATAATGGACACGACCTGGGTGAAGACCAAGTATAGGAAGCCAAGGAGTGATCAGACAGGTAAAAGGAAAAGAAAGAAGCAATGAGAAAGAAGCAATATTGAAAAAATGTAGAAAAAAGGAGCATCCAGGAGGAGAAAGTGATCAGCCGTGTCAAGGGTTATAGAGAGGTACAAAAGGATGAAGACTTAAGAAAAGACCATTAGATTTGACAAATGGTACCTTTGGGGAAAGAGCAGTTTCAGTTTAGCACCTTTCCTCTGTTAATTATTTCCTGTTTATCCTATATGTAGCTCATCTGTAGATGTGTGTTAGCTTTTCTCTCCCACTAGATTGTGAACTCCTTGAGAACAGGGATTGTCTTTTACCTTTCTTTGCATTTTCAGTGCTTAGCACAGTGCCTGGCACGAGTGGGCATTTAAAAATGCTTGCTGACTGACTTGGATGATGAGGATGGAAGCCAGACTGAAGAGGATTTAGAAGAGAGTGAGAAAGAATGTGGAAACACCTAGTATAGACACCTTTCTCGTGTAGTTTACCTGTGAAGAGAGGAAAGATATAGGACCATAGAGAGCAGAGACAGTAGGACCAAAAGAGATGTTGTTGTTTTTAAGGATGGGAGAGATATAAACAGGATGTAACACATGGCAAACAAGGAATTAGAAAAGAAAACCAGACTAAAGGATGTTTGGTGAAAAAGGATAGTCTGGTCACTTGGCAAAAATGATAGATAACTAATGGATTGTCACGTGCTTCAATGGTATCCTCATGATAGCAAGAGAAAGCAAAGAAGGCCCCCAGCAAACTGGATGTACCTCCTGGGCTGAAATCATGGGAGGACATGAACAAGATTCGGAGGATAGGCAAGCATGGGTCTGTTGTAATCAGCATCATTGCAGAGAATTTGCACATTGATAACACCACCAATACACATTGATCATGACTGTGATCCTTAGCTTTCTTAGTTAGAGACTAAGCTCTCAATTATATTCCCTTTCTCAAGGAAGTGAATTTCTTCTTGTTAGTTCAGCTACTCGGTTTAGCAGCATTAAGTTTTGTGTTTTAATCATTCCTTCCCACCTTCCCCTCCTCAACACACACACACACACACACACACACACACACACACACACACACGTTGGGGGGGGGGACGAAGCTGCTTTCTATCAAAGACCCACAAGGGCTATTTTTTATACCCATGCATTTCATACTGCCACCAGCTGACTGACAGATCATCCCTAAGAACTATATTGTAAGGTATTAAAATGTAAGCTCTTTAAGGACAGGGACTATGTTTTATCTTTCTTTGTATGCCCAGCCCTTGACACAGTGCTTGGCACATAGAAAGCATGCAATAAATGCTGTGGAGCCTGCCTTAAAGCACCACATAAATCTTAGCTATTATTATCTGCTTATGCTCTTCTCCCTTCTATGCTTGTCTCCCGGACTTCTGATAAAGATAGCATTCACAGTTGAAAGGCTAGAGAGATCAGCTAGTCCAACTCCCTTATTTTACAGATGAAGAAAGTGAGGGAGCTTATAAGGCTTGACCAAAGACAGAACCAGGCTTCAAATCCACATCTTCTATCTAAAGCCTAGTCTACTTTTCACTATACTATGCTGAATCCCTAGTCTAAACTGCCCAATCCAATCAATGAACTTTTAGTAAGCATCTACTGTGTGCTAGATTCTAATCCAGACCTATCCATCACTACCAGTTCACCGCAGACTAATTACTCTCTGAGGTATCACAACCTTCTCACATGTTTTACCTACTTTTTCTACTTGTGACTTCCTAGACAAGTAACTCTTCTATCACTGCTTCCTCACTCTCTAAATGGCCAACTTCTTTTTTTAAGACTCCCCATCTACTAAATCTTTCTTGAGTATAAAAGGGCTAAGACTTTTCCTAATATAGTATCTAATTCATATTTACGGTGACATCATGTAAATAGCAAGTAAATATCTTGTTGTTCATCCTCCGTTTTCTAAAAGAACCAATGACATCACAGATGTGTGAATTGGGTTGAAGTCAGGCAGAGTTGTGCAAAGTCGTCAGCTTTCTCTACCTGAGTCATTTAAGTCTAGTGGTAAGACAAAAGTCAGGACGACTGGTGATAGCCCAGGATGCAGTGGATGTCCTTGGCATCTTTGATACATGACCAAGTTCTAAGTACTCCATAGCACCTGCTAAAACCCCCTTCAGAGCCTTCTCATTCTCCGGTTCCACAAGGGGAAGTCTACACACTCAGAGTAGACATCTCTTAATTCACTGATGGGTCTAAGGCCCTTAGGTTACTCTTGATCTGGTTTAGCCCCTCTGCCTAGATGGTTTTACTGTAGTCTGGCCTCTGTGCATGGTACAGCTTCTTGGAGCCAGTAAATGTCTATTCTATGCTGAAAAATATAGGAACTTGCCTCTCCTTGATTTTAGATATACTTCATATTTACCTATCAATTTTTATATTTAGCAAGATTTTAAATTATAAATACTTGGAGAAGGCAGAATGGACTTGCTTCACCTTGCCGTTGTGGTATATACTAAACAAATATCTTATAGTGGTGATGATGACAAAGAAAAAATGGGCAAATGTTTTGTGGGGATAATTTTTATTATCAGTCTGATTCCTTGTAATAGGATTCCAAGGATTTAATTGTCTATCTATATTTTGTATATAATTGTATATCTATACAGCCAGCCCTAATTTATCTTCTGAGAGAGGTGGTGGTCCAACATAATCAAACTCATCATGTCCAAAACAGATCTTACTATCTTTCCCTCTGAACTTATTCCTCCCTCTAACTTTTCCTATATCTTACATCCTTCCAGTCACCCAAGCCTGGGGTGTAAAATGTGTGCTACTGAGTATGTACAAGTTGATGAGGCCCCTAATTAGTTGAGGAAAAGCTGAGCATAATGCTTCAGATCAATGAAAGGGAATTTCTGAATTGGTTCTAGTCACTTTTGAACAGAAGACACTCCATGGAGAAGGAGAAAGTCTTTGGACTGGCAGATATACATGGGAAGCCAGCCTCATGCATTTCTCTGGACTTGTTTGAAATTCTAGGGAATGATGGAATGGACCTTTTCTGGGTGAGATTGTTCTTGCTTTCCTGGTCTAAGTTGAGCTTCCCAGCTGAAAAGTTTATTCACTCTTGTGTATTCTTTGCCATATTTTAATCTATATAACCTCTCCAATTTCTATTTGCTGTTTAATTGGATTTACTCATCACTTGCTATTTTGTGATGGTCTTTTGTGCAATGAGTACTTGGTGAGAAGCTGGGGAATATAAGCTAAGGGCTAAAGTCTCCCTTAAGAGCAACCAGGAAATCACCTTTCCTTTTAAACCCAGACTTAAACACCTGATGTTTGAGAGGGTAGCAGATAAAGATGTTTCTAGCCTGATACTTCTCTTGGATACTAGAAGAGACAGTAACACTCTGGGGCCGTGCAAGCAGGGCCTTCAGCAGAGGAGGGCTAGCCCACAGATCACATCGATTCATACCTGTGAGCTGTGAGCATCTCTGCTTTTAGGCCCCTTACATGGGAACATATATTACATCAATAAACTTGAATGGGTCCCCAAAAGGCCTTGAAAGCCCTTCACAACTTAGTCCCAAACTAACTTTCTAGCTTTACTTTACTTACTTGCATTGTGGCCTCTACATCATTCTGAGGCAAAATGAACAGTCTTCCTACACTACAGGTCACCCTACTTTTGCACTTGCTGGAATGCACTCCCTCTTCACTGCTACCTCTTGAAATCCCTAGGTTCCTTCATGACTCAGTTTGAGTACCACCATCTACAGACGTTTTTCTGTATCCACCAAAAGGATTTGTTAGATCCTTCTCCACCAAAAATAATTTTATATCTATATATTTTTAATATAACTATGTATGAACATGTTGCTTTCCCCCCATAAGATCCTTGATAGGGACTATTTTCACTGTTATCTTTTTATCCCCAATGCACAGCACAGTGGCACACTGTGTACAATAAATACATGTATGTATATCTTTCTGCTACAACTGAGGTACAGCTTCATGGCTTCCAGAGCCGCACAGTAAAGGCCAGAATGTGCAAATATTTTTTTGAGTGTCCCAGTCAATGCAAAATATACGGGATACAAAGTGGAACAAGCCGTGGAACCTGCCCTCACCTTGCACAAACATTATCTGAGTGTCCCAGTCGATGCAAAATAAAGAGGATAGAGTGGAACAAGGCAGAGTCCCTGCCCTCACCTGGCATAATCCTCGTCTTAGAAGCCACCTTCTCACCTGGGCACTATTCCCCAAATGGAGGCTGGTAAACCTTCCTAACAGGTTATTCTCCCAGACAGCTTACGATGGGTCACTCCCTCTTAGGACTCCACCTCTAACTTCCTACAGTCGGAACTCACGCCCGGGGCGTGTGCAACCCGCCGCCTCTCCATCTCTTTCCCTGGGTCTCCCTCCGACCATCGGCCCCGGATGGAGTTCCGCGCACGTGCTCTTTGTTTTGGTGATCCTGGGCTTTCGCGCGCCTCCCCCTGGCCCTCCCGCGCCTGCGCAGCAGGCGCGAGAGAGGGTGGGAGGTCGGGTTCCCCCTGCTCACAGTCTCCGAGTACTACCTTCCCTCCACCCCTCCTCTACTCCTCCCCGCCCCAGCCAGTCCCCTCCCCTCCTCGCTCTCTCTAGGGGAGGGAGGGCGGAGAGGTAGGTGGGTGGGCAGTGTGCGCCTGCGCGGAACCCCGCGGTCCGGTCCTGGGCAGGAGCGGCTCTGGGGTGGCTGGCGGTTGCCGTGGGGACCCGGCCGCGCCCCTCCTTCCCCGCCCACCCCACTCCACCCCACCAGTTCCTTGGGCTCCCCAGCCCGAGTCAGACCTTGCTGTCGCTGACTGACCCCTGCTCCTCCGCTCTCCTTCACCCCCCCCCCCCCCCCCCCCGGCCCCCGAGCTGCAGCCGGAGACCGGGGGAAGAGGCGGCGCCCGCTTCCCAAGATGTCGCAGACGGCCATGTCCGAGACCTACGGTACGGGGAGGCCGGGGGAGCGGGGGGCGCATCCCCCGGCGGGGCCGGGGCCTCCGCGGCATTGGGGACGTTAACGGCCACCACGGGGACCGTCCCTTCCTGCCGGGAGCGGGAGGGGGTGGTGGGGGGCGGCAGCGGGCTGCTTCGCGGAGGGCGCCCCGGGCCTGGGGCCTGGGGCGTCCGAGGGACCCCTTCCCGGAGCGCACAGCGCCCATCCCGGGCGGGCGAGGCTCGGCCTCGAGAAGCGCCAGAGCGGCGGTGAGAGACGGGGTGTGCGGGGTGCAAGAAGGGGTGGCAGCCCACCGATAGCGGCGCGCCTCCGGTTTGCACCCCGGGTGCGAGCGGTTTACCCGGATCTCCCCGATGTGGAGTTTTTAAGTTTACCTCCAGTTTTGCTCCCGGGCTCGTGGCTCCCCCCACCCCGGGTGTTGGGAAGCCTGTCCGGGACTGAGGCTCTGGGCTGGTCCTGTTAGTGTCGCCAGCGGGGCAGCGGAGCTAGGCTTGGCGGGGGAGCGAATCCTGGTGCCCTAGGCTATTCAAGAAGAATGAATCCACACCTCCCCCATCCTCATTCATGTGCTGAGCCTTTCCCTATTCACAAACTTTGTTCTGTTTCTCCTCGTCTCGGGTCTAGCCTGCAATGTTCTCTTTTAGTTGTTCATCTTGAATGAATGATCTCTTTGATTAACCACCTGTTCTGGTAGATCGTCACACTTTGGGATTTGGATTTTGGTCACTATAGAAAAAAAGGATAGTGTTCAGAAGTACAGAATTTGCCATGGTAAATTAGTCTGGGGGAGACCTGTTCTGGAACCAGTGTACTGCTTTACAGGAGTATAGGTTAGTCTGGAATACTGGAATGGCATCTTCCCCAATTATCCTATTGCTTTTAGTTTGTTGTATAATGTTCGACACTTAGAAGGCATAGGAATTCTTCCTTATATCTGATAGTTACTTTGCTCGGTATTAGTTTCTGGTGGTGTTAGAGGTTGTGACTGGATTATCCAACTCCCATCTTTATGACAGGCTGGTGGTAGATTCCACAAGTAAGCTCTTTTTTTTTGCCAGCTAGCATTGATTGGTTCTGTAATTCTTAGCACCTTCTTCCCACCATCTCTGTGGAACTACAAGACTGAGAAGCACTCTGGTATTTTTATGTTTCATGGATCACAAGATTTAGAACTGGAAAGAACCTAACAGATCATCTCCTCCAACCCCCTCTTTTTACAGAAGAGAGAAGTGAAGCCCAGAGAAGTTAAATTGCCCAAGTTCACACTTGTACTTTATAAACCTCAGAGGTGGCATGTGAACTAAGGAACTCTATAGCTTTTCATTACACCTTGTAGTCAATCAAAATGTTTTCTTCATCTAGAGACCAGCCTCCTGATGATAGCTAGATTAGTTCTTAACAGAACCAGAGGAAGGCATTCACCACATTGGAGAGATCACTTGTGCAGGATTTATAGAAAGACATGGACAAGATTTGCACTAGATTAGAAGGTGTAGGTTGAATCTGATGTCCTAGGCTATTCAAGAAGAATGAATCTACCACCGTCACCCCTCAGTTTTTTGTCCTCTTTCCTTCATCTCTTGAAACCATCTTAATTTACTTCCCTTTAATTCAAAGTACTACATTTTTATTGAACTGGGCCAACGGATATTAGGAGTAGGAGAGTCAAAGTGAAATGATTATGTAAATTATGAATGATTTAGTTAAGCAAAGATGGAGACAGAAGGGAAGTTCCAAAGGAAATACAGGGTTTGTTTTTGTTCTTAAATAAAAATTGAATACAGTACTCCAGATATAATATAACTGTTTGACATTTATTCCTTTACCTCAGCCACATTTAATTGAATTCAGACTTAATATTTGATATTTAAATTATGTACAAATCTTTCATTTCATATTCACTTTTTCCTTATCTAGTATCACCCTTATAATCTATAATTTACTTTTCCTGTTTGCTTTTTTATATTGCAAAATGAGTTTTGAAAGGGAAAATAAGGTAGTTGAAAATATTATCTGGAAGATAAGAAGTAAAAAATATTTAAGACCCTGCTTTGACTTAACATTGCCCTTATTGGTATAATATTAGGCAAAGAAAATAAAATAGGATTTGTTTTTTCCTTAGGAGCTCATTATCAAAAGATCATAGGATCATAGATCTAGAGCTGGAAGGAACTTGGGCTATGAATACCCATCCTTTTATTTTTACAGATGAGGAAACTGAGACCCAGAGGAAGTTAAGTGATTTGCTTCAGGTTACTAGAAGTAGTAGGCATGAGAATTGCTTACTAGGATTTGTTAAGTGCTTACCATGTGCCAAGCAGTGTGCTAAATTCTGGGGATACAAAGAAAGGTAAAAAAAAAACAACCAGTTCCTGCTCTCAAGAAGCTGATAGTCTAATGAGGAAGACAACATACAAACAACTCTGTATAAACAAGACATACACAGGATAAGCTGGCAATGTTTTCATAAGGAAAGTACTTAAGGAGTACTGGGAAAGGCATCTGGAAGAAGCCAGGGAACCCAGGAGATGGAATCGAGGAGGAAGAAAGCTCTAAACTCTGGGGACAACCAGTGAAAACACTCGGTGAAAGAGTTTATTAAATGGGCATGGGGAAGGTGATATGGACAGACCTGTACTTTAGGAAGATTATCAGTTTGACAGCCGAGTGGGGAGAGATTTGAGACAGGGAGACCAATCAGCAGCTATTGCAGTAGTCCGGGCATGAGGTGATGAAGGCCTATATTAGAATGGTGATAGTGTCAGGGAATAGAACGGTATATATGAGAGATGTTAGAAAGATAGAATGGACAGGCTTTGGGAATTGATTGTGCATATGGAGGGGTGAGAGAGAATGAAGAATCAAGGCTAACATTAGGTTGTGAACCTGGATGATGGTGGCGCCTTCAGCAGTAATAGAGAAATTAGGGAGGAGGGGTACATTTGGGGGAAAAAAGATGGTAATTGAATCCAGGGGAGCTATTAAGATCACCAAGCAAAATAGTATAGAGGGAGAGAAGAAGAGGGCCCAGAACAGAGTCTTGGGGAATCCCCACATTAGTAGGCATGACCTGGATGGAGATCTAGCTAAGGAAACTGAGGAGCTATCAGAAGAAAACTTGGAGAGAGTAAGGTCAAAGCAACCTAAAAAGAAGAGAGTATGGAGGAGAAAAGGTTGTTTGATAGTGTCAAAGGCTGCAGAAATCAAGAAGAGTGAAGATTGAAAGAAGGGTAAAAAAAAGTTTCAGTTGAATTATGAGGTTGGAAGCCAGACTACAAACAGTTAAGAAGAGAGTAAGAGAAAAATGAATGGAGGCACCTGTTGTAAACAACCTTTTCAAGGAGTTCAGCCACAAAAGAGAGGAGAGAATATAGGAAGATAGCTAGCAGGGACCGATGAATCTAGTGAGATTTTTTTTTTTTTGAGAATGAGGAGACATGGGCATATTTGTAGACAGTAGGAAGCAGCTAGTAGAGGGGGACCAATTGAAAATTAGTGAGAAGTGGTACTGTTGGTTGGACCACTCTGCTGAAGAAGATGGGATGGAATGGGATCACTCGTAAATGTAGAAAGTTTTGCCTCTGCAAGGACCACAGCTTCATGTAAGAAAGGGTGAAGGGAGAGATATTAGCAGAAGGCATCTAAGTGGTAAGGCATCTGCCAAACAGAGAAGAAGAGGGCCTTTTGGCTAATGACCTCAATTTTTTCCCTGATATATGAGGTAGTGTTCTCAGCTGAGACTAGGATAAGGAGAGGAAGAACCATAGGACATTTGAGAAGGGATGAAAAGACTTGCAAAAGCTGCTGTCATTGATGATACAGTAAATTGGGGTGGGGAGGAGGTATAAAAAGATTGTCTTGCTACAGTGACATCCGGTTAAGATTATGTAACATAAATTTTCGAGGACCCATTCAGCATGGTTTCGTGATTTTCTCTGGCTTCTGTTAACCAGCAGGTGAATGAGAGAAAAGGCAGCAGCCAGTGGGAGTAATCCAAGTCTTAGATTAAGCAGGAAAGATCTTCAGTAGAATAAAGGGACAAGAGACTAAAAAGAAAAGGGTACTTTACAGTGTACAGTGATAGAAGAGAGTATAGCCATTATAGGAGTGATGACCTGAGAAAAACTGAGGAGGGATTGGAAGTCATGGCCAGGAGAAAACAAGATTTGGACTTGCACAGTAAAGGGAGAGATATGATGACAGCAGATGATCAGAGTTCATGAATATGTATGTTGCACATTTGTGGGTGATAGCAAGATCAAGGGTATGGCCATCTCTTTGTGTAGCTGTAGTAGAATGGAGGAGTAAGTTAAAGGAATTAATAAGTTGAGGAATTTAGAGGTTAGTGTGTTTGAGAGAATATCGATATAATATGTATTTTGAAGTCCCCTAGTATGACAGCAGTTCAAGTCCACTGATTCCAGTCAGTATACATTTTCATTATATTATGCTGCCTTCCTAATGATAGTATTCATTTAGGTAGATGGATTGATAAAGTATTTACTATGTCCTAGGCACTGGAGACATAAATAGAAGCCAGAAGGATAGTCCCTGCCCTCAAAGAGTTTACAGTCTGCTTCGAAAAGACAGCACATAACAGGTTGCTAGGAAAGGGGGTGGGGAAGACCATACTGTGTGGAGCTGACCTGGAAGTGTCGTGGTAGCTTGATTCATGCCAAGGCAGATTGAAAGCTCACTAATCATGGCTCTGAATGTCAGAGGTAATGTCTAAGGTTTTTTGGAGAGATGAGGATAATGAGCCAAGTTTAGGCAGCATGGTAACAATATTGATCAAGAAGGATATTTGTATGGTAAAAGAGTACTGCAAATTATGTTAGCTCATATGTTCATTTTCTCTCTTCTGTAAAATGAGAATATTTTCAAACTTCTTAATAGGATTTTTTGCATAATAAAATAAGTTTGTTGACAATGCATTGAATTTAGATCATAACTATTTCATTTTAAATACAATATATCAGTTTTTCATTTTTTGTGGCCTAAAATAGTGGTGATTGTTTTAGAAACCACTTTTGCAATTACCCTTAACCAAAAGAGCAACAGTCAGTCAACAAGCATTAAATGCTTACAATGTGGAAAGTGTGTGCTAAGTACTGGGTATACAAAGAAAGGTGAAAAACAAGGTCTCTGCCTTCAAGGACATAGTCCAGTGGGAAGATACTGTGTTCAAACAACTGTGTACATATAAAATACATACCTACTTATTGAAAGGCAATTTCTGAAGGAAGGTCCTAAAAGGGCATGAAGGGCACAGAGGAGGGGAGGCCATTTGAGCTGTTTTAAAGAAAGTCAGGGAAACCAATAGGTGGGAGTGAGGAAAACATTGCAGACATGGGGAATAACCAGTACTGAATTACAGTCAGGAGACAGAATGTAGTGGGAGAAGGAAAGCAAGAAGGCAGGTGTTGGTGGATTATACAATACTGGAGGAGAGTAAAGTATAAGACCAACAAAGTAAAGTGTAAGATAGGAAAACCAGGTTGTAAAGGGTTTTTAAGTGCCAAAGAGAGCATTTTATATTTGATCTTGGAGGAAATCAGGAGCCACTAAACTTGATTAAGAGGGTGATATAGTCAGACCTATGCTATATCTGTAGATTCGTGTAAGATATTATAAGACAGAAATGATTGGTCCTGAAAAGCTAGAGTTTATGTGTGAAAGAGCTTTAATCTAGATATTGGACTAAATCTTGTGAGTGATTTAATTGATGTAGAGCAGAGGTGTCAAACAGGCTACCACAGCCCAGCATTCCAGAGTGCCTGCCAGAACCAGATTACAGTGTGATCGGGAAATATTTAACAAAATAAATAAAAATACAATAAAACCTAGATAATGTTAATGGGTGGCTTTTTAAGTCAATATGCTAGAGATGAGGAAATTCTAACTGTGTAAATCTGAAACTGCTTTGGATCAATGAGAGGTGAAATAACATGCCCCTAGTCACACAACCAATATTGAACACAGGTCATCCACACTCAGAAGCCAGTTCTCTATCTACTTTTATGCTGCCTGTCTGATCTAAATGTAATTGGCCTAAAATAAGAGTCATTAGTTATTGCTAACCAACAGACAAACAAACTTGGTGAGTTCATAGGATTATGGATTTAGAGGTGAAAAGGGATTTAGAGTTTATCTAATTCAACCTCTTCATTTTACAGATAAAGAGGGCTAGAAGGGGGAAGTGAAAGAGAACAAGCATTTATATAGCACCTACTGTGTACCAGGTACTGTGCTTTTTTATAATGATCTCATTTAGTTTTAACAACAACACTGCAAAACAGTCACTATTATCATCCCCAAGCAAGAGGTTATATGACTTGCCCACAGGTCAAATTTGAACTCAGATCTTCTTGACTCCAGACCCAGCCAGCACTTTATACATGACACCATCAGCTGCCTAGAGAGGGGAAATAAATTCCCCATGGCCACATGGTTAGAGCTAGGATTTGAACTCAGGTCCTCAGAGTCCAAATTCAGCAAGTGAGTACCTAGTTTTTTCAAATGCCTTAAGACTGGACTTATTCTAGGAGCACGAAGACCTCTAGAAACCAAAAGGATCCAGATTGTTCTTGAATAACCTTTGGTCCCTGCACTTATCAGGTAAATCATAGATCTTAGAGATTGAAGAGACCTTTTGAAATCATCTGGTTCATTGAGACTAATAGCCCGGGACCCAAGTGTCTAGAAAGGGGATAATAATAGTGTGATTGGGGAAATTAAAAGTGTCCAAATATTTTGATGTTTCTAGCAAACTTAGCTGTGTATAGTTCTCTCTCCCACATTGTGACTTTCCCCATCACAATTTCAATATGTTGTGGGTCAGCATAAGAAATTAAATGAGAATTTTTTTGAGAGTTTTGCAGAAGTCAGAGATAATGCTTGAAGACCAGCAGACAATACAAAGCCTGTGACCAAATACTTAATCCAAATTTTACAATGAGGTACTGTAAACACCCCATCAAAGAAAAAAAATTCAGACTTCTCTAGTACAAAGGGAGAGCCATAAAATTGTATGTGGATTTTCCCAGATCACAGGCATGCAGCACTCCTAACCACCCTCAGTATGGAAGGGATAACTGTAGTTACACTTTAGAATTTGCTTCCTATGAAAATAATATGTAAAAGAAATGTTTCTTCTGGTCCTACATCATTTTTGTGACCTGTTTTTATAATTGTTTAGTAATACTAACATTTTGAGTATTCTTGGGGTTTTTACTAATTCATTTCAACAAACATTTGCTGTCTGTTGTGGAAGGGGGTCTATTATTTCCTCAACATAGGAGGAAATTCATAATGTAGGAGCTTCCTGCAATAGCCTTGATTGAAACCTATCTGTTGAGTAAGTCCTAGGAAATTACTTCAGGCACAGAAAGGTTAAGTGACTTGCCAAAAGTCACATAGCTAGTGTCGAAGGTGATTGTTTGAATCCAGTTCTTCTTGCCTCCAAGCACAGCATTCTATCCACTACATCACTGCAAAAAGTTATCTTTTTAAAATATGTAATTAAGAGAGCTGAGTATTAAGTATGTGAGTCATTGGATATTTGTTACATTTGTCCTGGGCCTTGAAAGCAGGGATTGAGGAAGGCACTGTATTTTGAGAAAATCATATCAGAGGCATAGAGACTAACATGAGCATGTGTTATGTAGATTAACAAAAAGACTAGCTTAACTAGTGTGAAAGGTTTGTAATTAGAGGAAGTGTTATAGGAGAAAGATCACTGGATGAGTATGAAGATATCTCTTATCTTCCTAGGGCATGTTTCTAAAACATAATAAAGAACATTGAATTAGAGACAAGGTGACAGTTAAAGGAAGTTTCTCTCCAGAAACTTCTAACAAATCTAGAAAATGCACTATATTGAATCCAAATGGAGGGATCCAGAAAGTCACAATGAATCCTTTGTCCAGCCCACTTCAGCCTAGGGAGATAGAGATCTACAGACACTGGGAACTGAATCAGACAAGGACTATGCAGTACCCAAGAAGAGGCTATACATCAGGGCAAGAGTAGGTATCAGACATCCAGACCCTTTCTGTGACTGGGATCAGGTGCCAACTGTCAGCTTTGTTGCCCATTATCCAGTCCCTGGTTGCAGATTGGGGAAGAGTGACAAGGAGACTTATGTACTAAGGTGGTATTTCCAGTGAGGAAGCCCTGGGCACCCTACTCTGGGCAACAAGTAGCAGCAGCAGTGTTATGACTCAGACCTCAGACACAAAGGAAAGTCTAATTTGCAACTTATAGCCTAGCCTGAAGAGGAATAATCAGGGTAAGAATCCTGGACCAAAAAGGAACCTACAATTCTGCCACTGTGAGCCAGTAGAACTTTCCGGCTGGCAAATAGGAGTAGAATCCAGCAGCAGTCTACTCTTGCTCAGACCCAGGTCAGGAACTTGCAGAGCTCAGACTAGAGGGGCAATATCTGACAACTTTGGGAGCACTAGAAACTTTCTGATCCCTAGCCTGTCCCTGAGATCCTAGATTAACCCAACACTCAACTCCCCAAAAAAGCTGCAGCAGAAGTAGTCCAGACCTTCCCTCCAGAAGTGCCCTAACATCAAGTCCAAAGTCAGGAAGCAGTTGGAAGAATGGCCAAACAAAAAAGAACCCCACCATAATAAGCTGTCATAATGACAGGGACACTCAAGACATAAACATAGAAGAGAATGACTCCAAAACCTTTATAAACATAACCTTAAAGAAAAAAGCAGCTTGATCTTAAACTCAACTAGAATTCCTAGAAGAAATGAATTGAGTTTTGAGGGTTTTTTTACGTTTTTTTTTTTATTTTAAATAAATGGAATGAGAGCACTTGAGAGGAAAAAATGGAAATGAGAGCTATAGAAAAAAATATTGGAGAGGGAATTAACAGCTTGCCACAATGTGAGATAGAAAACTTTTATCCAAGCAACAAACTCCCTGAAAATTCAAATGGATTCATTAGAATATAAACCCTCCCATATATGTATGTGTATACACATATATACATATGCACACATATACGCATGTGAGTATGTATATACATATATTAAAGTCAAAAGGCTGAAAAAAAATGGAAGAAAACTTAAGCCATCTCATTACAAAAACAATTGACCTAGGAAAGACATAGAAAAAACAATTGAGAATCATTGGACTGTCAAAACACCATTACCAATAAAAGGGAAGGGCCTAGGCATCATATTTCAAGAAATCTCAAAGTAAAACTACCCAGATCCCTTAGAGGCAAAGGGCAGAGTAGAAATAGAGTCCTCTAGTCACCTCCTGAAAGAATCCCCAAAATGAAAACTCCCAGGAACATCATAGCTACAGTCCAGAGCTTCCAGGTCAAAGACAAAATACTGTAAGCAGCCAGAAAGAGTCCAGATCTCAAAGAACCACTTTCAGGATCACACATGATTTAATAGCCTAGAATTACTTATCCAGAAAAAAATTAATATCATGCCACAGAGGTAAATAGATTTTTAATAAAAGAGAAGACTTCTAAGCATTCCTAATGAAAAAAATGGAGCTGTGGAGAAATTTGAAGTGCAAACACAGGAATAAAGAGAAACATAAAAAATGTAAACATGAATGAATATAAAGAATTAATGAGCATAAAGAAGAATGAACATAACTAAACAAGTATAAACTGCTTACATTCAAATATAGGGAGATAATACATGTGTCCACTCTAAATCCTTATCGTTATCAGATTTCAGAGAGGGAACCAAGTTAGACAAGGCCTGGAAGTGGTTCTGGTATGTCTTGATGATCTTAAGAATGGAAAAAGAAGGAAAGAGGAATACAATGGGAGAAAAAGGAAGGTGGAAGGTTAGGGGAAATTATCTCATAATGTGCACCAGTAGACAAGGAAGAGGTTGGAAGACTGGCCTCAGACTCTTGAGTGGAGTTCCTGAGGATTGACTTGAACTGGTCAAAAGAAAGAATAATACACACACACTTGAATACAGAAATACATTTAACTCATTGTGGAAGTAGGAAGGGTAGAGGTGAAGGGGGAATCAGAGAGTTTATTAAAGGAGGGATTATTAGTCCTAAGCAAAACAAATTCTCCGGATGTGCCAAAGTATTTATGGGGTTTTTCAAGGTGGCAAAGAATGGGAATCTGAGGGGCAGATGTCCATAAATTGGGGAATGGATGGACAAGTTATGTTACATAAATGTAATAGAATGCTATTGTGCTAAACTCTTATCTGCATAATAATCAACTGAGATTGCAGGGGACTGATGATGAAACGTGCTACCCACCTCTTTATAGAGAGGTAAAGCGCTCAGTTGCCAAAACATATTTTTTAGGATTTGGCCAGTGTAGAAATTTGATTGGATTGACTATACATGTGCATTGGGGGAGGGGGGTAGTAAGGAGTGAGGTGGGGAGTGGGAGTGGTGTTGGGATGGGAGAGTGAAAAGGCAGATCTTGGCTAATTAAGACAAACAAATATATGTATTTGTGCATACATAGACACACAAAAGACTTGGGAACTTTGATGTACACAATGACCAACCACAATTCCTGAGGACTCATGATAAAACATGCTGCCCACTTCCTGACAGAACATATCGAAACTTTTTTTTTAAGGTATGACCAGTGAGAGTTTGTTTTGCTTTATTATACATGCCTATAACGAGTTTTGTTTTTCTTGTTTTCTCAGGGAGAGGGAAGGCAAATTGGGGGGGGGGGGGGGGAGAAGGCTGATCTTTGAAAATAAAATTTAATTTCAAAAAAGAAAAAGTTTTCCAAGACTTTATTAAAATGAGTGACTTTAGTGATTCATCTGAGGACAAATGACACTTCTGGCACAAACCTGAGAAGTATCCCCATTGATTTTGAAGTCAAAGAGAAGAAACTAAAGACCATAGGGACAACACTCATTCATTGTGTTTGTCTCACTGTTGTCTGTTACAGAAATGAAAAATAGAAATTGGGGGGGAGTGAACTTTTGAGGAGTGAACAGCTAACTTAAGAAGGTAGTGTCTGTGAATGGAATTGTGATTCATGGACCACCAGAAATACTATAATATAACACTGACAGATTCCTGGCCAGAGATATAGTACATTTAACAAAAGCTAGTAAGAATGTGTCTTGCAAATCTACTCAAAAGATTCTTAAATTAAAAGGAGTGGGAAAGAAAAGACTGTCCATGCATATTTCTCAAGTTACCTATTATTAAGAGCAACCACAAAGAAGAAAGAATAGTGAGTGAGATAGCCATTTAAGTCAAGTCAAGACAACAGACATTTATTAAGCACTTTCTATGAGTCAAACGATGCTAAGCTACATAAATTCACAGGAGACAAATCCAAAAAAAGGACCCAGTGGCATATATGTTTATACGTAAATACCCAAAGCTAAGACAATAAGGAACTAGAGATCTTATGCAAAGGACAAATTTTGTCTTAGAGTTACTACTGAGATTTAGTGTGATGAAACCTGTGACTGGACTATGACTTTGGATGGGTATATATTATTCAAAAGAAATAGGATAGGTAAAAGGAGGTAATAGAGGGGTAGAGTTTGCATTAGGAGGGCAAACTATAGGAAATCTAGGAACCATTGTAGGGGCAGCAGGATGTACATGAGTATTAGATTGCAGCTCAGAGGATGGAGAAATAGAAGTGACAAAAGAAATAGGTAAGGAGTTTGGGAAACATCACAAACCTAGCACAGTGATATGATTATAGTAATGAGGGGGTGGGGAAGAGACAGGGTGTCAGTTATGTAAACATCAGCTTAAGCGCTCAGTCGAAAAAGGAGGAGCTAATAACTTCTTTACTTAACTAGAGATACTGTCATCCTTCAGATGTTGGAGGATGTATCAAGAGGAAATTCCATTCGAATCTTTTTCTCACGTGGAGGAACTGGTTGCTGGGATGGAAATAGGAACCTTTAGAAGTGGCCACTTCATCTTAAAGTTCATGATAAAGTAGGAGAGGAAACCTGAGCATAGTCTGACATTCATCCTAGCTTTTGGAAAATGTATTTCACAAGTACAGAAGATATATACAATTTCTTGGGTTAAGATGCTTCAGGGGAAGTCAGATGAGGATGTTCAAGAATGAAATTCTGAAGATATAAAGGGAAACAATTCCAGGTTGGAAGAAAAATAGAATTTGTCCTAAGAGACAAATAGACAAATCTCATGAACCAACTTGGATTTTTAAAAGAAATGTATAGAAAATGGAAAAATGGCCAAGTAAAATAGAAAATGAATATAAAAGGATAACACAGTAGCATAGTGATGTAAAAAATAGTGTCAGGAAAGCTAAAGCTAGGACTGGCCCTCCCCCCCCCCCAAAAAAAAAAACAACTAAGAATGAAAAAAAGGAGAAAAAAGAGGATCAAAGAAGGGGAAGATGAGGCCATGCATGACAGTTAGCAACAGAGAGAAGGCAGGGCTGCTCAACTATTTTTTCTGTTTTTTTATACAAAGGAAAATGACTTTTACACTGCAAATGACAGTACAGAAATGACTAACAGCAAGTTGATACCCAAAATAAGTAAGGAGACAATAACAACACTTAATTCCCCTGATGAATTTAAATCATGTGACCAGATAGACTATATCCTTAGGTCCTGAAAGAACTAGTAGATGTGATTACTGAATAAAAATATTGTTTTATTTTTTTCTCATGGTATGAATTAGATTGTGTTTTCAAAACACTTTAAACTTTTAGCTGTGGTAATTATAGTGTCTTTTCAGTTAAAGATAATGTCAGTGACTAATGTGAAAATATGTTTAATATGAATGTATATGTAGAGCCTATATCAGACTGCTTGGGGAGGGGGAAGGGAGGGAGTTGGAGAAAATTTAGAATTCAGAATCTTATGGAAGTGATTGTTAGAAACTAAAAATTAAGTAATTAATTTTAAAAACACTATGATTTTACTGGTAAAAGTAACCTCCACTATTCAGATATCTTTAATCAATAGAGATCTACAACTCATCCTTTAAAGTTTTATATAGAGTTGTTTAGAGCACTGAGAGGTTAATTATGTTGGGCCTTTAGACACATTAGTGTCAGAGACAGAAATCAAGCTCAAGTCTTCTTTACTCCAAGGATGGACCTCTATAGACTATGTTATGCTCTCATGTGCTAAACTTATTTTAAAAGAAAATATGAACCTTCTGGTGCTTATAAGCTTAGTCTTATAGACTGAATAGACTATATAGACTTATAGACTTGTAATGGTAATGTAATTTTGAATTTGAAGATCCCTTTGTATTGGCAAAAGTAGCAGATACTTAACACTTAGTAACTGATCAAGCCTCTGATTGGGGGAACAGAAGGTATGAACTCCTTTCTCCTGTTAACTGACGTAACAGGAAGAGGTTGGCTGAAGGAAGTGAAGTAGGTAATACTGTGTATATAAGAAAAGCCCCAGAGAGGCACAGTTAGAATTTCCTTGAGACCGAGATCTGGTGGCAGAACAGCTACAGAAGAATGGAGAACTGAGTCCTGAAAACTGGTGGTGGTGGAGCTTCTTCTGAACAGGAGCCCCAGGTGACTGAAGCATGACCAAGATGCTGAGACTTTGTTTGTTTATGGCTTGGTTGAGCCTTGAATTCCTTGGAGCAGAAATGGTGAAAGAGCTGACATGGACCAAACCCTGTGAATGCCAGTGTGGAGCAGGACCTCCCCAGAGAGCTGGTCAAGGAACTGGGAGCTGTCTGCCATTGAACCCAGGTAGAATCAGGGACCATGGAAGGGGATCCAGGGAATCTGAGAACAGGCCCCAAGTCAAGATGAAGAAAAGACCTCTCCTTGGGTACTGAGTAATTATGGATTTTGTGTATGACTGTACTTTGAGTACTTTGACTATTGTTACCAATTAGTGACTGATTGAGTTAATCAAGACTTTGGGGGCGACCAGGTAGCACAGTGAGTAAGAGCACCGGCTCCAGTGTTGAGAAGACCTGGTGATCAAATCCTGGGCTCAGACACTTAGCACCCACCCAGAAACACCTGGCCGGGTAACCTTGAGCAAGTTACTTAACCCCAATTGCTTAGGGGCAGCCAGGTGGCTCAGCGAGTAAGAGCACCGGTTCCAGTGTCGGGATGACCTGGATCAAATCCGGGCTCAGATACTCAGCACCACACCCAGAAATAACTGGCCGTGTAACCTTGAGCAAGTTACTTAACCCCAATTGCTTAAAAAAAAAAAAAAGACTTTGCCCCAAGAGTGGAAGACTTTGAGACTACTGATTAGTGACTGATTGATTTAATCAAGACTTTGCCCCAAGAGTAGAAGACTTTGACTGTGTACTTTGATGCTACTGATAAGTAACTGATTGAATTAACTTAAGAGTGACTATTTTACTTTGAGACTGTTGTGAATATTGTGATTTTCTGTGATAAGATGAAATATGGTGAATGCTGTGTTTTGAATTATGCTGTATCTTGATTTTCCATGGATGTTTTGCTTTTATTATGGGATAAATATAGTGATCACTATACTGAGTAATCAGAACCTTTAAAAAGCTGTTCGTAGTAGCAGTTCTTCTGGAAAGCTTCTGTGCATGGCATGACAAGACTATAAGACTTAGTCTTATAGACTTATATACCCCATTGTAAGGTAAAGTAGTCTAGTGATAAGAGCCATGAATTTACAGTCCTAGGGCTTAGATTTAAATCTTAACTCTGCCCTTAACGATGTTAGGGGAAGTCATTTTACCTTTGCTGAGCCTCAGCTTTCTCAAATACAAAATGAGGTTATACTGTTTGATCTCTAAGATTCCATCTAGACAAATGACAGTGATTTGTATATCTCATAATACCTCATTGTTTATTTTTATAATATATTTGGGGGAGGGAAGCTTTGTGATTAGAGTTTCCAATTCAACAGCATGTCATTCCTTTTTTTGTTTTCTTTTAATATACTAAAAAAAAATTTTGAAGCCTATAAAAAATAAAGGAATGTCAGCTACTTTTTCTTTAGGAACACCTCATTTTATGCTACCTGCTAAAAAGCTAAGGAGTTGAATTTGCCAGGATTCAACAATAACTTAACAGAATGTGAGAACTGAGGCATTGGAAAGCACGTGCTTGAGGAACAGCTCAAGTTATCTTCCTTAAATACGAAGAAAGCAGATGGTGCTATTTGAATTGCTCCTTCTAGAATTATCTAATGGACTTCTTATGTATACAGTATCTATGATAGAAAATGTGACATTGACAAGCTTCTGTTAAAGAATGAAAATCTGCCATTCCTTTTTTCCACCAACACTTTTTTTTTTTAATAATACTGCTTTCAGTTTGATCTCAAAAATTAACTATGTGTTGGGGAGGCTAGGTGGCACAGTGAATAGAACGTCAGCCCTGGAGTCAGGAGGACCTGAGTTCAAATCCGGCCTCAGACACTTAACACACACACACAAAAACTAGCCGTGTAACCTTGGGCGAGTCACCTAACTCCAATTGCCCTACTTTCTCCCCTCCAAAAAGCCAAAAAAAAAAAAAACCTTAACTATATTCCATGGATTAGAAGAATATTTGCTTTTGGATAGCCAAAAATATAGGTTGAATATTAAGTAATATATGTAACTAAATTATCAGTGAACTTTAGGAACTTTTAAAAGATAAATTGTTTTAATTTAATTATCCTATCACCTGAACATTCAGCGCATTAAATAATAAAATATAAAATAAAAGGCTAAAAGGATTCTAGGATCATAGGTTTAGAGCAGGAAAGGAACTTAAAGGTCAAATTGTCTAACCCCTCAACTTTGAAGGGAAAGAAAAAGTAGAGACAAAGTTTTCCCTCTAAAACTTCCCAAATAAAGGAAGATTTGGTCATTACAAATAAATCTATGATATTAATGTTATATTCTTCCTAGATAACAACAGTTATAGTTCTGTCACACCACCAAAATGTAATTAGTGTGGTATTCCAAGTTCTGCTTGTCATTTGTTGTGGACCACCTGTAGCTCAGGCCACACCCAAGATTCAGTCTTGAGTACACATTAGAATGTGATAAGGCACTTTTGAACCATAAATTTGGAGTGGGGATGAGGAGAGGGGAAGAAACTTGCTATAGGATTAAAAAGGTTCTAATTCCTAGTTTAATTCAAATACAATGCTACTTAAAACAATCAGCAGCACTTGGTGCCTGAAGTCATCCCTGCAGGGCAGTTGGAATTCTATTAAAACTTATAGTGCTCTGATTCAATAAAGGCTGGTTTTCTTCCCAGAACCCTCTAAATTAACCAACTCTTGAGGATGGCCTCCTTGTTTCCTCATAGGAAAGCTACATAAATCACCAAGCATTTCTTAAGCAGCTGCTGTATACCTGGCACTGTGCTAAGCTCTGCGGATGAAAAGAAAGGCAATAAAAGAGTCGATGCTCCCAAGGAACTCAGAGTCTAATGGGGGAGACAACATACAAACAACTATGTACCCAAGGTGGTGGAGTAAAAGTGCAAACTTGGCATTGGCTTCAGCTCCAACCACTTCCAATACCTGTAAAAAAAAAAAAAAGACTCTAAACAAATTTTAAAGCTACAGAACCCACAAAGAGACAGAGAGAAAAAAACCTCCTGCTGAAGTCAGCCTGGCAGGCCAATAGGAGAGGTCTATCACAGCACACTGCCCCATGAGCCACCATTCCAGCCCCAGGGTGGCCCTGACCAGCAACAGCCTGAGCAGACTTCAGGAGAGTGAATCCCACAAGCTGTGGCAGGTTCCAGATTTCTCAACCCATAAACACCAAAGACAAAGTAAAAGGTCAGTGGGGAGCTCTGTGGGAAACAGGGGGACAGAATAGCATGGTCTGGCCCCTGCCCCCAGGGTGAGAAGTGGTGGAAGCCTGCTACACTGCTACTGTGGCTACTTCCAGAGCTCCTGGCCTACAGACTGTAGAGGTACCAAGTGACCATTCAGAGGGTAATCACTCTTGCTTTAACCTGCTTGGATCTAGATCATGGTCTTGGGTGATGGTCGAGGGGTGTGTGGCCAGTGTGCCAGAGCTTGTGGGGGCTGCAGAGAGGGCACCCAACTAATACCTCCAGCAGCTGTGAAAACCCCAGCAATTTGGAACAAAGCTCTCTCTCCTTTCTGTAAGCAGAGTTCTACCATGGCAAAGAGCTCAAAAGTCAAGTAATTGGCTAGCAGTATGAGCAAGCAGAGGAAGCACAATGAGACCATACAGTCCTTTTCTGGGGACAAAAAGGATAAAAGCATGCAACTGGAGGAGGACAACGAAGTCAGAAGTCAGAAAAAAGAGTCAGAACTTCTGTGTTAGAAGCTTCCAAGAAAAATATGAATTGGTCACATAGGCCATGGAGGAGCTCAAGAAGGATTTTGAAAATCAAGTAAGAGAAGTAGAGGAAAAACTGGAAAGAGAAATGAGAATGATGCAAGAAAATCAGGAAAAGCAAGTCAACAGCATGCTAAAGGAGACCCCAAAAAATACAGAAGAAAATAACACCTTAAAAAGTAGACTAACTCAAATGGCAAAAGAGACCTAAAAAGCCAATGATGAGAAGAATGCCTTAAAAAGCCAAATTTGCCAGATTGAAAAGGAATTTCAAAAACTCACTGAAGAGAATAATTCCTTCAAAATTAGATTGGAGCAATTGGAAGCTAATGACTTTATGAGAAAGCAAGACACTATAAAAAAGATCCAAACAAATGAAAAAATAGAAGGCAATATGAAATATCTCACTGGAAAAACCACTGACCTGGAAAATAGATCCAAAAGAGATCATCTAACTATTATTGGATGCGGGCGGCTAGGTGGTATGGTGAATAGAGTACTAGCCCTGGAGACAGGAGGTCCTGTGTTCAAATCCCGCCTCAGACACTTAACACACAAACTAGCTGTGTGACCTTGGGCAAGTCACTTAACCCCACTTGCCTTCCAAAAAGCAAAAACAATTTTAAAAACTTAAAAAAACTAAAATAAATAAAAATTACTGGACTACCTGAAAGTCATGATCAAAAGAAGAGCATAGACACCATCTTTCAAGAAATTATCAAGGGGCGTCTAGGTGGTGCAGTGAATAGAGTCCTGGAGTCAGGAGGACCTGAGTTCAAATCCAGCCTCAGACACTTAACACAAAAACTAGCTGTGTGACCTTGGGCAAGTCACTTAACCCCAATTGCCCTCCAAAGAAAGAAAGAAATTATCAAGCAAAATTGCCCTGATATTTTAGAACCAGAGGGAAAAATAGAAATTGAAAGAATTCACTGATCACCTCTTGAAAAAGATCCCAAAAAGAAAGCTTCTGGGAATATTATAGCCAAATTCCAGAGTTCCCAGGTCAAGGAGAAAATACTGCAAGCTTCCAGGAAGAAATAATTTGAGTATTGTGGAAACACAATCAGGATGACACAAGACCTAGCAGCTTCTACATTAAGGGATCTAAGGGCTTGGAATATGATATTCCGGAGGTCAAAGGACCTAGGACTAAAAGCAAGAATCACCTACCCAGCAAAAGTGAGTATAATGCTTCAGGGGAAAATACAGTCATGCAATGAAATAGAGGACTTTCAAGCATTCTTGATGTCAAAACCAGAGCTGAACAGAAAATTTGACTTTCAAATACAAGAAGCAAGAGAAGCATGAGAAGGTAGAGAGGAAAAAGAAATCATAAGGAACTTGTTAAAGTTGAACTATTTACATTCCTACATGGAAAAACTATAATTGTAACTCATGAAACTTTTCTCAATATGAGAATAGTTGAAAGGAATATATATGTATACATGTATAGGAGGGTGTATGTATGTATAAACATATGTGAGTGTGTGCATATGTTTATACATGTATGCATAGACAGAGGGAACCGGATGAGTTGAATATGAAGGGATAAAAATTCAATTATTAAAAAATAAAATTAAGAGGTGAGAGAGAAATATATTGGGAGAAGGAGAAAGGGAGAGATAGATTAGGGTAAATTATCTCATATAAAAGAGGCAGCAAGAGAACACTGTTACAATGGAGGGGAAGAGCAGGAAGGTGAAAGGGAATGGCCCAACCTTATTCTCACTGAATTTGGCTTAGGGAGGGAATAACATACACATTCAATTGGGTATCTTACCCTACAGGAAAGGAGGTGGGGAAGGGAATAAGAGGGGGGATGATAGAAGGGAGGGCAGATTGCGGGGGAGTAGTTAGAAGCACACACTTTTGAAAAGGGACAGGGTTCCAAGTAGAAAATAGAATAAGTAGGGGTGGGATAGAATGGAGGGAAATATAGTTAGTCTTTCACAATATAACTACTATGGAAATGTTTTGCATAACTACACATGTATAAACTATGTTGAATTGCTTTTCTTCCCAGTGGGAGTGGGTGAGGAAAGAAGAAAGGAACTCAAAAGTTTCAAAAACAAATGTTAAAAAAAATTGTGTTTTTGTTTTTCACATGCAACTGGGAAATAAGACATGCAGGTACTGGGGTATAGAAATCCATCCTGCCCTACTAGAAGGTTGGGGGGTGAGGGTGGGGGAGTATATAAGAGAGAACAGATTGAAGGAAGGAGTATTTAGTAGGCTTGCTATTTGGGGGTGGTGGGATAGATGGGGAGAAAAATTCGTAACTCAAAATCTTGTGGAAATGAATGTTGAAAACTAAAAATAAATAAATAATTTGGAGGAGAGAAAAAAGAACTGGAAATTAAGGGGATGCCCATTAATTGGGGAATGGGTGAATAAGTTGTGGCATATGAATGTAATGGAATACTGTTGTATTATAAGAAATTTTGAACAGGCAGACTTCAGAAAATCCTGGAAAGACTTATATGAACTGATGCTGAGTGAAGTGAGCACAACCAGGAGAACATTGTACACAGTAACAACCACAGCCTGTGATGACCAACTTTGATAGATCTAGCTCCTCTTCTCAGCAATGCAGGGACCTAAAACAATTCCTAAAGACTCATGATGAGAAATTCTATCCACATCTAGAGAAAGAACTATGGAGTTTGAATGCAGATCAAAGCATTCTGCATTGCTCTTTTTTTGTTGTTTTATTCTCATGTTTCCTCCCACTTATTCTAATTATTTATACAATATGACTAATATGAAAATATGTTTAACAAGAATGTATATGTAGAGCCTATATCAGAACGCACGCTGTCTTGGGGAGGGGGAAGGAGGGAGAGGCAGAGAAAATTTAAAACTTATAGAAGTGAATATTGAAAACTAAAAATAAATAATTTTTTTAAAAGAAAGAAAAAAAAACCTATGTACAAACAAGGTGTATATAGTATAAATTAGAGATAATCTCAGGGGGAAAACATTAAGATTAAGGAAGACTGGGAAAGGCTTCTTGCCAAAGGTACTGCTCTAACTGAGACTTGAAGTAACCTAGGGAAGCCAGGAGACAGGGCTGAAGAGGGAGAGAGCTCCAAGAATGGAGGACAGCCAGGGAAAGCATTCAGTCAAAAGATAGAATGTTATGTTCAAAGAACAGCCAAAAGGCTGGTGTCACTGGATCACAGAAGACATGGAGGGAAGTAAAGGTGTAGGAAAACTGAAAAGGCAAGTCATAGCATGAAAAGCCAAACGATTTTTATATTTGATCCTGGAAATAATAAGAGACCTTGTCATTTGAGAGGTGGTGCAGGGGAGAGAACAGCACCAGGTGGTGACAGGGTCAGACCTATCCTTTAGGATCATCAGTTTGACAGTTAAGTGGAACATGGCCTGAAGTGGAGACTTTAGGCAAGAAGACACATCATCAGGCTATTGGAATAGTTCTCATATGAAATGATAAAGGACTGCACCAGAATAAGGATAGTGTCAGAGAAGAGAAGGGGACATACATGAGAAATGTTCAAAAAAAATGGACAGGACTTGGTAGTTGACTGGGGATATGGGAGGTGAGAAAATGAAGAATCAAGGATAACACCTAAATTGTGAGCCTGAGTAATGGTGGTGTCCAGTTATAGGGAAGAGGGGAGTATTTGAGGGAGAGATAATGAGTTCAGTTTTGGACATGTTGAGTTTAAGATGTCCACTAGACATCCAGTTTGAAATATCCACTAGGGCAGTTGAAATTGTGAGATTAGATATCAGGAGAGAAATTAGGGCTATATAAATAGATCTGAAAATCATTTGCATAGAGATGATAATTGAATCCATAAGATCACCAAGTGAAATATCATGGAAGGCTTAGGCTTAGTTGCCTTGGGCAACTCCCATGGTTAATGGGCAGGGCCTGAATGAATATGCAGTAAAGAAGCAATGGTCAGATAGGTAGGAAGAGAAGCAGGAGTGAGTGGTGTCTCAAAAACCTAGAGATGATAGAACATCAAGAAGAAAAGAGTGATTAACGATATATCAAATGGTGCAGAGGTCAAGAAGGATTGAGAAAAGGTCATTAGAATTGGCATTTAAGAGGTTATTGATAACTTTGGAGAGAACAGTTTCAGTAGAATAGGTAAGTTCAGAAGAGAGTAAAAAGACAGGAAGTGGATGGAGACACTTGAGTATAGATGGCCTTCTCAAGTTTAGCCAATGAAAGGGAGAACAGATATGGGCGGGGGGGGGGGGAGGGTGATGGCTAGCAGGGCTGGATGGACCAAGTGAGGGTTCTTTGAGGATGGGAAGACATGGGCTTATAGGCAGTAGGGAAGCAGCTAGTAGATAGCAATTGAAGATTAGTGAGAGAGGGGATAATAGAAGGGGCAATCTGCGGGAGAATATAGGGTGGAATGGGATCACTTGGGCATGTTAGAGGAGTTTGCCTTGGCAGAGAAGGGCCATTTCTTCATATCACATCCCTCTTGGTGCCAAGATCCCCAAATCATCCAGGGGCACCTTCTGCCACTAAAATGACTTTAAAATAGCTCTAGCTTTGGGCAGAATCCTAACATAGGCAACACTGGGAGAAGACCATAATACAAATAATAAAAAAGATGAAAAAAATTAAACAACAAAAAGTCATTTAACAAGTATATTCCCCACAGGGTGGATAATGTCAAGGAAAGTTCAGAATAGATGTCTTGGTGTAAAAACAACCACAGTGAACAAGAATATCAGATCCAAAGCCCAGATGACAATAGCTCCAGTGCTTTTGAAGTACCAGTTCTCTTCACAGGTTTGAGTGATCAGTTAGCAAGGCCTCTGTGTCCATAGGCCTCTCAATTGCAGCCTTACCCAAAGCTTCATTTAATACTGGGACTCAACCTCTGCCACCATTCACTCAGAATTCTATTGTTCCCTGGCCCAACAGCCAAAACTTCCCCCTTCTTGTGACACCCATCAGAGAGTATGATACCAAATTTGGGCCCCCTTTAAAGACCTTTACCAAGAAACTATCTTTTCAATGGGGGTTAGATGAAAACTTCCCTCATCTTCATCTGAAGGCTTAAGATTACCAATAAGTCAGCTACAGGATCTTCTTTCCCATTTTGAATTTTAATTCCCATTCACCATGATTATAATAATTTTATTTCCCCTCCATTTTTAAAAAGCAAAGCATCTCCCTCCCAATAACTCCATGCCTTGGTCCTCTAGACTTTTATTTTTTTAAGAGTTGTGAGAGGAAAGAAAACTGCCAATTAAGGGGAACCTTAATCATTTTCCCAGATTACGTGGAAGGAGTAGAGAGGAAGAGCACAAAGCAGAAACCTTAGGGAACTGAATAAGGAAGGACTAGAGAAGATTCATTAGGATTGTGCCCAGAAGTAGTTCATCTTTATTAGGTAACTCCACCTGAAAAGCCAGATCCAGGATATCCTGGTCAGAGGAGTACTTGTTGGGCTAGTGTTGATTTATCAGAAACAGTCTCTAGGGTATGAGACACTCAGCTCTTGATAACTGGGGTATGATGATGAAGCTGTCTGTTTCAGAATTCAACAATAGCAGCTAAGTATGATAAAAGAGAAATAATGCCACTAAATTTGATAATAATGCACCCAATCTCAGTCTTTCTTCACAATAAAGGGGGCCCCATTAGAGGCAACAGTGCACTGGGGCCCAGAAAGGATATGTTTTGTAAGAGTTTTTCACAGTGGCTGATGTAGTGATAAAGTTACTCACTGTGATTTAATATCCTGAATAAGTATCAGCTAGAATGTAGACAAACCTCTTGCCCTGAGGTGGAGAAAGAGGACCACAGTAATTAATTTGCCAATCAGAGACAGGTTGAGAATCATATGGAGTTATCCCATACTGATTTTCAAAAGTGAATGCTCTTATTGGCACAAAGAATATCATTCTTAGAGAATGCCCACCAGAATATAACATCATAGCCCTCATATCAAAATTGGTAATGGATCTAGTTCCCTATCTCTGGCATTCTCATAAGAGCATCAGTCTTATCATTGTATTCAGCAGAGGGCATATAATGTCTTTGATGGACACTAACAAGCTCTATTTAAAAAAAACAACACAGCTATACTCTGAGAGGCATCAGTAAAATTTCTCCATTGGTCCTCATCTTAAAGATGTGAGACTTTAATTGTCCAGATCTGTTCTTTCCAAGACATAGACCAACTCATCCAGATCTCTAGCCATAGCCTAGAACGTTTTAACGATTCATTAGTTTGCTGTTCAAACTAATGCACCTTCCCAGGTTACTTGGTAATCAAAGTACATGCACCCTAACTCCCCTGTGTAAGAAGTCACTCTCTGAGAAATGCATGCTGAAAAGTAATAATTGTAGAATAAAGCTTTCTTTCTTACCTACCCCACTCCCTATCAGTTCCTAATCCTCATTTTCATTTGTTCTTATTTTCTCTTGCCTTATATACTTGATTTTTAGCAAAGTATAAGACATTCTCCTTTTAAACCTCTGTGTCTGATATCAGGATTCCCATATGCATCCTATCTATCACTGCCTCCCCACCCCTTTTTCTCCTATACTGTTACTAAGTGATCTTTAATCCTCTCCTCTGCCATAAAGGCATGGTCATTAAAGATAAAAAACAGTCACTTCTACCTCAAATTGCCAAATATTCAGACATTTTGTTTTTTGTTTTTTTAAAGCAATCAGGGTTAAGTAACTTGCTCAAGGTTACACGGCCAGTTGTTTCTGGGTGTGGTGCTAAGTATCTGAGCCCAGATTTGATCCCCAGGTCATCCCGACACTGGAGCCAGTGCACTTACTCGCAGAGCCACCTGGCCAGACACTTTATTTTAATATTCCTTTTTGGAGACTCAGCTTTTGTAAAATTGTTTATGGGTCATGGGATCCTTAATTTTGCCATTTCCAACTTTCCCTGTCAAGTTCCTTAAGCATCCATTAAGCTACCTCTACAGGGCATTATGGGAGTTTCTGTCATATCTCACCGAGAGGGCTTTCCTCTAACAACACTAGCCACAAGGTGCCAGGGTCTCATATCTGGCCATCTAATCACCGTAGTTTCCCTCCTCTACCACCTTTCTCCCTCTTCATCAATGAATTTAACTGTGATCATTGAGAACTACCCCCACCAAACATCAGATGTTCTGGGTTGGGCCATTGTCTATTTTCTAGACTATTGTAGTAACCTCATAACTGGTATCTCTTACTCTAGTTTTTTCCCTCTTGAACCATGCTTCATAGAACTGACAAAATAATCTCCCTAATACAAATGTTTCACCTTTACTCAGCCCCTCAATGCCTTTAGTGTCACCCTTTTGCCTAAAAATATGAATTCCTCATCCCAGTTGATAGTATTTCCAGGAATATGTTAAATAGAAGTGGTTACTGAGCACTCTTCTTTTTCCTAGCATTTGAGACCCTTTATAATGTTGCTCCATCTTGACCTTCTGAGTTTATTTCATACTACCCCCCTACATTCTGTACTCCACCCAAATTATTCTCACAATTTGCTACCCCTGCACCTCTGTGCATTAGTTTTGGCCATCCTTTCCTTTACACTTATCACATTCTGTCTTGTGCTTCTTCATATATATGTCTAATCTTTAGCCTTTGAGGCAGAAATCTTACTGAAGCTATGAATTTAGTTTTGTGTCTTTGTAGCCCTAAGATCTAGAACAATGCCTTGCATATAGTGATGTTTAACAAATGTTGAGTTGCATTAAAAAAAACTTTCAAAGGATAATCTTTATATTCAACAAAATATTTCTAAATTTAGAAAAAGATATCCCCAATTATGAGGCAAATGTGGTATTTATTTCTAAAATTTGACACAATAAACAAGTTTTAGATTCCATGTGAATAAAATAATTTATATTTTTTAATTTCAAGTTTAAAGGTTAGTCATAAACAGATTTTGCCATAATTATATTGAAAAAATGACCCATCCATGTAGTGATTAATTGTAAATAATTTTTCAATATCTAAAAGAATAACAGTTCTTAGGGACAAATAATACTAATCATTCTCTGAATAAATTCCCCCAAAGCTTGATGAACATGTTTGATGAACATCAGTAGCTAGTCATTGTTAAAAATCCTCAAAAAATAGTGATGAAGTCACTTTTTAACATAATAAAGAGTACTCAGTCCAAACCAAGCACCAACTTTATTCTTAATAAGGAAATAGTTGCAGTCCTCTTAAAACAGGAACAAAAACAAGAGTGCTCAATCACCACTTCTATTTATTTAACATACTATTTGAAATGTTATCAATTGGAACAAGACTTTTTTTTTAAGTGAGGGACATAAGAAAGTAAACTATTGAGGACCTGAGTTCAAATCCTGCCTCAGACACTTAACACTTACTAAATGTGACCTTGGGCTGGTCACTTAACCCCAATTGCCCTGCCTTCCGTCCTCCAAAAAAAAAGAAAATAAACTATTAAAACATTATTAATGGATAAACAGAAGGTAGTCCAAGAAAATAAAAGGGAATCAACAGATTTTACTAGAGATGAGTTTGCCAATTTGCCATTTGTAAAATAAAGCAAAAATCAATTGCATTCCTACAAACAGAAGATGCAGTTTTTAAAACCCCCATTTACAATAGCAACAAGAGCATTAAAAACTTGGGTATTTACATAAAACAAACAAGTCACATGAAGAACTTTATAATGAACCTTTCATAAAACTTTAATGGCAGAAATAAGATTCAAATGGAGAGATTTAAATTTGCTCTAAGCTGAACAGACTATTTATAGTAAAGATATTCCTTAAGTTAGTTTCTGTGTTTGACACTATATTAATTAAAACTACATTGGAGTTATAGATGAAATGATAGATTTATGTGGCATAATAAACAGGTAATGGAATGGAAAAAATAGGTAACAGGAGCTTACCCTAATAGACCTTAACATTCTTATTACAGGACAGTGATTTCTAAAGCAGCCTAACAGTAAGCTAAAAATATAAATAAATGAACTAGAACAGAGGTTTCCAAAATTGATCCAAGCATATGTAAAAATTTAGCATGATAAAGTATATGAAACTAACACTCCCTACTGGCTGCCTTACCTGCCTGGACCCTCCATTCATTCCATCTCTTTCCTGTCACTCCAGCCACCCACAGCAATTGCTCTCTCCCTCCTCTCAGCTACATACTTATTCACAGTGCCTGGCCCATAATGGGCACTGTATAAATAAATGCCTATTCACTTGCCCATTCTCAAATGTCCCATCATTGTCTCTACCTCCACCCTCTCAGCTGAGAACCTTGCTTCATATTTCCCTGAAATAATTGGAGTCATTTCACAAAAACTCCCTCTTCTTCCCTCCTCTTCATTTCACATCACTCAAATACCTCCTACTAACTTCTTCATACATCGCATGAAGATGTGGCCCTTATCACTACCAAGGAAAAACCTGCATGTACAAGTGATCTCATTCCATCTCATTGACTCCAGCAGACTGGCTCATCATCCCTACTCTACCACTAATCTTCCCTGCCTACTGGCTACTTGCCTCCCCTGCTTTTTGTGACTGAACTTGAGAAGACATCCTACAACCAGAGTCTCCACTTCTTGGCCTCTCCCTCTCTTCTGAACTCTCTAGTCTGACTTCCAACCTCATCATTCAGCTGAAACTTTCCCTAAAGTTACAAATGATCATTTAATTGCCAATTCTAATGGCCTTTTTCAGTCTTCATCCTTCTTTCTAGGTTTTATGACACTACTTTCTCTTGGCTCATATACCTAACTGCTCCTTCTCAGTCTTTCTTGTAGGATCTTCATCTAAGTCCTGCCTTTTAAGCATAATGGTCTCCCAAAGCTCTGCCCTGGACCTTCATCCTCCCACTATACATTTTTGCTTGGTGATCTCATTAGCCACCCTGGATTCAATTTTCATATCTATGCAGAAGATTCTCAGATTTATTTAACCAGCCCCAACCTTTCTCCTTTCCTCCAGTTTCACATCTCCAGGTGCCTATTAGACATAACAAATTGGATATACTGTAAACACCTAAAACGTAATGTGTCCAAAGTTGCACTCATGATCTTCCCTCCCTCTTCCCCTCTTCCCCTCTTCTTAATATACCTGATCCTGTTGAATATACAATCATCCTCCCAGATATGCAAACTTGACCCCTCCGTATCCAAACAGCTGCCAGTTCTTGACCATTTGATCTTCACAAGATCTTTCATATTCATCCCCTTTCATCCTCTGACACTGTCACCAGTCTGGTTTAGGCCCTCATATCTCACATTTAGATGGCTATAATAAACCTTTGGTTGACTTCCCTGCCTCATGTCTCTCCCCACTCCAGTCCATCCTCCACATAGCTGTTAAATGTTCTTCCCTAAAGCACAAATATGTCCACGTCACCTTCCTATTCAATAAACTCCAGTAGCTCCCTTTTACTTCCAGGATCAAATATAAAATCCTCTGCTTGACTTTTAAAACCCTTAATAACCAGTGGAGCATACAGGTTTATCCATTTGTTATTTCTTACCCTTGTGTGATATCCTCTTTTTCTTTCCTTATTTTTTTTTAGTATATCCCTTCCATTGTAATAAGTTTTTTACTGGTAGTATGTTTTAACCTATTCTTATTCACCATATGCTTCTCCATTGCCTTGTGGGTGGCCTGCAACTATAGTTTTCTTGGAGCCTGTGATTTTATTCCATTTCTCACATCATTAGAAGAATATTGATTTTTTTTTAATGGGTGTCTATTTCAGGAAGAAGCATAAGGTCCTTAATAGCATTGCAGTTTTCTCAAGTGCAGTCTAGCCCATTCTCTTATTCAGTTCTGGGATCAGCTACTTTAACATTTGCAACATCTATCTAAAATATGAATACTTATGGAACTGCTGTATGGGTTATCTAACTGAAATATCCAGAAGTACTAACTCAGTTGTTTCATCATATCATATAAATGATCCTGGGAACTCAGAGGTTGCTAAGTAGAGAGCAAGCTGTACTATGCTGAAAAGACTTTGAGGATGCTTCTGGCAACAGATTGCCTGCTTTCCAAGGACCAACATATCTAAATATGTACATGCTGATCACCAGTATATGGACCTTTTAATCATGAATTCTTTGGCCATGACAACCCATGAAACAAAAAAATTAAAAAACAGCATAAGAGGGCTCTGTCCTTTGTGACTCTGCTGCTTTTCTGAAGAAATGGTGGCAGAGTAACAGAAAAGAGACATAGTGTGATAGAAATCATACAATTTTTAGACAATCTATAAATGCCATTAGAATCATAGGTACTCTAAATGTAAGATACTTAAGTGACCAACAAATGGATCACTGCTAGAGGACATGAGCAATATCAATCTTGACATTCTTGTTAGAAATGGAATAAAACAAAAAGATGTAGTTAAATAGAAGCATGGCTCATGGGTTTTCTTCATAGAAGCATATAAAAGCATTGGCAGTTTATTTCTTGTATATACTAAAATAAGATCATTTAATAATAAGACACCATGGAAATTTGGTAGTCTCATATTGAAGGGCTCATAGTAGGCATTTGTAAAAAGACTACCATGAAGATAATCACAGCTTTTTGCACTAGCACCTGTTAAAGAGAATGAGGAGGGAGAAATTCTATGAAGAACTCAGTAAGACCCTCCAAATTAAATAAACCAATACATATTTTAATACTTGGGAACTTTGAGACAAAGGTAAAGTCAATGAGAAATACATTGTAAAGTATAACTCAGGAGTGAGAAATGAGAGTCCAACAACTTGAAGTCTGTATATGGAAGCTTTGTGCACACATACATGCACACATATACATATGTGTGTATTTCATGAATACTTTCTTCAAAAAGAGATATGGGAGATTATGAGCATGATAGACACCAAAGAAATCACTAAAAATGAGCATTTATGTTCTTATAAACAAGAAATGACTGGGCACTGATATGGGCATATATGTGGTCAGACATTGATTTATTTTTGTGAGGGGAAAGATCAAAATAAAATATCAGAGGGAATAAAGATGATAAGATGTATTAAGTGAAGTAACTCCAACCTTACTGATTTACATAAATTATTGACTTCAAACAATGGTAAAAATCAAAACAGCAGAAAAGCCAAACTAGTCTAGAAACTACTTTATCTGGCAAACACTTAATTTTTCCCAGTAGAGATACAACATTAAAGGGCAACATCAGATTAGAATTTATATTCTATATACTTGTTTGTAAAAATCTTAGGTGAGGATGGTAGAATTTTATCAGTATTGCCTCCGAACAGCCAACATCAAATAATGGATAGAGAGTTGCTTTCAGAGCTAGGAAGACTTGGAATAAAGTGTCTTCCTGACACATACTGGCTATAGGAGCCTGGGCGTGTCTCTTAACCTCTCACTGTTGACTTTCACTCATCTTCATCAGTCATTTCCTCATAAAAGAGAAGCATTGAAGGGAAAAAGAAGTTTAGAGAGTGTTTAGCAAAAGATCCTTCAAGCTAGACCATTCCAAGGACATTTTAAAGATGAAAAAGAAAGATCAAGTCACAGATGAGGGAGGAATCTGTTAAGATCAATATAGCAAAACTAGTTTCTTCATAATTTGACAGTGCAGCCACCAGATTTGGTCTCTAAAATCAGTTCCCAGGGTGCTAAAATCTAAGTACATTATAGCTACACAATTCCTCTTATTTATATTTTAGTAATCCTATCAAAAAAGGAAATAAGCTTAGTCTGTCATGGCCTGATCTTGATAAAGCCACATGTCTCTTTTTCATCTCTGTTCCCCTTTCTAGGTGTCCACCAATTGTATCTTTAATGAGTCTTTCTAGAATTTTCCCAAGAATTAAAGAGGATCTCAGTGATCTATAGTGAGCAAATTGTTTTCCTCTTTATTTTGAAAATCAGAACCAGAATCTTTTCCATTCTTGTAGCACAGCTACTGATTTCTGGGTTCTTTTAATTAGTGACAACGGATTAGTAATCATGTTTATCAGTTCTTTCATTTTAGTATCCAAGGATATAGTTCATGTGGACCAGGTGACTTGAATTCATCAGGAGACCTTACCTTATCCTCTGTCCCCCCACCCCCTAATTCTTAATCTACACCCCCCCCTAAAATTTCTTCCCTTATCCTATCCCTCGCACTCTTATTTCTTGATAAATTTAGACTTTTATGCCCTTCTGTATGTATATGTTGTTCCCTCTTTAACCCAGATGAAACCTGTGAGAGTAAGGTTCCAGCTCTACCAGCTCTTCACCCCAGCTTGCTTCTTTTTTCAAACTACCGTTCTAATGATGACAGCCTTAAGAGTATTGATAACATTTTCACATGTAAGAAGTAAACAGTTTGACGTTATTGAGTCTCTTATAATTGGTCTTTAAGGTTTGCCTTATGTTTCTTCTGTATCTTATATATTGAATTTTCTGTTGAGTTCTGGTCTTTTTATCACAAATACTTGAAAGTCTTTCATTAAATATCCTTTTTTTTTTTCATTTAGGATTGTATTCAACTTTGCTAGGTGAGTTATTTTTGGTCACAACCCCAGCCCTTTTGCACTTCAAAATAATTATGTTTCAAGACCTACGGTCTTTTAATGTGGAAGCAAGCTGTTAGGTTTTGTGTGATCCTGATTGTAGCTCCTTGATATTTAAATTGTTTTGTTTTGTTTTTCCCTTTGCTGCTTGCAGTATTTTCTTCCTAACCTGGGAGCTTTAAAACTTGGCTATAACATTCCCATAAGTTTTCATCCTGGGATCTCTTTCAGGTGGTGATCACTGGAGTTTTTCTATTTTTATGTTACCTTCTGATTCTAAAACTTTGGAGCAATTTTCTTTAATAATTTATTGTAATATTTTATCAAGACTCTTTATTTTGATTGTAACTTTTAGGTAATTCAACAATTCTTTTATTGTCTGTCTTCCATTTGTTCTCCAGATTGGTAGTCTTTCTAATAAGATTTTTTACATTCTCTTCTATTTTTTTTCATTCTTTTGATTGTGTTTTATTATTTCTTGGTGTCTTCTAATGACATTAGCTTCCCCGTGCCCAATTCCAGTTTTCAAGGATTTATTTTCTTCCTTAAGTTTTTGGATCTCTTTTTCCATTTGGTTGACTTTCTTTTCATAATTTTCTTGATTTTCTTGGATTGCTCTCATTTTTTTCCTAATTTTTCCTCAATCTCTATTATTTGATTTTTAAAGTACTTTTAAAGTTCTTCCAAGAACTCTTTTGGAGTTTGTAAACCATTTGATATTTCTCTTTGAAGTAGGAGTGGCTATTTTAACTTCACTATCTTCCTCTGAATATGAACCCAGATCTTCTCTATGCCCATAGTAGCTATCTGTGGTTGGGTTCTTTCTCCTTTGCTAACTCATCTTTATTTTTATTTTCATTTTATCAGCTTATTATTGTAATCAGGCTCTCATCCTGAGGTATGGAGAATGGTGCCCCAGGTCTCAGTTCCTTCTTACTCTTATTTTCTGAACTCTGCCCTAGGTGCCCAACCCCAGGCACTCTTCTCCTCAACCAAACCACAGGCTAGAGCCCCCAGCTATACTGTCTTGAAAATGTTCGTGTTCCCTGGTGCCTCCAAACTTCAGCCCTCACCTCTGCTCTGGAGCAGAAATCAGGGACTCCTCCCTCCTGCCAGTACTGACAGCCAGCAGGCACCCTGCCCCTCTGCTCCTGCACTCACTAGACATGTGCTTGCTCCTTCTTCCCCACAGCTGGGCATGGCATCCTTATACAGCAAAGGGTCCTTCACTCTTCCCCTGCTCAGCTGTAGGACCACCACACTGTCTGTGAGATGAGAGTTCCTGAGGCCAAGGCTGCCGCCCAACCCAACTATCCCTAGGGCTTGTTTGCTGATTTAATGGAGTCTGTCTGGAGGTGTTTGCACTCCACTCAGGGCAGACCTCCACTGCTGGAAGGTGAGTCTTGAGGTTCTCTCAAGTTCTCTTAGGAGGACAACTGCCTTACTCCTACTTTATTTCTACTACTGTGTTCACTTTGAGGCAGTGTTCTGTCTGTTTTGTGGAAAAACTTTGGAAAGCCTGGAGTTTTCTGACCTATTCCACCATCTTCTCAGAATCCTCTCCCCATACTCTTTATCACTCTTGTCACCCTGCCTGGCTTCTGTCCTCAGTACACTTCTTTCTAAAAATCTGAGTAAATTTTTAAGTTCTCTGTGTATCCATATTGTTCTCTTCAGACAAATCTCCTTTTTCCTGCTCACTGGAATTATTTTCTGTTGTTTCTTCAGAATCTGATCTATCATCCCTCTTGTGCTGACTTCCTCTAACTTTGATCATTGGCTATTATATATCTTTCCTCTGAACTTTCCTTATAATGTGCTTTTCCAAAGTTGAGGATGAATATCATACTATAACCAGACTTCCACTTCTCTCTCACAAATTCTAGGGCAGGTATGGTCACTTCAAGGAATTTACATTGTATTGTATGCATGTATTACATGCATGTTCACAAATAAGCAAATACAAAATATATGCTAAGTTTTAGAAAGAAATTGAAAGGAGAGAGCACTAACAACTAGAAGGATCAGTAAAGCCTTCATCTAAGTGGTGACATGAGTTTTGCATTAAAAGAAGCTACTGATAGTAAGAAGTGAAGATGAGGAGGGGATACATTCCAAACATGGGATATCATCTGTGCAAAGGCTTGCAGATAGGCTATGGCAGGGGTGGGGAACCTGTGGCCCTCTAAGTCCTCAAGTGCAACCCTTTGAACAGAAATTTGGATTCAGTCAAAAGGGCTGCACTTCAGGACTAGAGGCCCACATGTGGCCTGGAGGCTACAGGTTCCCCACCCCTGGGCTGTGGAATGTTGGAGAGGAAGGCAACAACTATCAAGCCAATTTGGCCGGAATGGAGAATGGGTAAAGAAGAAAATATTAATTGAAACTGGAACTAGTATGAACCAGATTTTAAAGAGCTATATATAGATGCTACCCTGAATATAGGGAGTTACTGAAGATTTTTGCGTAGAGGGCAAACCAAATCAGATTTGTCTTTTAAGAGATATAAATTTAACAGTGTACGTTTGGGCATTGATCCCTGCCTGGTCAGTAGAGTGGTCTTGAATCATTTTGACTTTTTGTTGTTTTCATGATTTTTATGTTACTATGGATTCTTTGTTGACTTCTTTTGTTGATTTTTAAAATTTCATATAAGGCCTTTCTTATTGTTTTGGGTATGGTTTTAGAGAGAAGTGGTTTTATCTGAAAATTTTTCAGTTGCCAGCGCCTTATTGGTAGTGTGTAAAGTTAACAAACAATGCAGCATACCCAAAAATGTTATCTTGCATGCTATGTTCATGAAATTTCATTAAAATTTCATCGCTTTTCACAATGTTTAGGTTAAAGGAAGCTAGAATTAAACTTCATTCACATTTTCCCCTTATTTCATAGTATGTAACCGTAGTCCAAGAACAAATTGATAGTAATTGCTTTGAAATAATTTTTTCATATCATCCTTTTTATCTTTTAGATTTTTTATTTAAGTTCCTGGTAATTGGAAATGCAGGAACTGGCAAATCGTGCTTACTTCATCAGTTTATTGAAAAGAAATGTAAGTGATTATCTCTATGTCATTTGTTTATATATGTGTGTGTGTTACATATATACCGTTTTCTGACTACTATTTTAATCATATCTGTTTACAGCAGAACTTTTAAAATGTTTTTCTAGAACAACAACTGTGGTCTAAAAGGGATTTTGTTTTGTCTTCCTTTTAAATTGCATGAAAGAAGAAATTTGTCTTAGAATATTTGTGCTGACATTTTTGTTGAGGGCTTACAAAATAAATGTTATAATTCTATAGTGAAGTTTAATAAGACGATATTAATTGTGTTGACTATATAATAAAGTATTTCTATTTCATGTTCATATTTCATATAGATAACTACATTTTAGAGTTGAATTGAGATAAATAGATGTATAGAGGAAACCATATTGTATTTTGGCCCTATCTGGCCAGGTTTTGTAAAAGAGATGGGAATTTTAGGAGACTGGAATCTCCTAAAGTGGTGGTTTGAGGGTGTACGTAAAGATGTGGTATCTCTGGTAAAATTTGCTAATTACTCAAAGAA
This sequence comes from Petaurus breviceps papuanus, assembly GCF_028583685.1. NCBI lineage: Eukaryota > Metazoa > Chordata > Mammalia > Diprotodontia > Petauridae > Petaurus > Petaurus breviceps. Next base: position 6,563,216 of record NW_027187299.1, read on the forward strand.
AGAAATGGTATTGATATGTATTAACAAATTAGGTTCTTTTTTTTAGATGAGTAGAAGTTGTAGGCTACAAAGTTAAAGTTGGTTTAGGTACTTTAGCAAATGACTTTGAAAATTTTATTAGAGATTTTTTTACTTGATCCTGCCACTTAAAAAAAAAAATAACAGAAAACAATGGCATCTCCAGTGAGTATACCCAAGATTTTCCAATTTATAACAACTTCTCCTGAAAACCAAACAGCCATCTCAAGGTGGCTCTTTTTTTTTCTTCTTATCTCATTAATTTTAGGAGTCTCTCAAGGCTCAGTCATGGGGCATCCAGTTTTTATCCTTCTATACTCATTTCAGAACAATTACTAGTCATGTTACTTCCACTGTCACCAGAATATGGATTATTCTCATATCTCAGATCTTCAGGGAAGGTTTTTGAAAGTACCTTTGCAAGATGTCACATCTTGTTTGTTCACAAATGTGTCCACAGTTTGAGAATATCTAAATTTGTTCAGTAGATAAAAGAATTGGGTGAGAGCCAGCTACCTCAAAACTTAGACTTGATAACATTTGATTAATCACTTTGGTCAAATAATGTTAAGGAAAAGATATATCAAATCTTTGAAGGTACGAAGTATGTATTCTTTTCTAAAACGTAGTAGAAAGTTGATACTTTTTATTGGTTGTTTAATTTTATCAGCAGGCCACATATATTCAATTTTATCACAATATGCTGCCTGATTTTCAATACTTAACATAAAATGTAAGAACAGAACTTATTTTGAGAATAGTGAATTACAACCAATTTTCTGTACAATGGATGAACTTAGTGAAATAGTATATAACATGTTTCCTTGTTTTGTGAAACCTGCAAAACGTGTTTTCTAAATGTCCTAAAATTTAATTTTTTTGTCTTTGTTCTCTTCTTTTAGTCAAAGATGATTCAAATCACACCATAGGTGTGGAGTTTGGTTCAAAGATAATAAATGTAGGTGGTAAATATGTAAAATTACAGATATGGGATACAGCAGGACAAGAACGATTCAGGTATTTTAAAATTTTATTTTAAATGGTTTTTGTTAGAATTAAAGCCATTATTTTTCCTTCTTCAACCTCTCATTAATGTACTTTAATCGGCTGTATTTTTTCAATGCATAGTTAACTTCATTGTTCCCAGGGAATATTTAAATTACTGGAAGAATCTCTTTCACTCTAATTGTACATAAAGATGGATACGTTGTTTTTTTCTCCCTATAAATTAAGCCTATTTTTTCCTTGACTCTTATTTTTTTAAGATAAAGAGTCAAATCTCAGGGTTTATTAAAAACTCCCTTTTCCTCAGGGTATGTATTAGGGTTATTATTCCATGAAATTTCCTAAACTTTGTACATTTATGGTATTATGTAATTTATATTATTTACCTAACCCTAAGAAACTGTAAGATCTAAAATCATCAAAGATTTAATTATGTTCATTGCACCATATTAATGTGGAAAGGTGAATTAAGTTATGTAGTACATTTGTCCAGATATAGAATTTTTGTTGTCTGATCAGTCATGTCCAACTCTTCATGACCCCATTTGGGGTTTTCTTGGCAAAGATACTGGAATGGTTTGCTATTTCCTTCTCCAGCTCATTTTAGATGAGGATAAGAAACTGAGGCAGACAGGGTAAAGTGACTTGCTCAGGGTCGCATAGCTTAGGTCAGATTTGAACTCAGGAAGATGAGTCTTCCTGACTTCAGTCCCAGCACTCTATCCACTGTGCTACCTAGCTGCATATAGGGCATATAGGATATGCCCCCTAAAATGAAACCTCCACAAAAAGGGATAAGATTTGTCAACACATTAGGAAAAATAATTCCATAGAATGATGTATGAAAATGTTTATTGTGGAAGAGTTTTTTCTTTTCTTGGATTAGAGAATCATACATGTTTAGAGATAGAAAGACCTTAGAGGTCATCTAGTTCACACTCCTCATTTTATAGATAAGGAAATTGAGGCCCAGAGAAGGGAAGAGACTTGCCCAAAATCCATAGCTAATAAATTTAGAGCTGGGATTTTGAAACCAGATTCTTAATTCAGCCCTTTCCTCACTCTTCCGTGTTATTACTTTTCTTTTTTAAAAAAATAGTATTTTGTTTTTCCAGTTATATATAGTTTTTAACATTCATTTTTACAAAATATTGAGTTCAAAATTTTTCTCCATCCCTCCCCACCCCCTTCTTAAAATGTTAAGCAATTTGGTAATAGGTTATATATGTACAGTTATTACTTTTCCAATTCAAATAAAATTTTTTTTATCATTAATCTTTTCTTTATTAGATTCATTATTTTCTTATTCCCTTTCTTCTCAAAATATGAATGATAGTGTCCTGTACAAGTCAGACTTGGAAAAGGTGGGTTGACAATATTGAAACCATTCACTTTATATTTTCAACAAGTATTGAGCCAGAAAATTTAATTTTACAAAGCACTGGCAACATTCAAGCTAATTTTTAATTTTATTGAATAAAACTATAGAACATATTTAACCAAAACCAATATTCTGAAGTGTTTTAAGTTTTATATATCAAGTCTGTGGTTTTTTTTTAAACTTCCACAAAAGTCCTATTCTAATACTTCATCGTGGTGTGAGGTGACCTTCATTCTTAAAGATAAGTTAGTAAAATAAAATGTAAGTTCTGTTACATGCTCCCAAGCTGAGAAATTTTTGAATACAAATTCATTAATAAAATATTCAGTGGTAGGCTATATCTCTAATTGTCTAGGTGCTAACCTAGCTATGATGGCGTAACTTATCTCCTGAGTGATGAATTTTTCAGTCACAGCCACTCTTGAAGACCACCTATTAAGTTGTAGCAGAATTTCAGCCATCACCAGTGAAGGGCATGACCCACACCAATGAAATCACAGAACCCTGGAGTGTTGAAGTAAACTTTTTAAAAAAGACTGTCAAATTTAGTACAGTATTTAAAGACAAAATATGTTATTACTAAATAATTACAGCCTAGCAAATAGCCAAAGTTGGATTGCTGAAATTGAGACATGGCATTTAAAAGTAATACCATTTACTTTTAGCTAAAGAAATAACAAAAAATGTGGAAGTTTTCTAAAGCATTTCCAAGATAAATCTTTAATACAGATCAAATGATTTTAATCAAGGACATAAATAATATATTTGGTAAAACAAACTGGATGAAAAATATTAATATCCAAATGAGTCTTTTCCCAAAAGTCATTAATGCATTAGAATATTGCCATCCTAGGGGTGACCTACATTCTTTCCATAATATTCTGCATGATTATCAACTACAGATTATGGAATTATTTTTTTAATGAAAATCATTTTAGTCATTGAAAGAAGAGGGTTTTTTTGATGTTGAAGATGTTTCGTTTTCATTCTTTGTACCATCTAATTTCAACACATGATATTCTTGTATATCTAGGACATTAATGTATTTTTCCCTACTTAAAAGCATATCAAAGGTATCTTTTCTGGTATTTCCTAGCATTTATTTTGTCTAATAAATTATTTATTTATGTTAGTAGTTTGTTAATGTATTGAATTTTTTTAACTACACTCTGTCATTTGTACCTGTTGAACTTAATAATATGTTACCCATTTCTTGAGCATGCCAAAATCTTTTTTGTATTTTATTGTATAAAAATAACTAACAAATCTTTCTAAACTAATATCTTTCACAAGTTTATAAGTTTAAAATATCATGTAGAATCAGATATCAGAAAGACATTTAACAAATACTCAGTTTACTTTTCTGTGTTAGAACCTATTGATATAGTTAGACAACCACTTGTACACAATCATTCAGTAGTCACATAATCAAAAGTAGGTTTACAAGTAAGAAATTTCATACAAAGAGCTATAAGAAAATTTGAGAAGGGGGGAAAAAAGGTAACTTTCATCTGGAGTATTTGGTGGAAGGCTTTGTAGAGAAAATGGCACTTGTAGAGAAGCCGGACCTTGAAGGAAGAGTATGATTTCAGTAGGCAGAGAGTGAAGGGTCATACATTCCAGGCATTAGATATAGTCAGCTGGCATGTACTGAGACAAGATAAGACTGGTTGAAATTAGGAAACAACCAAGGGTGGGAGAAGGTAGTTTGGAGCCAGCCATATTTTATCAGGCCTTATAGGCCAGAAAAAGGAATGCTTATTTTTAACCCAGAGGCAGTAAGGAGCCAATGAAGAGTTTTGAGGAAGGAAAAATGGTGGTTCTTCTGTGATATGAAAGAATATTTAGACAATTGTATTAATTATGGATTGGAGAATGAAGAGATTAATCAGAAAGACCACCTAAGAAACTATTATGAGGTCCTTTAAAGTAGCAATGGCAAGGTGAGTAGAAAGGAGACAACAGACATAACAGAGATTGTGCTGATAAAATAGACAGTGACAGCTGATTGAATGTGACAGAGAAGGAAGAGTCCAAGACAACTCCAAGATTCCAACCTTAGGTGACTAGGTAAATGATGTCACCAACAAAAATAAGAAAGGTAGGAATAAGATATAGCTTTTATTGGAGGAAAGATGGCCAGTGCTCCTGAATGTGATTTAATTTGTGCTTTTCCTTTTTAGAAAATACTATGGTTACAGCTTTTCTCCCCTTGGAAAAGGAGATTGCATCTTATGACACGCAGGGGACAATGGGGAAAAATGATAATACTTTCATTGTCATAGCTATGAGGTTATGTTAAGAGAAGCTTTAAATAAGATACTCTTTTCTACCCTCCCACCATCTTCCATTCTCTATGGCATCTCTATTCCATTAGCACAATGGAGTTTAAGGATAGGAAAGACACTTAATTTCCCCGCTACCTTAAACGTATACCAGTATGACTCTATGATAGATGAAAGGAGGGAGAAGTTCCAAACTCCCTGCCTCTTTTGGGGCTTAGGTGCTTAGCAATTGGGTGATTGGGGGCTATTTACAAGATTCTGAACTACATTTTTGTAGTGCATATTCTATGGACCACACCCAACATCTGGCTCTTCACTTGATTCAAGTTAACTTGCCAGATATACCTACCACAAATACTTTAATCACTAGCAGCTTTCCTTTAATTTCTACACTAGCAAAATGATAGGATTTGAAAACTGATTGGATGTGAGGGAGAGGAGAGTCGCAGATAATTCTGAGGCATAAAGCCTCAGTACCTATGAGAATGGTGCTATCACCAAATAGAATTAACGAACCTTAGAAGAGGAATGGAAAAAAATGGCCACTCTTCTCTAATAGTAATTTTGGTCATATGGCTATGACTTCTGTATTTCACAGGTACTGCAGAGCTAGGAATAGGGAAGACTGAGTTATAGCATCAGATAAATCATTGATCTTATCCATTTGATGATATGAGCAATTAAACTTTTCCAGCTATAAATTAGCAATATTAAAACCACTTTCTTTGTAGATATGGGACAGATTTCTTGAAAAGGAATTGAGGAAGTGAGTCTTATTTTAACTGATTAAGTTGATACTACTCATAAGGCTAATCAAATTTTGAAAATAGTCTACAGTATATGTCTGCTTAAAGTCAAGATACTAACATTTCTCTTTTTTTAAAAAAAGCAGTTAGGGTTAAGTAACTTGCCCAAGGTTACACGGCCAGCCTTTTTGTGTGGGTGTTAAGTATCTGAGGCTGGAACCGATCCTGGGTCCTCCCAACTCTGGGGCCGGCGCTCTTACTCACTGCGCCACCTAGCCGCCCCGATACTAATATTTCTTGCTCTCTAAGTATGATGTCTTCTGCTCATTTTAGAAGGAATTACAATTGGTCTCTAATGATTTGTTCTTAACAAGAAAAACATCTTGGTTGTTATTAACAATTCTTGGATTTTATGATATCTTAAGAATTGTTTTTTTCCCAGAATTTTCCCTCATTAGAGTAAGGTTTCTTTCCCGTATTTCATGATAGGTATTATTCTAGATCTTCTGTCTTTTTTTTAAGCAATCAGGCTTAAGTAACTTGCTCAAGGTTACACGGCCAGTTATTATTTCTGGGTGTGGTGCTGAGTATCTGAGCCCGGATTTGATCCAGGTCATCCCGACACTGGAGCCAGTGCTCTTACTCGCTGCGCCACCTGGCCGCCCCTAAGCAATTGGGGTTAAGTAACTTGCTTAAGGTTACACGGCCAGGTGTTTCTGGGTGGGTGCTAAGTGTCTGAGCCCGGGATTCGATCTCCAAGTCTTCTCAACACTGGAGCCGGTGCTCTTACTCGCTGTGCTACCTGGCCGCCCCCTAGATCTTCTGTCTTTAAAGAGTTTATCTATATGTAGTTCTTGAAATACCTAGCTGCTTTGAAGCAACTATGTCTATTTCATAAGCTAGAGAGAGTAGGAATGCTATTTAACCATGCCACCCTCTTAATGTTGATTGCAAATGCATTGGTTCTCTCTTAAAAAAGTTAAAAATAAGTGCTTCTATAGTATATATCTTTATAATTTGTAATTCACAGAGCTAAATGGTTTACTTTTTTCTCTTTCTTTGGAAACATCTTGTTTAGCACAGTAGTGAAAAGTCTTTTGAATCTGTTAATAAAGCTAATCTAATTCTTTCAGGTCTGTAACAAGAAGTTACTATAGAGGTGCAGCAGGAGCTCTATTAGTCTATGACATTACCAGGTAATTCAAAATTTACTTATAGAAAAAGAATGTGATCTTCATGTTCTACTTGCTGTAGTCTGAAATTGATGCATCTTTAGTTTCACTAATTTATCATTCCTTTTTTTCACTTCAATTTGCATGATTTGGAGCTTAATAAATATACTTGACTCTCTCTGTGGTATCTGTCAAGTTACATCACCTTTCAGTATTTTTGTGCCTTTCTATGAAGTATAACATTATTTCAGTACACATGATATTCTCTGAATTACTTTTCATAAAATATCAGTAGGCACATGTGCTTTTAGATGAGAAAAGTGAATATTATTTAATATATTTCTTAACATGCTATTTTATGCTTCCCATAAGTGTTCAAAAAATTGACACATTATGCGTCATGAATAGTTTGCTAATAATAAATATCCTCCTTATGAACAACATCAATTTGTTGAGAGTGTAAAGAACAGATACTTGAATGCTATCAGGAAGTGGACCCTGTCATTCATTTCCCACAATTTGCTTTCAAGTCAGGCATGCTGCAACAAAAGGATTGGTAATGTAGAGATTGTGCATTTATGGTTCCTCACTTTTTAGTTCCAACCAAAGAAGGTAGTACACCCGTCCAAACTCTATACTCACAAGGAGACAACTAAATATCATTGTTTAAATCTTTTTTAGCATATTACAGTACTGATGACCTATGTGGTATTTTTTGGCCCAGACTGAACTTACCTGACATATTAGCAAAAGAAAACATTAAAGTAAGAAGAAATCAGATCCTTAATAGTAGATGGATCAGTTGCATTAATTGATGCAAAAATTTACTTGGTCTTTTGAGTTTTTCTTAAATTTTTAGTCCTTTTTTAAGTCTAGTAACCTGTGAACCAAATTCTTATTTCTTCTCTTTCCGATGATTAAAACTAGTTAGTGATGACAGAATACCATGTTTCCCCGATAATAAGACCTATCCCGAAAATAAGCCCTCCCCTTACTGTGTAAGATTCCTCTAAAATAAGCCCTCCCCCGAAAATAAGCCCTATTGAGATTGCTACTGTAGTGAAGGTGATCCCCTGCGCTACATGCTACATTACGGTACCCTCTGTATGCACCGTCCCCTCCCCCCCGTGAAACACACGCCGCGCTCCGAGCTGCATCCAATCAGAGCTGCAGCAGTGAGCGCGTCATCCTTTTCCTCCCCAGTGATTTGATTGCTGGCGCCATTGAGAGCAGTGCCGCGGAGGAGAGCTGAGGCAGGACAACATAAGCCCTCCCCTGAAAATAAGCCCTCTGGTGTTTTTCTTTCCAAAAAAATTAATAAGACAGTGTCTTATTATCGGGGAAACACGGTATCAACATACCAAATTTTCTCTTTTTTTTTGTTTTGTTTTTTTAAATTCCTATTATGGTTAACTAATGTTTTGGGGAAATTGTTATGATAAGGCTGTTAAAAAACTATAACATCTTTTAAATGTTTTAATAGTATGCTCGATTTGAAGTTAAATAATATTTTACAGACTTTATATATTAATTTTGGGATCTTATATTTTGCAGCCGAGAAACCTATAATGCACTTACTAATTGGTTGACAGATGCAAGAATGCTAGCAAGTCAAAATATTGTCATAATACTTTGTGGGAACAAAAAAGATCTGGATGCAGATCGTGAAGTTACTTTCTTAGAAGCTTCCAGGTTTGCCCAAGAAAATGGTAGGGGGACTATTAAATACCATTTCATTTCCATGTGTTAATAGGATATGTGTTTGAGTCTACTTGAATTATTTTTATTATAATATTTTGAAATTGTGGTAGTTCTTTACTATATTATTGAAGATGTAAGAAGAGGAGACAAAGTTCCTGATTCCAGTGCTTTACTGCATAGCATTAGAACAAAAGAGAAGGTAGCTCATTAACAATAACTAATCTGGTAGGAAAGGAGAAATGCTCAACCAGCTTAAGTGTTTTGCTGTTTGTGAACAGATCTGAAAAATTATTTGATGGTAGGAAGGTAACAATGGCATAGAATGAACGATAGCTTGAGTTTGCAGCTGAGCTGAAGTGGGGCTAAAGCTGATTGGCATCTACACTAAGTTTGACACCTATTTATATGGTGATTCCCCAAGAGGGAAATGTCACCAGTCTGCCTAAAAAGGGATGAGCTGGTCCAGGTCCAAAAATGGACCAGGTCAAAGCTTTCATCTCAGTCATCAGTGGAGTTTGGCCTCTGTGTGGCCTCTGTATTTCCAGCTTGAGAAAGATAGGGAGCCTTGGTCTCAAAAACAAACAAACAAGAACTCATTAGTATTGGGGACATAAATGGAGAAGAGTTCACATTTTAATAGTGAAAGATAACACAGAGAGGGGGTGTCAGCTGTAAATCAGATGAAAAGACCCCCATGGTGTTTATTGGTACAGCAGCAAAGCAGCTGGTAATGTATCTTTTTTAATGTTATTTTCAGTGATAAACCATATCCCTTTCTGGTGCTAAACCATTTGACCAGACAGTAGCTTTCTTTGTCATGTCTTTAATAGTTGTGACTGCTTAGGAGGCAGCAACTGAAACACAGAATGAAGCAGCTCCTTTGTCACATCTCCACAAGGGTTAATTCCCTGGATAGCATTTGCAGGGTGTGGGCTGGAAGGACAGCCAGTGGTCTGGGGGACAGAGCTATTTCCAAGGCTTACCAGCTGGTCATTGGCAATTGGTCAGCAATTGATATTGGTATTGGTGAGAATGATGGTGGGTCCATTCTCAGTGGTGACTGCACGGGGCTGGTGGCCTGTTCTTACCAGGTTTCTTGGGCTCACAAGGTCTTTGACTTTCTCCATTGGGGTTTAAAGGGAGGTAGTAGTCAAGGTGGTGGTTATATAACCTTCCCTGACAAGGTTAGTTAGGAAAAGAATAGAAAGGAAGAAGATAAGAATCAGATATCCAACCTAGCCCTCTTCTTAAATATTTGAATTCTGTGTACTAATTTATGATAAGGATGTGCTTCAAGACCTCAACATATTCATTTCCAGGTCATACCAGCAGCCTCTCCTTACTCTTCCTGCTATGTATCACTTATGGGAGCCTTTTAATATTTGGACTGTGAAACACTCTATATCAACTGAAGCAAACCTTTAAAACAGTGGTGAATGATGGGTGAAGAAGGAAAAAACCTCACCTTTCCCCAACCTTTGACCTAGTTAGTTCAGTTTTAGGCCTAGATTATCTAGCCTGGCAATAGGATCTTCACCAGATAGTATAGGAGTATGTGAAGCAAGTCAATGATATTGATGAAAAATAAACTAAAAATGGGTAAAAAATAAAGCAGTATGGGAAATTGTAGGTTTGTTTGCTTGATTTCTAATTGAAGTCATAGGGTGATAGCTTTAGAACTGGAAGAGACTTTAAAGGTCATTTAACCCAGCTCCATTTTGCAGATGAGAAAACTGAGGCCCAGAGTAGTTAACTTGCCCAGTGTCACATAAAGTAGTATAATGGCAGAGTAGGAATTTGAACTAGGTCCTTTGACTCCAAATCCAGTGTTTGGTTTCTACTGCACCAAGTATGTTCACCTTTTCATGATGCACTAACTACCAACAGAATAAATGAGAATACCTTTGAAATAACCTTTAATGGTGAAATAATGAATCCATGAAAAGTATAACTTTAGAAATAAAAACTTTTAGTGCCTAACTCTACTTTCAGCATTGTCTTATATAAGACCTGAAGGAAAAATAAATTTAAATTATACAAGTGAAGTTATTTGGTAATTTTGACCATGTTGTTGCTTAGTAACTTTAGGAGGGTCAGACTGTGAAAGTATTATAACTTGTTAGATAATTTTGTCAACAAATTCTTATGTGCTTAACCTATGGTGATAGCAATTTTTTGTTCACAATAAAACAGCAAAGAAATGTAAATTTCACTAAAATATTTTTATGCTTGGACAATCTAAGTGTTAGACCAGAAATTACCTTTCTATTGTTCCTTTTTAAGAGAATATCACATACAAATTTGATAGTGACTCAGCAACTGTAATTATTCTAATTTGGAGTTTGTATTTTGTTTTTATTACCTCAAAATAGAGCTTATGTTTTTGGAAACAAGTGCACTAACAGGGGAGAATGTAGAAGAAGCCTTTGTTCAGTGTGCAAGAAAAATACTCAATAAAATTGAATCAGGTAAAAAAAATTCTGTTAATAAAATGTTGGATAAATTTGGATCTATAATTCTTCCCTTACAAAGTTATTTTTATGTGTATATGTGTTATATGTATGTATATATGTCATACATATATATTATATGACAGGTATTATTATCAATATTTTCAGGAGAAATTTAAGCAACTCACCAAGGCTGTCACATAGAAATTGCCATTAGTTGGTTAAATTTGTAGGGTTTTGATCCCAATAACTTTTTTGTTCTTATAGTAGATGCCTTAGCCTTCAAATATGGTAAAGAGAGAATAAGCCCCCTCAACTGTGGAGATTAGTAATTCTATTAGCAAAATATTAGCTTATACGACCCACCTCCAGACAAGTGGTGGATTCAGGGTGCAGAATGAAACATATTTTGGACATGGTAGATATGGGAATTTGTTTGTTTCACTATATAGATCTCTTATAAGGGTTTTAGTTTTCTTTCTTTTTTTTTAATAGGGGAATGTGAGGTAGAAAATAAAATTTTGTTCACTGGAAAAATATTTAACTTAAAAATTTAAAAATAAAGTAATGCCATTGTAGGTCATGAAAATCTTTGGGATTTGGGGGATTTTTTGGTTTTTTTACTTCGATCAAAGCTTTTTCCGGACTTGTTGGATAGAAGAAGATAATTTTCTATATTCTTCTCTCATCAGGACTGATTATATTAAAACTACTTGTGATATATGGCAATTTTATGGCAGGATACAGTGTTAGGAAACCCTTTTGTTTAATAGTCAAGGAGTTGTACATTCTGTTTGGTTTGGGGGGAGGGGGGTTGCCTTTTGGAGGGCAGTTGGGGTTAAATAACTTGCCCAAGGCTACATGGCTAGTTTTTTTGTGTAGGTGTTAAGTGTCTGAGGCCTGAATGAACTTGGGTCCTCCTGACTCCAGGGCTGGTGCTTTACTCACTGCACCACTTAGCCACCCCTGAGCTGTACATTCTGTATGGTTGGAGTTTCTAACTGGAGGCCATTCTATATATATATATATATATATATATATATATGTGTGTGTGAGTCTGTGTGTGTGGGTGTGTATAGATATAGATATATCACATCAGTTCTAAATTCTGACCTATAAGTCTACCCTTCCTGTGTTATAGACTAATTTATTGATCACTGTTTGTTGCTTCAGTCAAATCAAGTTAAAAATAATTTACATTTAGCCTACTGAATCTGTATTCCTTTTCCATAAAAGCATGGTTCTCTTTTAAACTAGTACTTTTGAATAGATTTCCTGTTCAGCTGTTGTAATTAAAACTACCCATATATATGCATTTAGTTTTTATAATTAAGTCTTAAAATCAGAACTGTATCTAGAGTTAGTGGTGTTAGTATGTACATGTATTTTAAATCTTAGTCATTAATATTATAAAAGTAAACACATATTAGTTTAATTCTAAATGACTTGGAACACATAACATGAAATTTTGTATGGGATATTTTATTGCTTTATTAGTCTATTCTTAGATCATATAAGTTTGTTATCTCATGACACCTCTGAAAATGAATTCCTTCTGGAAGAGTAAATAGAATTTTGATACCACCTCTATATGTAAATGTAAAGATAAAATCTAGGATTCTTAAGTATTGTTGATAAGATGTTAAGTATTAAGTAGATAAGTCATTACAGAAACCTAATTTACCATTGTTACTCCTTTTATGTCAACCTTCCTTCATCAGTTATTCTCTCTTCCCTTCTTTTTCTTCCTCTCCCTGCTTCCCTTCCTCCTTCTTTTTGACCCCTGTCTAATCAATTGCCATAGAATACTATTGGTTTTACTTCCATGATACTTCTTGTATCCGACACTAATTTTCACTCCTACCTACTATCAATACCATAAATATTTCAAGACCAAATTACCTCTTGCCTGGGCTTTTATAATTGTTTGTTAACTGGTCTCCTTGCCTCTAGTTCCTTCCCTCTCTAATCCATCCTTGTTAGAGTTGTCAAAGTAATCTTTCCTAATATACAGGTCTCATAATTTTCAACTTCCTCAAAAACTTTCAATGGCTCTCCATTGGCTAGGAAATAAAATAGAGCCTCCTTAAACTGGCATTCAAGGCTCTCCACAATTTGCCTCCAGTTTTCTCCTCTGATGTGATTTCAAATTAGCACTAGCAAAATTAGACCATTTATCATTCTTTGATTTCATCCCACCCTCTCCCACCACTGTACATTTCCTCATACTTCTTGGAATGGACTCCCCTCACATCTGTGCATGTTGAAATCCTTTTATTCTTTCATAGCCTAGCTCAGATAATACCTTTTCTATAAAGCCTTCCCTAAATTATTCTCTCTTCTCCCCCCAAATAGAAATAATCCCTTTTTCCTGGCCTCTTTTATGCCATTATGCATTTAGTCATATTCTAATTTGTATAATTATTTGTGGGGGCGGCCAGGTAGCACAGTGAGTAAGAGCACCAGCCCCAGAGTCAGGATGACCTGGGATCGAGTCTGGGCTCAGACACTTAGCACCCACCCAGAAACACCTGGCCGTGTAACCTTGAGCAAGTTACTTAACCCCAATTGTTTAAAAAATTAATAATAATAATTATTATTATTATTTATGTACATATTTTCTCTCAACTTTTCATGGTTCATAAAGTATATGAGGGCCTGAGTTGCTTATCACCTTTCTATGTGCAACAGTAAGATACAGATAGATTGAGTTTGAAGGATTTTTTAAACAAATATTGTTGATCCCCAGGTGAACTGGATCCAGAAAGAATGGGCTCAGGTATTCAGTATGGAGATGCTGCCTTAAGACAGCTCAGATCACCACGTCGTGCACAAGCCCAAAGTGCTCAAGAGTGTGGCTGTTAAATTTTGGACACTGTAGAAACCTAAGGTAGGCTTTGGCAAGAAGATAGCTTTGCTCATTCTTTTGTTGTTTTAACTTTATTTGCAAGCTAAATAACTCTTTACATAGTTTTACTGCTTATGAGTATGTTATGACTTCTACAGCTAGATTGGGAAAAAGAAGGGGTCATATGGTAGAGAGTGTGGTGCCAGAGGCCCTCAAGGAATCCCAACTCTGCCAGTTACTACTGTCAGCAAATTATTTCAACTGCACCTCACCTTCCTCAGCTTTTGAATGAGAGTTTCAGACTAAGTGACCTCAGAGATCCCTTCCAACTCTGTATCTGTGATACTGTTTTCCTGTTCTGATAGAAATATGTTGTAAATTTATCTCTCTTTTTATTTCTGTTTCCCTAAGTGAAAAAAGTGTTTGGGATCATCCTGGAAATTTACCATTAACATTTTATGTTCTTAGATGCTATACAAAAATTTGGGGGGGGGGGGTTGTGATTTTCATTAAACAATGAATCTTTATGTTTTAATTCTGAGTCATAGATTCTTCTGAAAAATCTCCTTAAGCCAATTAGTATCTCTGTCATTGTAGAACACAAATTACTTTATCTTTCATGGGCTAATGAAAATCTGATAAGATTAAATCTCTTTAGCAAAAAGAAGCCTTGTTTATGTAGTTATAAATGGAAATCATAATTTTTTTATCAAAAGCTTTCCATTTTGGCCACAAACTGTTTCTTCATACTCAGTTCTTACTATGGGACACATGCTAACCAAAATCTGTTTTAAAATGCATAGTCATGATTTGTTTTGTTCTTAATGTTTTCTAGCTCCATATACAAATGATATTTGGGAAGCAACTGATGAAGCTTCGAAGTTCTGCCGTTTTTATCACGATCTTTCCACTCTGTGTCTGAAGTAGACCATTGCTGGGGGGAAAAATAAAAGTACTTCAAGGTGTTATGCAAGATAGTCAATATGGCACAGCAGATTATATAATAAATCTAATTCAATGGACAATACAGTTAGATGTATACATAGATGTAAAAATTTTCTGTTCCACATTTTCCCTTTCATTTTTCATTTAAACATTGCTGTATCCTGCCTGTATATACTATAGTGCAGTAAGTTTCCAAAGCATGGTATATGATGTATGATATAATAGAATGTTGCACTAAATGCAGTTTAATATTTTTTTTAATCATATGAACTAAAATTTGTTAATTGTGAGGAGTGCTTTTTATCATCATGTTTGTGTTGTATTGCACATTTGGTTATATTTATGACCTGAAATACAAAGCCACTGGCATTGATGGTCAGTGCATTTCCTATTTAATTTTTTTTGCCACATGCTACACAATGTTTACGTGATTTACACTTGAAATACGAGGTCATTACTTTAAAGTTCACTAATGTAAGAAAATAAAATTGGAAAATGATTTTTCCATTAAAAATGCACCTGTACAGGTTTCTGTTGGTTTTTTAGGTATTTTCCACACTTAGCCAAACATACTAATCAAAAATATTATACGCCTTTGAAAAAATTCATTCGACCCTGGATCTTCAGAACTCTTCATTTAAGTTTCCAGGCTGTTCTTTTTTCCCATCTAGCTAGATGACTAGAATCTGGATCATTTACTCAGATTATGGGTTTGTTTGTTTAATCAACATCATTTCATCAATGTTCCTACTCTATTTAATGTTATTATTTCATGACCATTCTTTAAAACACTATTACTTTGGGCTAATTTAAAGAAATTTTTAGATAGTTTCCCCAGATATCTAAGCTTCCATTCTTCTAATTTTTTTCTCTAATGGCATGCATTTAAAATCATAGTAATGGTGTATGATGAGTTATCTGTGTATCTCAGGTATGAGTCAAACTATATGATACAAACATACATGAGTTCAAGCTAAGATGCCTTATTGCAATTATCACATTTCTGTGATTTTTAATTCACATGGAATTATCAGAGTGTAAATTATATTTTCAATTTCAAAAAAAAAAGAATTGTTCTAACATTTTAATATATCATTACTTAAAAGGACTCTATGTGCATATGTGCTTATATAGGTATATATTCAGTGGAATGTTTATAGTTAAATGCAATATTATTTAAGTTTGCTACCAAAAGTACAAAAAAGTATTCTTCATCTTAATATATTTCTTGTTTTTTCCTTTTCTGGTGACTCTTCCTTCTAATAGCAACCACTCAATTCATCTCACTTGAACTTTCATTAAAAGCCACCCACTGTGCTGATTTTGCTAATGAGCAGAGATTGAGGATGCAGCTAAACAAATGAATGGTGATTTTGGTGAAGGTATCAGTGTGTGTTTGTTTTAGACATTTTTGCTTTTCTTTTAGTGCCTTATCTTATTTTGAAAAATCCACATGCTGAATTAGATTCTCAGTTTAATGTTATTCTTCACAGTTTAAGTTAATTTCACTCAAAATATTCTTTTCCTTTGACCTCTCACTTTTGAAGGATCTGTCAACTTTTACTCATTAATATTTAGGTATTTTTTTTGCACAGAATTATAAATGTATTTGACAATATCTTATGTCAGCATAAAAAAAAAAAGCCAGCCAAGAGCTTTTAATTTTGATTAAACTTAAAACTTTGTGTTGGAAAGTAGATTGACTATCTTGCTAAAACCATGGCTACTGTGTGCTTCTTTGCAACAATAAAAGCTTCTGGCAAACTAAGCCAGGGTGATTTTCACTAAGAATTCTTGCTACTGGGAAGTAGGAATAGGGGAGAAAAATTGCTCTGAGTTCCCTATTTTAGTAACTAAATACTGTTTATGAAACTACCAAGAAGCATTTACTTTTTTAGCCCCTTTGGATTATTTGAATGGTAGGAGAATTGAAATTTCAGAATAATTGCTATAAATAAATTCTGAGGTCTGTTTGGAATAGGATTGTGGATTAATTTTTAAAACTTACTTCGTTGGTAAAATAAAAGAATCCTTAATATAGGAATCTTATATATTTGCTTCGAAGAAGTGTATAGTTGTCATAGAGGATATATTTAGACTCTTTTAGAAATCTGGGTAAGGAAACCAGTATTTTTATACAGGGGTATTCCAGCATGCTGGAATTATCTATTTTCTGTCTAGTTCAAAAGATTGATATGAATTCTGTCTCATTATGTACCAGTTAGTATCTTTTTGCTAATGTAACTCTTCTCATACACGCAACTGTACATTCTCCTTTGTTTCTCTGTAACTTTTCCATTGGATTAACATTTAGCAAAGGAATTCATGCAAATGATGGTCCCCCCACAGTTACAATAAAGGGGATGTTAGCTAAGTTTCTAAGCTTTCAACATCCTCCCTCTAAGGCTTACTGATATAAAGTAACCTAGATGGGAATCTTTTCTAATGCAATCATTACAAAGCTGAGATCTAAAATGCTTCCTCCTCCCTTATCTTGCTATTATAAAAGACTGGTTTTTCAGTCTTTGAACTGAAAAAAAAAATTCTTTTAAAAAAATAGAGCATTTGTATTGGTGACCCAGTAATTAAATAGTATGGCATTTCATGGAAACCTACATGGTTCAAATGTTTTGTATTTAAGGCATTTACATTCTTAGTGAATGCCATTTTTGCCTAAAGAGACTTCCCCCAACCCCTGTACAATAAGTAGTATTCTTAATTGTTAGAATGTTTTCGTATGTCTCATGTCTGTTGTGATTACTGTATAACGTTTTTTATTTATAAAGAAATTTTGTAATGGTATGCACATATCTTGAACATGTGCCAGTTTAAGGCAAGAGTTCAGTTATATGATAAATTCATTAGGTTCACAAAAAATATTTCTTCAGATTCAAGGATTGCCACTATATGGGTACTCAGGTTTGTTTGTTTGTTTGTTTGGGGTTTTTTTAGGCTTTCAAGGCATAAAACATTCTTCTTTCCTTTATTCTGATCTACACTAAAACATTTATGGAGGGAGGACATGCCATGTTTATTTCAGTCCTAGAAAGCTTTGTGAATTTTGAATGGTACTGGAACAGCCATCCATATACTTTGCTTTTCTCAGCACTAGACCCACTGAAGGAAAAACACTGAAAGAACAACTGAGTCCTTTTAAGAGGCATCTTACGTTTCTCCACTTGACTTTAAAAAAAAAAAGTCTTCTGAAGACAAAGGCAGCATGAAAAAGCCACATTTCACCAAAATAACATCTCCTTTTGTTAACTTCTGTTTATCTTCCTTCCACAAGTTGTTTAAGGTTCTGAGATTGTAAGCTTCACAATAAGCCTGGTATGTTCAATTAGAGTATCTTAGAAAAGAGGGGAAATGAAGTTTTTATCCAGTCAGTTAAGTGCTCCAGAGTGGCCAGTGCACCAGAGGCAGGACTTAAATCCAAGACCAGTGCCATGTCTAGCACCCAGTGCTGCTTCTCCACTACACATCTGCTGTGTCTTAATTGAATATGTGTTCTCCTTTCCTGATAGTTTATGGCACTTTTTGAATGACATCAATCCAGATCTTAATATCGGATGTCTATACACTCTATTAGAAGTGACAAGATTCTACAGTTAGACAGAGGCCAAAAATATCCCTGACACCCTAGGATTTAGAGCTAGAAGTGCCCTTTACGGTAAATGAGTCCAGCCCCCATCTGTCAAAAGATGAGGGAACTGAGGCACAGAGAAGCTAATTGACTTATCAAGCATCAATGTTATCTGTCTGCAGTGAAATTGGAAGCCAGGCCTTCTTGGCTGCAGACCACCTTAAAGATCATCTAGTTCAGGGGTGTCAGACTCAAATAGAAACAGATCCCTGCTGACCCACATAATGACTTAGGAAACCACATAACATCTATGGAATTTCCATTTATTTTATCAAATATTTCCCTATTATTTATAGCCACCCATGTATTTGACACCTCTCATTTCATCCAATGTGATAGATGAGGAAACAGACCCAGACAAGTGAAATGACCTACCCAAAGTCACTCCCTCTCCTCAACTGTGCTAGATCCAGGTGTAACCATTTACTGTCCAGGACTCTGAACCATATACCATACTGCCTATATCATGTCAAACAGTGTGTTGCTGCCTCTTCAAACCACTATCAGGAGAGTAAAATGATAGCTTCCTAGCCCCATATTTTGATGAAATTGTTACACTTAAGTAATTTTTAAAAATATGATCAGGTTGATCACACATTTTTCAATTGTTCTTTTCAGATTTGACCCATATGCAGTCATAATTGTTCTTTTACCTTTAAAGCAATCTCAGTTTGGGAATCTTCATGGTTGTGATAAATAGAAACTTTTTTCAACAAATTTCTGATCCAAATATGAAAGTATAAACATTATTCTTCTTTCCACTGTTTCTTTGTGTTTTTTTTCTTATAAAGTAATTCTCCATTATTCTTTTAAAATGGAAGTTTAAATTATCTCCTAGTTTCAAAATTATCTCTAATTGAGATGCCATCTTAGGTAGTTGTGTAGATAGCTGCTTTAAAAGACTTGTTTGATTGGTCTTAAGAGAATTTTAAGAGTGGTTTATTAGCCAGTTTTGCACATCAGAACTGATATATAAACCATTTGTCAAAAATACTACATGTAGATGGATGTATATACATTCCTATAGATGCATATGTATCTATATGGACGTATACGTACATATATACACATCATTCCATCCATATACATGTGTGTATAGTCCTTGAATTTTTTTTAATTTGACAACATTTAATGTATAATTTAATAGCAAAATGTAAATCAAATTGGGAGAGAAAATTGTATACATAAATATAACAAAATTATTTTTATGCAAGTAGTGATTTATCCCCATAACTCTTCTGTTCATCCAAATTTGTAGATAAGAGTACTAAAAAATGTAAGTGCATTTTGAAAAAATACAGCTAGTCCAGGATAAGTATCTGTTCTTCCTAAACAACCACTTTCATAGCTATCACCTCTCACTCATTTGACACAGCATTTATCATGAAGAAAGCTAATGTGGAAAACACTCCACATATGTGAAACGCATGGTTCATTTGTTCTGGTTTAGGATATACCACTGCTGCATCAATCATTATCCACCAACCTGTAAAAACAGTACTCCTGGGGCAGCCAGGTAGCACAGCGAGTAAGAGCACCGGCTCCAGTGTTGAGATAGACCTGGAGATCGAATCCCGGGCTCAGACACTTAGCAACCACCCAGAAACACCTGGCCGTGTAACCTTGAGCAAGTTACTACTTAACCCCAATTGCTTAGGGGCGGCCAGGTGGCTCAGCGAGTAAGAGCACCGACTCCAGTGTTGGGACGACATGGAGATCGAATCCCGGGCTCAGACACTCAGCACCACACCCAGAAATAACTGGCCCTGTAACCTTGAGCAAGTTACTTAACCCTGATTGCTTAATAAAAAAATAAAAAAAAACAGTACACCTGCTACCACAGATGCAACTGCATTTCTTCTCTCACTCCAATCAATGCATTCACTTTCTAGCCACCAAAAATTATCTAGGAAGCTTGCCATTTCTATTTCTTGTGCATAGATTTTTCATTAGATGCCAAATTCTCCTCCTCTTCCTCCACCACCCCGTCGCTCAAGCCCCTTACTGGGGCGCCAGCAGTTTTTTCACCTCCTCCTCTTTCTCTTTCCCAGTTCCTAGTCCTTGAATTTTAAAGCTGCCCGATGCTGAAGTTGTCTAAGAGATAAATTTTTCTTTTGTAAAGCTAAGTATTTGATTATAACAATGTCATGGGCCATTTTTCCACTTAATAATAGGGACTCTTTATCTCTCCATACAAATTCATTCCTGTTCTAACCAGCTACATTTAATGTTACACTCTTGTATGATGTCTTGCCAGTTTCAGTGGATTGGCCCCTGCCTATACTCCTTTTCACCTCTAACTTAAGGAGAAAAAAAAAGATCATAGAAGTTAAGTTGTTTTGCTTATCCTCTGAGTTGAAGGAAAATTTGCATTACAGTAAACTTTTTAAAAGTTTTTCCAAATCTCAAAAGGCTTTTTTTCTTCCCCTATCAAATTTTATTCATAGGATTATAAATCTAGGATTGGAAGGGACCTCAGGCCTGATCCACTCATTTTACAGATGTGGAAACTGAGGCCCAAGAAGTTTAAGTGACTTCCCTAAATACACAGTAAGCATCAGAGATGGGATTTGAACCCAGGTCCTCTGATTGCAAATCCCCTATTTTTTCCTACTATATCACAACTACTAACCATTTTAATTTTTAAAATTTAAATGTATCATTTATTTATTTAGCAACTTAGATTTAATTTTGAGGAGTACCAAAGAACAGTTAGTGGCAGAGAAAAAGACAGACCCATGTTGCTGAGGTCCACTGCTAGGAAATGGACAAATCTAGTCAATGCCGAAAGGTATAGAACCATTTATTTTGCTCATTTAAGGAAAGACCTAGTGGTTTAACTAGAGGACTCCAAGGGAGAATGGAAGAGGAGCCAGGGACATCAAGAGAAGGAATATCCAGTCTCCAAACTGGGGCAGGAGCTGACCTCTTCAAAAGTAGGGCAGTCAGCAAACCTCGAAGACAATAATATCAGAGATGTCACTAGGGAGTGTGGGTCACAGGTCACAATGGCCTTGAAGTCATGAAAGGAAGGAGTCTTTACAGACTCCTTTTTTACAGAGGCAGGGTTTGGTCCATCACTGCTCTAAGCCAGAAGTCCCCAGATTTTCTGATTTCATTGTACCCTTACAGTATCAATTATTTTAGGACACACAGGCCAAAAGAAAGACCTAACAGTTCTGTTTTATTAGTTTGGGCCAAACAATACCTATTTATGTCCTTACAACTTAGTAGCTACTTGGAAAAAAATAATAGACCTAAAATGAAAGAAATGTTTTATTAACCACAATTACTAAGGGGATGTGTGTACCTATTGGGCACTACACAGCTTCTCAAACTTTGAGCCAGGACACCACCATCCTCATTTCCTGTTCCACGTTGATTTTCACACAGTATACTTATTTTTATCACAGCAACCCCATTTAGCAAAGCTACAACTTCACAAATGAGAAAGCTTAAGAAGCTAATAGCCTAGGGAAAATTGCAAGAAAACAAACATATCTAACATTTGAGAAAGTAGAATGTAGCATGATGTGATATTGAAACCGAAATACCTAGAGCTGGTAATTCATATTTAGCTGCCAAGAATAATTTCAGAACTAAAACACTAAACTCTTGCTAAGAGACCTGGGTCTGTCTATACTCCATGCTTCAGGGCAGCTTAGGTATTCTGTAGAGAGGGACATAGGTGAAGCTCTGTGGTTTTCCGTGGGCAGGAAGGTGCTAAATTAGGAAACAGGAAGTTCCAGAATGGAAGTTTCCAAACTTAAATGACCCAAATCTAGGGGGTTTCAGAAAAGGATCAGAAGGGAGGGGATTCCTCTCAACTTTAGTTACTTCATCTGTAAAAGGGATAATAATAGCACCTGTATCACAGGGTTGTTGGGAAGACTTAAGACTAAACAAAATAACAATGTAAAGGCTCTTTGCAAACTTTAAAGCACTACATAAATATTAATTACTATTATCATCATAATCCTCATTACTATTGCTGTTAACAAAAAAGGAAGAAAAGTGTCTAGGCTGCTTGTTGGAAGAGAAAGCCTGAGACACCTAACTTTTTCAAGACTATTGACATCAATCTTATAGATAAATGTATTAGGCTTTTGATATATTCAGTTGAATTTTAGAGACCATGATAGGGCCAGAAGTAAACTGTGTAACTAGGCATTTTATATAGTATATTTCTACCTTCATCATATAGGAGAAGAGTACTTTGTTATTTGGCTCAATTTAAAGATGTTTTATGTAGAGCAATATGGCACAGAACCTTTTTTTCTCTCAATTCTCATGGCTTAGATTACAGTTCCAAAGAGCAAGAACCAAATGTCTAATTTATGTATGATCTATTTTTCATGATATACTGTATGAATATACATTTATAGCTATTATTGCCTTTTGTGTTCAGAAAGGCAGTCTCAGATTTGCAGTCACTCAGCTGGAAAAAAATATTAAAGTAATCCTTCATTGCCAAATGTTATTGTATATGTTATAGTAAATATAGTAAAGTAATTCTCCATTACCAAAATGCTACTTTATGTACCATAGCAAATATGTTAATTGTGCAACGTTGTGATGGAAGTGAATTTTGCAAAATGAGTTATTTCAAAAGAGGTAATGCCAAAGGGAGAAAGGTGAATTATTGGGGGGGGGGGGGAGTTTGCTCTTTCTGGAATAAAGTCGTCAGTAGGTTCTAATGATAAGCAGATAGTTTGTCAGAACTCATCTCCTACAACAGTTTAGAACACTCAGTCATAGAAACTACCTTTGTCCATTTTAAGATCCCAAGTAACATACATACATTAACAGGCAGTATATTGAATTGAAGGATGCCCTCCAAATCAGTTTTGAGCTTTGCTTCTGAAATATATTGGCTCATGTGACCCTATATAATCATGTTAGCCCTTCAGTGTCCTGAATAATTCTTCCAAGACTGCTAGTAACAGAGCCATTGGGTTCTGATCGGCATATGAAATCCAGTCCCTTCCATTTATTCATCTCAGTATTCAACAGTACTAGCTCCTCTGATTCCTGTCAGAATTAATAGATTTAGGGTTAAAATGGATCACATGGTCCAACCACTACTCTTGGAATGAAAAGAGGATGGATTGAAGGAGCTAGAAATATTTAAGCAGGTTCCAGGTGAGGTCTGGTACACTCCTACATCCTTCACCACCTCTGTCCCTTGTTCGCTGCCAGGGCCTGCAGGTTTTCTCTCCTGATCTAGGCCAGCGAGCTCCTCCACTTTGCTCTTCTGGCACATGACCCAGCAGTGTTCAGCAGGTCTTCTTGGAAATGGTGTGTTCTGGGGTGGCCAGGTAGCACAGCGAGTAAGAGCACCGGCTCCAGTGTTGAGAAGACCTGGAGATCGAATCCCGGGCTCAGACACTTAGCACCCACCCAGAAACACCTGGCCGTGTAACCTGGAGCAAGTTACTTAACCCCAATTGCTTTAAAAAAAAAAAAAAAAAAAGGAAATGGTGTGTTCTAATGATATTACTTGTGGTGGGGAGGGATTTGAGGGAGATATTTTTTCTTGACAATTCATTTCCCAATAGATTACCTAATCTTCAAACCACCTAAAGTTGCATTTGCATCAATAATTTATCACCCAAATATTAACAGTAATGATAGCATTTGTCTGGATATTCTATAGCACTCATTCTCTTTCAAAAAATATCTTGTCCATCTGTTCTCTACTGTGTGATCCCAGTCTAGGTGATCTTTTAAGTGCCTGAGATTTCAGGGATCCACAGAATGGGGGGGGGGAAGCACAACAGAATAGCTCAGGAATGGACTTAGAAGTATGAAATGCCATTTAAAGGAATTTTGGGACAACCTGTACAAATAAAGGTATGGGAAGTCCTCTGAAAGATAAAGTCCTTTTGATTCCTATTTGACTTATTTCTAAACCTATACCTTATCTTCCACTGTGCATTTTTTTTTTTTACCTTATCAGGTGTTAAAACTTTCCCGCTTTCGGTACATACTTGGAACAACAAAGCAGATATACTGAACTTCTCAGTATCAACATGCACTCCCAGCAGAATGTGGGGGGGGGGGGGGGGGGGTGGGGGGAGTGAGGGGAAGGGGAGAAGGCCAATTCTTCTCTTGTGAGAATAAAATCCTTCCTTAATGACTTATTGGATAACAATGCAAGGTCAGCATGAGTATTGTGTCTTTTGTGGTGAGACAGGGGAGGGAAGGGCATTATATTGACCTATGGGAAGATTTTTTTAAATTGAATCATTTCAAACAAAATAATTATGAAAGAGGATGAAAAGTGTCAAACTTTCTGCATTCATTTTATTCTGAAAGATCCACTTAGATCTTAAATAAGTGTTTAAACCAACAAGGTTGAACTGTGTCCTCATGTTTAAAGTCTACAATGTTGAGTAACTAGGTGGCACAGTGGCTAAAGCACTGTACCTGGAGTCCATGAAGGAAGACATGAATTCAAACCTGGCCTTAGATACTCACTAGCTGTATGACCCTGGACAAGTGATTTAACCCTGTTTGCTTCTGTTTCCTCTTCTGTAAAATAAGCTAGAGAAGGAAATGGTAAACCATCACAATATCTTGCCAAGAAAACTCCAAATGGGGTCACAAAGAGTCAGACACAACTAAAAATCAACTGAACAACACAGTGATGGGGGGAGGGGGTTCCAGATTTTCTAAATCAACATCACCCCCAATCCTTTTTGGTTTGTATATGGTTTCTTTTTTTTTTCTTTTTTCTTTTTTGCTTTTTGGAGGGTAATTAGGGTTAAGCAACTTACCCAAGGTCACACAGCTAGTTTTTTTTGTGTGTTAAGTGTCTGAGGACGGATTTGAACTCAGGTCCTCCTGACTCCAGGGCTGGTGCTCTATTCACTGCGCCACCTAGCCACCCCTGTATATGGTTTCTTAATACATAGCTTAATATTTCTTATTTTTTAACTTCTTTAATCTATCTGAAAATGATCAAAAAATTATTTGACAGAAATCCTTGAGTATCTTTGGATATTTAAAGACCCAACTGCTCCTCTGGAGTTTGTTCAAGAATTACTAATCTTAGAAGAAGTTGAGCCTATTCTGAATAATGATCAGTTAAGAAATAAAAATAGTGTTAACATCTATCTTCAGTCAATATTATTTTAGTCCAATTAATTTTAAAGCAGTCCTGCAAACATGGGGAGAAATAGTCTTCAATTTTAGGAAGTGGTGCCTCATCCTCAAGTTTGAGTATCCTTTAGAATTGTCAACTCAAACATCATGACTGCTATGAAGATAATAGAGCAACATGATCCTAGAACAGTAATTGGAAGTATTTTACTGTTAAAGCTTTCCTAAAAATTAAGTATCTATTCATCATGATAGATGCAGATGAACTTCCACTCCTACTTGGCTTTCCATAAAGTTTCAATTTATTAACCTTTTCAGATGTATATAGTTTGTAGGTGTTGTGATATCTTAGTTATGTGATACTTTACTTTTTTTTTTGATACTTTCTTAATACTCAAAAATCTGTTTTCAGTCAGTTCTAAAATTAGTTTAATTGCTTTGGGTATATAAATCAGGAGAGGGGAGATAGATGACCGCAGGACATAAGTGATGTGCCCTTATTAAGTGCATGGATGAACAGCAAAGTCTCAGCAAAAAGAAGGGGTTACAGAACAGTGGGAAAGTGGCAGAATGAAAGGCTCAAAACTGGAGTCATGAAAAAGAGGGGTCTTAACCTAATTAGAGGAAAGAAGTCCTACTGAAGAGCATTCTCATGGAGGAAGTATATGGGAAAAGGGGATCTTCAAGATGATTTTAATAGTTGTAGTCAGAAGGGGAAAGAGTTTTTCTCTTCATTTGCAAGAGAAAGGTCAAACATTCAGAAGGTAGGATGAACTTCCTACTGCTCTGGCAATTTTTGAAAGTCGATGATTGAGGGGCAACCAGATAGCACAGCGAGTAAGAGCACCGGCCCTAGTGTCAGGATGACCTGGGGATCGAATCTGGGCTCAGAAACTTAGTACCCACCCAGAAACACCTGGCCGTGTCACCTTGAGCAAGTTACTTAACCCCAATTGCTTAAAAAAAATCGATGATTGAGAAGGAAAGGTGCAATGGAGGGAGAAGGAAAGCAGAGAGAGCTTCATGAGAGTAGTCTGGGAGATAAAGAAGCTGCTGCAGACAGTTTACTATAAAGATTCTAGGACTAGGGACTGTTCTTAGTAATCCTTGTGAATCAAAAAGGTGTAAAAAAATTTAATTCCTAACAAGTTTCAAGACACTACTTCTATACCATTTTCCCTATTTAAGCTGTTTCTAATTTTGAATCATGTTTCCATATAAAAAAAACTTTGATCAATCATAAGTACCTTTTTATATATTTTTATACATTAATTATGTGCAGGAGGAGGGCAATAGTAGATACTAGGATTAGCAGGGATATGCAAATTTTAATTAGGACAGAGTGTTGAACCTCAGTCTAGAATAATGGAAGTTTTCCCTGACTTGAAGACTCTGAACTATAGTTGTGAGACCTCCCTCCTCTACCTAAGTCTTCTCTTAGCCAAGCTAAGTATCCTCTATTCCCTTAACTAATCCACATGGCATGACCTTGAGGCCCCTCACCATCTTGATCACCCTCTTCTGGGAAACCTGAGTTCAAATCTTTCCATAGAAACTTACAAACTATGGGACAAGGGACAAGTCACTTAACCTCTCTGTGCCTCATTTTCTTCATATATAAAATGATGGTGTTAAAAAGAAAGGCTTCAAATACACCAAAATATGTATAGTAGCATTTTGTTGTTGTAGCAAAGAATGGGAATCAGAGATAGCCATGGATTAGGAAATGGCTAAACAAATTCTGTTACATCAATAAAATGCAGTATTACAGTGAAACAATGAACATGATGAATAGAGAAGCATAGAAATGCCTGGGTAAACTGATGCAAAGTATAGAAAGCAGAGCCAGGAAAACAAGATACATAAAAATATAAATGAAAAACACCGTAAGAACAACTGAAATTGAACATTGTAAAATTAAGAAAACCAAGCTTGACCCCAAAGAAGAGATACAAGAAGATACTTCCTTCACCCACCCCCACTCCTTTGTAGAAAAAAGGTGTGTCTATTCGTTTTACTGAATTATTTTCTTTTAAAAAAAAATATTTGCTATAAAGTATGATGCTGGGGGGGGGGGATAAGAAAGGGATACAGGTGGAACTATTATAAACCATATAAAAACAATTTCCCCAAAACTATGTTTTTTTAAAATGAGAGTGTCAGATCTGATGGTATTATCTAAGATCCCTTCCAGTCCTAAATCTGTAGATTATCTTATGTAGGATCATCAATATCTTTCCCAAAATGTAGGACCAATAAATAAAGATTAACTAACCTTTGTGTTCTCTTAACAGTTTAGGATTGTATTAGCTTTTTTGACTGCTTTTTTTTTTTTTTTTGCTTTGTGGAGGGCAATTGGGGTTAAGTGACTTGCACAAGGTCACATGGCTAGTAAGTGTTAAGTGCTGAGGCCAAATTTGAACTCAGGCCCTCCTGACTCCAGGGCTGGTGCTCTATTCACTTCAACACCAAGCCACTTGACTGCTGTTTCTTTTATTGATTCCTACTGAGCTTGTAGTCTACTACCTGAAATGTTTTTCAGATAATATGCTAGGCATGTTTCCCTCATTTTGATTTGTAAAAGGGGATTTTAACTCATGTTCAAGACTTTTCATTTTTCCTTATTGAATTTTATTATTTTAGCCTGAGGATGAGAGCATTTTGGATCCTGATTTTTCATCTAATGGATTAGTTCTCTCCTAGCTTTTTATGTCTTGTAAATATGATTTGCATGCCAACTACACGTTTAGTCACATCATCAATAAAAATATTGAAGAGCACAAAACCAACTACACATTCCTTAGACTCTACTAGGAACTTCCTTCCAGTGTGACATCAAGCCATTAATGGCTGCTATTTACATCCTGCTATCCAACCAATTCCAAACTCACTTAGTACTACACCTTGTTCCCAAGAACAGTGTACCAGATTGTATTAAATGCTTTGCCAGAACTAGGTAAACTGTATTTGAACTATTCCACTGATTACTAATCTATTGAGTTTTTAAATGAAAAAGGAAATTTAGCCTGGCATAATCTATTTTGGATGAAACCATCTCCTCTCCCCAATACATCGCTTTACATTTTGGTTGGAATAATTCTCCTAATGTAATATTACACTGATCCAGCCATTCCTCTCCTCAAAAATCCTCATTGTCTACTAAATAAAGCATAAACTATCCTATATGAAGAGCATTAGCAGCACTCCACAATCTGGCTCCAATCTGCCATTTGTTATACTCTTACCTGTCAATTACTCTGGTCTAACCAAATTCATCTACCCAGTGTTCTCACATTTTTTTTTCTTGTCTTCTTCCCTTCTGTGTCTATGTTGCCTCCCATGCCTGAAAGAGGTTCCCTGTGTCCATCCTCACCCCTATCTCTGCGTGTTAACAGTATTTCATTTTCTAATTTAGGGCAAAATGTAAGTGCCATGAGGTTTCCATATAAATCTCTCTCCCCATGCTAAAAGTAATCTCTCCCTTCTCCAATTCCTCATAGTACTTTTTCTGGACTTGCCACATTCCACCCTGTATCAGCTTTGTCTTATTTTCCTTATTATATAAGCCCGTTGAGAATGGGGTCTATGTCTGTCTTGATTTTATGTATCCCCAGAATCTAGCTAAATAAGTCTCAAGAAATATTTGTTGCTTCATTACTTGTTCTTAAAAAATGATGGCAAAAAAGCAGTATGTAAAACTTATGCTCTCTAGAACAAGTTTGGAACTACTCCCCAAAAGTTACTCAACTATGCATACTCTTTGACCCATCAATACTACTAGAGGACCCATACTCCCAAAGAAATCAAAGAAAGAGGACAAGGACCCATATATACAAAAATGTAGCAACTTTTTTTGTATAGCAAAGAATTGAAGAGGTTTTGAATTAAAGAGTGCCCATCAATTGGGGAATAAAGAATTATATGTATGAATGTAATGGAATACTGTTGTGCCTTAAGAAATTATAGAGGAAAGTTTCAGAAAAACTGGGAAAGACTTATATGACCCAGTGTAAAGTGAAGAGAACAGGAGGACAATTTGTACAATAACAGTAAGTTTGGAAGTCATAAGAACACATAGATGGCCACATAGTGGCCAGTCATGATTCCGGAAGACCAATGATGAAACACACTACTTACATCCTTGGAGAGGTAATGGGACTAAAGGGTGAGGAAAGAGACATATATTTTTTAAACATGACCAATGTGGGAATTTTTCTTTTTTTTTGCTTGACTATGTATATATGTTGCTAGGGTGTTTTTGTTTCTGTTTCCATCTGCTCCCTGCCAGTGGTGAGAGAAAATCAACCTTTGTTAATTGGGAAATTTTTTTATTAAAAAAAATAATTTAAAAATGCATGTAGCCAGGAAAGGGGTGGGGGGAGAAGCAAATCAAAGGGAAATAAAGAAATAGAAAACAAACTTACATGTGTAACCCATGTTACATCTGAATTTCACATCTGAGGGGAAAAGAAATATAATGACTAATTCCTCTGTAGGGGATTCATGTAATAAGTTGGATAAAAATTGCCCAGAATAGGAAGGCATAGGTGTATTGCATTGTTGTGAAGTCCAAAGTCTTTCCATATGGAAAGTAGATTTTTAAAATCTTTCTACATACTCTAATCAAGCCTTCAGGGACAAACAGACCTAGATTCATTTGGGGAGGTGAAGGTTGAGAGCCAAGAAAACTGGTAGAAGGCAGTAAAGGATTGTGTTGTATAAAAAAATAAGACAGCAATAAACAACATTTACCCTTAAAATTTAAAATTCTGATCCTTTTTAATATCCAACTATTTGTACACCATTTCAGCATTGTTTTCACAAAATTATGTCTTTACTTGTACGTATTAATTTTATTCACATTTATACAAGTAAATAAACATTGGAGAAGCTAAAAACAATACATACTATTCTCTTAGAAAAGTAAAACCTGAAATTCACATTGCCAGAACTTTACGATTAGTCTAGCCTACACTTCTTAGAATTTAAAGTGAATGCAGTGCTAAAATATACATATATATCAACTTGGGGCAATTTTCCCCAACCCTCGTTTTGTTCATTAAGAGACCACATCCAATGCATGGTCTATTGAAATTGAAATGGGAAGTTATGCTCATAAATATCCTTTGAGTGCCCTTAAAATAGCTAAGAGCTTTTTGTTACTATTACCAATAATAAAATTGTCATTCAAAAAGGCCTCTTTGTTTAGTATGTGTAAGTATTTATTTTTTCTTTCCTAGAAAGAGTACTGGGGCTTAGAAAGTTTTCATTCCCTGAACAAGTTCCAAGCTGTATAGTATAGAAAAGTAACCATTTGGAATCTAGAACTGCCCACATTTCTCTACAAGTGTTAAGGGGGGTCATAGTTGGTCTTAAATCTAGACAGTGCTTCCCATATATGGTTTAATATTGAGCATAGTCATGCATTTAAAGATTCTATCATCCTGTGTCATTTTTTAAAACAATAGCAATTTTCAAAAGCACAAGTTTGAAGCAAGCATGCTCATTTCTTTTACACAGTTTATCTGATGCCAGAGACAAATTATAACAAGGTCTTTTATACAGGTCATATTAGATTGGCAGTTTGACACAAGCAAACTAGAGATTTAAGCTATGTAAACACATCTCTTTGTGGTTTTAAATCTAACAAAATGCAAAACTCGATTTTTCACTGAAATATTCCATTAAACAAGGTTTTCACTTCTGACGTGTACTTTGTGTGTCTATTTTTGTCCATTAACATTGTGGGTACATGTAAATATGACTATCACAACACTTCACTAGAAATTTTTGTTCCCAGCTGTCCAAGAGTTTGAACTGATACAACTGAGAAGTTGGGAGGAAATAGTGTAGTAAGACTTGTTTTGTAAAGAACATTATCAATCCCTTTCAGACAGCCATAATTTGCAATAACTGTGCCTTTACTCTGAACCTTTCCTTTACATGACTTAGTTGCCCAAGACAGGGAAGTAGCCCCAAGCAAGGCACACTACTACTACAATCTCCTTCCAGTTTTAGCAACTGATTTTGGATCTAAGTCAAGTACATATAACCTAAGCAGATTCAATATAGAGCATCTTGAGTCTGTAATTCTACCTTCAAACAAGTTAAAGACCCCATTTGAGTCTTCCATTCATTAGTATTTTCATTAAGATAAGGGCATTAAAAAAATGTCATATAATTCATTAACATACTGGACAAGAAAAATAACAAACCAATAGGAAAAGTAGTACATAAACATTTCTACAAAGAGAAGTGCAAGAAGCACAACCTTCTAAATGAGAAGTTTGTTGCTGCTGTTTTTAATATCTTACTGGGTTGTTGTTTTAAATAAGTGTTAAAGGGACGTGGAGAGAAGGAAAGTCACTTTTATTTACACAAACAGCTGCCATTACTTTCAAAATGCTATTACTACTTTGAAGGTGAAGGAAAAAAGAGCTTGGCAGGAGGGAAAGAGTATATTCACAGCAAAAGATTTTAACTAAGATATTAAGCTAAAGTTGAGGAAGGAGAAATCTCATAGCCACATTTCATCATTTAAAATGCCTTTTCATTCCAGATTTTAAAAGATCAGATTCTCAGTCTCAAACTTATTCCATATTAAATAATTTATACTACCTTATTTTCTAATAAGTTATTACAGAGAACTTGTAACAGCATTATGAGAAATTATATGTGTTTATAAGAAAGGAAAAAAATGAATGATAACAGAATTGTTTCACAGTCAAAGAAGCTTCATAGGTTGTAATCTAATGAAAGGAGAGGTAAAGGAGAGGTGTCCCTCTTCCACACTTCTAAGAAAAATTGACAAGTTTATTATAGTCACTTTTAAAGAAATCAATGTAAGTTATTAATACTACATATCAAAAAAAATAAGATTAAAACCTTATGTTATACTCCCAGTAATTTTTGAACAAAATTATTTTGATCACTTTCAGCCTTTAGCTTTCTATGGATTTGTCTGGATTTTCACAGTAGTAAGTTACTTACATGCAAGTCAGTTTTCTAAACTAGAAAAAGGCTGACTTTTTAAAAATAGTGAATTGAAAATGAATTTCCTAAGGCTACATATCGACATTTAAAACCAACCTTACTTCACAGTGCCACTTTCTGATTGTCAGTTGCAATGTGAAAAGTTTAAACTTGGTTACTAAATCCAACCAGGTGACAAATTATTTGAGAACACTGAATTTTATATCCCTTTACACAACTGCACTCATTGCCACATTCTTTTGGACATGTGTTACTTCCAGTGTCTACAGCTTAATAAAGTAATGATGACTTTAAAGGATTATCACCAGAAGTGCTGGCATGCATTGGTGATTGGTTTTGGTGATGATATATGGAATAAAGAGATTTCATTTAACTCCTATCATTTGGTTCAATGACTAGCACAGATGGCTCTCTGAACAAAAGAATAAACCTCAAAATCATATAAAGGTCAAAAATCACAGAAAGGCTTACTATTTAGAAATCAGTTTTCAAAGCTTAATATATTTATAACTAAACAAGTAGAATATATTTAAAGACCAGATGAGGATGGGGAAAAATTAGTATGAAGAATGGATATATACACTACAGTTTGTACTGTTCCATAGACTGAGAATAAAAACTTGGAAATGTTTAGTCTCACATCTAAAAGCACCTGTTATAATAACACACAATTTTTGTTCATGTGGCTGCTAGAGCTACATATGCAAGATTTTTCCTTTAAGGATCTTTAGAATCATATCCCACAATCAGGTCCCCATCCCTAATAAATGGAGAAAGAAGCCATGTTCAGGACTCAGCTGGTTATTTTAAGGACATTTTGGAGCTCAAGAGAAAGATAATTACTCCTGAATTCTTACACATATGCAGGGAAACACACTCATTCCCTGAGACTATGTCCTGGCATAAGAATATCAAATAAGGAATGCCATTGATTAGTAAATCTGAGGAATACTGCATAAAGCCAAGGTTTACTTATTGTTGAATTAGTTTTGGAAAGGAAAGCAGTGAAAATAAAAATGAGGTTATACCCCTCCCCCCATGTCCTGACATAATTTCTACAAAATGCCCATTCCTGATAAGTCCCAGGACCTCAGTACTTATTTGCTTATTGGAAGTTTGAGTACAAAAATTTACTGCTCTGAAGCCCATTTATTCTTAAAAGCCAACTGGTACCCAAGTGACAAAATACATGATTAAAATAGGATCAGCAAGTCTTAAATCACCGGGAGTGTACTCTGAGAGAAAAAGTTCTGCAGCAGAAAACTTAACTTGTGACAGTCTTTGACTCAAAGAAACTTCAGTCTTACCCTAAAATATTTATTGCATGAATATCTCTCAATTATAATGTACTTGGAGTATTAAATAGTTAAGTGCCCAGACCAGTAGGGGGGAAATTAAGTTTCAGCCCCTAGAAAAATGTTCAATGTTACTGTCCACATGAAATGGTAAATGAACTAGTAAAGAAATGGGGTAAGTTCTACTTTGACCAGAATTTGTTTTAAGTTGGTAGGGATCAGAAGAACAGCTATCAGGAATGACAGCTCTTTTGCTTAATTCTTCCACTGGGTAAAATTTCACATAATTGAAAATAGGCTTGTGTTAGGTACAAAATGGAACCCTCTTACTTTGTACAGGGTTTGCTGATATGCAAGAGAAAGAGAATGGGCTCCTTCTACAATTATGAAATACTGATTACTAAGCATCTTATAAAACTTGCCACTTAAAAATCACTTGGTATCATTGTCTCCAAAGATTAAGAAGCTTCAAAAACTCAAGAATACCAAAGACTTAGGGAATGATCATCATGAATAACTTCAAATGTCTATGGCTTCAACTATCTGCCCTACTACAGAGGTAGGTAACCAAAATACATTTTTAAAAAGCACTCTTCTGGGAACCCCCTAAACCAAACCTTACATAATCATTTGGTTTCCTAAACCAATGTCTTGTTTTTAATGAGGTTATCTAAGCACATTTTTCTTTCATCAAGCTCTTGCTGAGTAGCATCTCATATATTCCGTCATCCATGGATTATCTGCTGAGGAAGGCTTGACCCTTCTGGGTTTCTGCACATCTACAGAATAGGCTCTTTGCCTCTGAATGACCAGTTTCCTTTTTTCCACTTGTCTTCTATTCTTGGCTCGTAATGCTGATTCATGAATCTGTGAAGGTTTAAAAAAAATTAAGTATCATAAATCAAATTGTCTTGGCATTGACAAAATACTATTTTAGTCGACTCTTTTTTTTCTTGAAGCCAGCCAGATTCACGAGAGAACAAAAGTGAAATAAGGATTTAAATATATTTAACAAATGGAGAAGCATCATGAGGTAGTGGACAGTCCTGACATACTGGCTATGTAACAGCAGACAAGGAAGTCATTTAACCTCTTTTGTCAGAGTCACTAGCATCTCTAAGACTATTTTAAAGTTGAAGAAGAAATGCTGGTCCCCATCAGTGAAGGGAGTTCCCATGCCAAGAATACACCACACTAAGGAAATCATGGGTCTAAAGCAAACAAGAAAACAAAAAATAGTTCATGAATTAATGAAAGAAATTACCAGGCATTAAAAAAGAGATAAATAGAGAAAGGGAAAGAGAGAGACAGAGACAGACAGAAGGGGGGAGGGGGGGAGAGGGGTTGCCTCAGAGTTACAAAGACCTGGGATTCAAATGTAAACTCTGACATATACTGGCTATATAACATTAGGCAAGTCACTTAACCTCTTCTCAATGCTCTAGAAAATTCTCTAAGATTAAGTTGCAAAGGAGGTGCCTATCTGCTTTATTAGATGGAGTTTCTCATTGGCAGTTCCCCATACTCATAAAATTATAGGTACAGTTCAAAAAACCTGAAGAATTTTTTTTTTAATTTTCACAGTCCCAGTTTTTAGAGATGCAACTAAAAATTTGACTTGGTGAACTTATATAGCTGCTAGCCGTTACCATGCCCATGCCTTGGTCTTGTAATGAATTCAGAGAATTTCAGAACTGAAAGGAATCCTAGTTGTTAATAATGATTCATGAAGCATACAGGGATCCTGATGGCTAGAAAAAATATATAACTGAAGAAAGCAGAACCAAGATAACACTATATACAATAACTACAATAATGTTATGGGAAACAACAATAAAAGACACAATTCAGATGATGATAATAATAATAGCTCACCTTTAAATAGTGTGCCAGGCACTGGGCTAAGTACTTTACAATCATTATCTCATTTGATCCTCACAGCCTTGAGAAATAGGTGCTATTATTATCCCTATTTTACAGATGAGGAAACTGAGGAAAACAGAGGTTAAGGGACTTGCCCAAAGTCACACAGCTAGTTAGCATCTGAGGCCAGGTTTGAATTCAGGTCTTCCTGTCTCTAGGTCTAGTGCTCTATCCACTGTACCACCTATGAAGTTGCAAGTCTTTGATTTCAGAAGGTAAATGATGAAACATATCTCCCTCCTCTCAGTACAGATGGTGAACTCCAGGTATGGAATTCAGCATATACACCCCATCAGAAATAATTGATGTTAGCTTGTTTTGCTCACTTGTTTTTCTTTGCAATGAGAGAGGGTTCTACAGGAAGTGATGGACTCTGTAAAGCATTAGACTAAACTTAAAAAAAATAATAATATCGTTTCATTGACTCTTTAGTGCAGAATAGCCCTGAAACCACATGAGGAAGATTATCCCACTGTGGTCCTTTGGAATCAAATTTTCATAGCTTTTATAGCCAGAGATACCATTTAGTTCAACTCCCACATTTCCAGGAGAAACTAAGGCCCTCTCAGGGAGATAAAGTAACTTGGACAAGGACACGAGTAGCCAAATCAAAGTGGCCAAATCCTGGCAGAGCCAGGATCTGATCCCAGGAGCTCTGATTCCAAAGTCAATGCTCACGTTGCTCTTCTGGGATGAGTATTCTATAACTTCATGCTCTGGCACATTCTAAGTATCCATAACAAAAGGTAAAACTAGATGAATTAAGGAATCTATTCTAGTTAAGTATGACCTGGAATTAGTATTTCTCAAAATGCAGTGTTCAACCCATTTTATCTTTTTACCTCCCCCAGTGCCTTAGTATGTGTTTAAGTAAAGAGCAGAATGAAATTGAGCTTGTCTGAGGACAGTGAGATTGGCACAGCTTTTATTCAGTCATTTTCTGACTCTTTGTGACCCCTTTGGGGGTTTTCTTGACAATTATATGAATATGGATATCTCTCAATTGTAATGTACTTGGAGTATTAAATAGTAAGTGCCCAGACCAGTGGTTGGGCTGACGGGGGAAAAAATTTTTTCCCAAAAAAAAGGGGAAAATGATAGGGGAAAAAAGGGGGGGATGTTCTTTTTTGAAAAAATTTTGTTTATTATGGGGGCGGGACACGAAACAAACATTACAAGAAAATAGCTCTCTGTCT